>NC_141756.1:69448586-69779836 GCF_982258835.1 Parasteatoda tepidariorum
TTCTCTGATTCAGGTCAAAATTACGATCTGTGGATGAATGAATGGTCGTCGAATTCTTAGCCATAGATGGCGCCACTGGAAAACAAGAGCAATCTCACCCTCTTTGCCTAAACAGGCATACGTCAACAACAACAAGAGTTTAAGTATTTTCTAGTGTCTTTATAAATTATCTATTTACAAAAATTTATTATCACTATAAAAATCCTTTTACAAGAAAAACATGCACTGATTAAAATGTATGATCAAAACTACCAGAATATGGTAAAATTTACCATATTCTGTCTCTATGGGTACTCTAAAAAGCTCGAAAATTTTTACTGAAGCGCTTTGGTAATGATGTTGGTTAAGTCAACAATAAAATACCGTTTTTTAATAAGTGATAAAATCTGGTAATTTTATCACGATACCTATGAGCATTGTATAAACATCAACAATTTAGTGCTATTTACTTATCCATTTTGCAATATTCACTAAATGTGTGGTAATAAAGATTATAGTTTTTAAAGCCAGAATTTCTGGTAAACAAATACCCGGCCATACGAACAGGAAGATTACCAAATGAATTGTTCAAGTACCGTTTATTTCGGTTTTATTTATCGGAATTATGTTGCTTCTTTTAATGGAAATATCATAATTATACAGAACGGTAAATTTATCAGAATTCTTTCTCTGTATGTGATAGTTCCAAAAATGTAGCATGCACATTGACAAGATATTTTTTCCTATAAATTTATTGTTAACGATAATTGATTTATTGTCTGATGTCCTAAAATTTAATGAAAATATTTGATCCTAATTTTTCTATTATCCTTAGAGATAGCTAGTAATTATAAGATAGCTAGTAATTATAAGATAGCTAATTTTATAATTTTAATTGGTGTTTTATAATTAAGACAATTCATCTCTTAATTTCGGTTTTTCTAAAGGAATGCCACTGAAAAGCAGTGTAAAAATAAAATGAAAAAAGAAAAATACTTTTCGTTTATGAAGTATTTTATTTTGAAATTTTCAAAAAAATCTCTATAAATTTTACACGACTTTCTTTAAAATATTTAACGAGGTTAGCGTTTAAAAAACTTTCTCAGTCGAAGTTTTTATGAGTTTAAAACGTTACAGAAATGACGTAAGTCATTAGGTTATCATGCGTTTGATGTTAACACCGAAGAAGAAGAAATTTTCTTTTAATATCACAAAATTTAAAAAGTTTCCTAATCTATGTAAAAGTATTTTATCGAAGGAATAAAAATGTAAGTTTTTAGAGCTTCAAATGTTTAAAATATTTTTAATATTTTGAAGCAAAAAGGGATATAGAAGAAAGAAATTTAAAATTGAACAAGTTGAAAAGAAAAATTCTATTTTAATCAATATTTCAAAGTAAATTTTCCTGCAAAAGTATTAAAAAAATCATTATTGCTGTTTAAACCGAAATAATTATACATGCGTTAAACTTTTTCATTTTTTAACTAAAATATATATATCCCATTTCTACCATGAAAGGATTTTTAAAGATAAAAATTAATGGATCATGTTACGTGGTAAATAATAAATAAAGAAACATTGCTGTATAAGGTATTACTCAAATTATAATTTAATTTTGTACTTCTGATTTTTTTTCATAAACGTTGACGAATAGTTCAAAAAGTTTTATATCATTTAATTAAAGGTTTCTTTTACCAATACATCTAAAAAATAAGTAATTATTTACAGTTATGATAGTTAAAAACTTTTCTTTTAAAAGACCGAGCACAATATTTAAAAGAAATCATTTGAGTAGTTGTTAAAGGATAAAAACTCAAAAATATGACTCTTTTTAAATTTATAATTCAAGAAAGATTCAACTAATTTTATACAAATATTGTATTTTGTCATTTGGAATTAACTAGCATGAAAGGAAAAATTTATATGCCTTACCATTCAAACTTTTTTTCAACCGTAATTAAATAATAAAAAAAAGTTGTTAAAAATAAATTTTTGTATGGAAGTATAATTAGGCAAAATAAATTTTTTAATTACTTGCAAAAAGTTTCCAATTCGTTAGGAAAAGTTTCAAGAACTTGGAGAAACATGCAGTAACTGAAACTCACATTAGAGGATTAAAAATTTCCATCAGTCTCTTAACTGAACTATTAAGATAACATTTTCTAGATCACGGTTACTCCTCTATCTCCCCTAATATTTTTGTAATCAAAAATGCAAATCTGCCGAAATAAAAGATATGTTTTATTCATAGAATGTACTAGTCATAGAATGTAGAATATATTACTAGTGTGCAATTTTGCAACTTTACTCTTCTATGGCGCGATCATTTGGTGTGAGTTACGGCCTATCTGAGGAGTGGATTTCCATCTTAACATATCTGATGTCCTTGTTTTACTGTTCTTAATGTTAAGTATTTTTAGATCTTCTTCAAGGCAATCAATATACGGTAGCATTGGTAGTCCTCCAGCTCAAACACTTTATGGTTTAGCCATAAAAACCTTTCTTACATACTGCCGAGATGTCTTGCTCATTTTAATCTTTGTATTATATCGAATTTCACAACATCTGATTCTATATTGCGCTTATGCAGTTGTGAATTTGTTCCATGCCAAGTGCCATCATTTTGCATTCCTTAAAACTTTATTATTAGTTAACCTTAATTAATTGATGTTTTTGAGATCTACCTTATAACCGTTTAAACTGGCAACTAGTACATGGTAATTTAATCATTGGAACAAAAGTTGTTTTGAATGATATCTTTTTTTTTCAATCTCATTGTGCCACTTTTTGGTAAGTGCTGACCATGAAGGTGCAGGCTGCTTCAGTGGCTCTTAAACCAGTGTTTTATTTGATTTTTACCAAAACTTAGTCATACTTATAATAAGTGACAGTGAAGTTACTTATATAATAAGTGACGTTACTTATTCATGCCTTATCCTTACTTATAATAAATGACATTGATGATAACCTAATGGCTGCTAGTATGAGCTACCAAGGAAGCCGTTAAGATAAAATCAAAATGAAAAAAAGAGTTTATCTAAAGCAAATAAAATGTTTTCAACCTCAAATCCTTACAACAAATTTCATTGTACTGCATTAACATACACTTACAGTTACATTTACTGTATTACCATGTTTTTCCTTGCAGTACTCTTACTTACCCTAATATAACCTGAAGTAAACTATTCTCCTCTACGCTAACCCAGTACAACCTACTATAATCCAACTACACTAGACCTACTGATTCCTAGCACAAAAATTTTAATTATATTAGTATCAGATTTTTTAAACAAAAGAGAATATATCAGAATATATTCCTGAGAATATATCAGGTTTACTCCAGGTTACAGGCAAAAATCAATAAAGCTTAAACCTAATGGTTTTATTCAAAAAAGATGAAATCCATAAGTAACTCCATAAAAACATAAACCTAATTTCTTTGGGAAAAAATAAGGTTTTTATCAAAAATTTGAATGTTTTTATTATTTAAAATAAACTAAGTAAAACTGTATGAAGTAAAATAGCAGTAAGTACAGTTCAGATTATTTTATAGCAGTTTTTCTTCAATATTGAATCAAGCTATACTCTTTTTGTTGTCTTTAACACTAGAAGCGCCGTTGTGCTCAGTTTGATCATTTTTTTGCCATTTCGTATGTCATTTTTGAAGCTCATATCTTTTTACTTTTTCTAAATTGTTTTCAAGTAAACTCTAACAAACTTCCACGCCTTTCTGCTGATTAGTAAAATAAATAATTAAAAAAATACCTAAAACAGCCAAAAAGGGTCATTTTGACCCTAATAAGAAAAATTTTCACTTTTACAGCTTTATGTTTGTTTTTGATTTTGTAGAACTGAAAACTATATGAAGATGAATTGAAGAACGGAAATTAGGGCCCAGCGTGTTAAAAAAAATGTCACGCACAACATTTTTCGTGACCTTATAAGATATCTTACTACTCGATTACCGAAGTAACTTAGTGGAGTTCCTATTGAACTATAATTTCATTATTGCGCTTGGAAGAAACCATTTATGTACTTGCTGATAATAAACAGTTATATTTGTTACAATCCTGGACAAGAAAGTATTGTTGCGGAACTGTTATTGTCACGTAAGTAATAAAAGAAAATTTTTGTATGACCTTCAAGTAACACGTCTTTGAGGACAACTGATATAAAATCCCCCAAAAATTGTTTTGAATGGCTATCTTTGTTTGTGCAAGGGGGAAAATGGGAAATTGAGTTGCAACTTGGGGAAAGTATAGTGCTCTAATTATGGTTCCACTACTAAACTCCAGGCTCAGCGGGATTAGTGTGTTTTGCTTCAGTAAAACTTGCAGATGAATTTTTTTCGCAAAAATACAAATTGCAGGGATACTACGCTTGAGGAAGAGAAAATTCCTTCCTAATTTCAGTTTCCCTTTTTCGTCATGACATTTATCATTTGTACTGCCAGATGTAAACTTTCTACTTACTATATAGGTGCAAAAGAAAAAGAAAATTATAATTCTGAATAGTATTTATGCGAATGTGTTTGCAGACGATGGCACAAAGTAGAAGAAAATCACTATCACTTACTACAATAGTACGAAGTATGATGCAGGCTTAGCAGATTAGGTGTTGAAGAATTGTTTTACAAGAGGTGAAAGATGCAGACGTCTTGCATTTCTTCCCAACGTTTCTTATATTGCTGTCCTCAATGCTTACATTGTTTTCAATTAATCATTCGCCCCCCCCCTCCAAGTACTCAATGGGTATTCCTCTGGTGTTTGCTGAGGAGTTGCAAAATAGTTTTTTGCCCCTAATTTATTAAATTCTTTCTCCAAAATACAAGAAACATACCTTTTAACAGAGTAAGACACTGTATAAAATGAATACTAGTTATAAGAAATGCTAGAAAACAATTTTCAATGTTTTATCCGCCACTTTCACGTCCACGCAAATGCCTAACTAAAGATGGAACTCAACAGTTTGAAACATATTGTGTGCTAATGCGTATTACTTATATTCATGTCGTTTGTTTATTTTTATACTACTTGCGCTCTTTCGAAAGAATAATCTGTAATACAATATCACATTATATTGCAATATTATCATTGCGTTAATAAAAAAAGAAAAAAAAACTTTTAAAATATAGTATTTTCAACAACATTCATCATTTAAAATATCAATTAATTTGAAATAACCGCAATTTATTATGAGGGTCAAATTGACTTGGAATGGCGGATTCAGGTCCAAAATCCGGCTGCTCTAACGTTAAATATATATTCGCTACGGTAAAATAGCATTCGAATTGTAGCTGTCAAGTGATTAGCGTACAAATTTTTTTTAATTATAATTAACTAAAAATAAATAGTTATAATATAGAAAGAGGGTTATCTATTCCTAATCTATTGAGAGTACAAATTAGTTCAGTCCGTTTTTAAAAGATGGCTTTGGCCGTTGTGAATGTTTCATAATAGTGATAGCTGGTTTCGATGGTTTCAGAGAGGTTAGACATCTGTCAATAATATTCAGTTTATATCACTTTGAGTTTCATACAAAACCCCTGTTTTTTAATTTGTTGAATATGTCAAATTTTGTGGTAACTAAACTGCATTTGAGGGAGGTTTTATGTTTCTGACTTAATTTTAAGAAAAGTGCGGCTGGAGCGCATCGAATGCTTGTAGAAGCTTATGGTGACAATGCTCCAACTGATAAATAATGTGGGGAATGGTTTCGGCGTTTTAAGAATGGTGAATGTAGAATGGTGTTGCATACTATGTGCTGCTACAACCTGGCGATTCCATTACGGGTGATCGGTATAGGCTACAATTGATTCGTTTGAACCGTGCATTACGAGAAAAACGGCCGGACTACGATCAAAGACATGACAAAGTTAATCTTCTGCTTGATAACGGTCGGCCTCATGTCGCAAAAGTCGTAAAAAATTATTTGGAAACGCTCAAATGGGATATTTTTCCACACCCGCAATATTAGCCGGACATTGCTCCTTCTGATTATTGGTTGTTCCGACGGATGCAGCATGATTTTACGGATCACCGGTTCACTTCTTTCGCAGAAATCGAAAATTGACTCCTAACTTGGATCGCCTCAAAAGGCGAGACATTTTTTCGAGATGGAAATCGAAAAATTGCCTGAGAGGTGGGGAAAGATAATAGCCAGCGATGGGTAATACTTTGATTAATCTGTTCGTTCATTTTGTTCTGAAAAAACGGACAAAAAAACGGACCGAATTAATTTGTACTCCCAATAATTCATGAGTAAAATGTATAGGAATCACTATTTTCTTTATTGAAAGTATAATCATAAAACACGAATCTAATAAATTATCCAGCTCATTAGTCTGAAAATATTAGCAAGGTTTTCGAAAAACATAATTATATTTTAACTTTATTATTTAAGTTTATAACTATTATTTTTTATGACACACATTAAAAAGACACTTTTTTTAATTCAACAAAAAGTTTCTCATTTGGAATTATAAAACATCCTCAATCTAAGTTTGCACGTACATTAGATGACTTAGAAGCGAAACAATTTAAGGAAAATTAGAATTCAAAACCAAGTAACGAATTAGCATAATGTCGTGCAATTTTCATTATTTTCAAAAATACTCAATTTCTTTTAAGCCACTCTCACAAATGCCTTTTTGCTACAATTCAAAAATATTTGCATTATTATTAGATAAAACAGATTAAAAATATGCCATGAAATAATTATCTTTGATCTGATGAGTTTTGAAATTTCGTGAAAGTAAGATTATCTTCAAAATGTTTTTGTGTGATTCTATAGAAATTAGCATAATAAACTTTAAAGCACGCACAAGGGAATTTTAATTGGATATCACTCTAAAAACATGATTATCGATCAACTTTATAAAACTCCGTCTGTTTTCACAGCGTTGTTATTACGAAATTAATTCAAAGTTAGAAAAGACAGCAATGTTTATTTCGACCAACTGTTAACTAAAATGAAGAATATTAATATAAAAAGTGTGTGTAAACGAAGTTATGCAGGTTTTATTAAAAAATGATTGGTTATCGTAATTGGGATAGTTAAGGTTGTCTACAATATTCAAGATTATTGTTATACTTCATAAAACTTAGTGTATTTTCGTATTTCTATTATTTATGATTAATTTGAAGTTTCCATTAACAATTTTATAACCGTCGTTTTACTTCCGACCCAATTTTGGGTTTATGACTACTTATGTTCTACTCCGTAGCCTTGTAATTTTGAACCCAATCCAGAAGACAAGGAAATTCCTGGATCAAGTATTGGGAGAAATTTTGCCTTCGTGGAAGACTTTTGGGCAAAACTAATCCGAATTTGAGTTACATAGAGAGGAAAACCACGAAAGCCTATAACGCTAGCCTGCTGGCAAGGGGACTCCAACCCATTATCCATCTACCACTCAGGATAATTTAAGGCAGCTCTGTGGTCGTGGCGAGCCAGGTGCGGAATTCGTATTAACCTGCCATCGCTCAGACTCGTATCCGGTTCACCTCATTGAAAGGCAAACGCTCAATCCCCTGAGCCACCACGTCTCTCCATTGACAATTATGCTTATTTCTGTAACTAATTAAAACTAAATGGTATTAAAAAGTAACTTATTTACGAAATTGCGCATGTATCACCCAAACAAGGCTGAAGGAAATTGGTCGAATAATTCTTGGATAATTGAATTTCAAATTTACGACATTTTTTTTTTAAAAATTTATGACTCAGTGACTATTGGTACAATTTCACTCAAACTTTAGTATATTTCCATTTATAATTACATGCTTTGAATTGATGGCAATTTTTTTTTTTTGCCTTACAATTCAAACTTATTTTTACTATTATTAAAATACTAAAGCCCAGAGATTCAGAGCAATGCTGCCGAGAGCATCAGAAGGGGGAAGTTCATCTAGGTGGATCAACTGATCATCACAATCAACTAATCAGGATACATACAGACCAAACATACCTAACAGAATATTAAACCAATCTCTTAAACATGCATTTTGGTCTGTATTCATTTTTTAAACTGGCATTTTTAGCTATGCCTAATCTCTTAAACACGCATTTTGAGCTATGTCCATTCTTTTAAACACGCATTTTGAGCTATGACCAATCTCTTAAACACCCATTTTAAGCTATGTCCATTCTCTTAAGCACGCATTTTGAGCTATGTCCATTCTCTTAAACATGCATTTAAAGCTATGTCCAGAATAAAAATCTCTCCGACGAAATACTTCAGATTTAACAGAAATTGTTTGAAAACATCGAATATAAAGTAAACCATATTATCAGAATTACATTCTATGTAATATCCGGATTCAGACAAAGATATACAACTTTCTTTTCGAGGATTAAGCCAGCAGAAAATAACTTCGAAAAGTACTTCTATAGCCCAACAGAAATAGTTAAAGACTGCACATTTTGTTTCGTTTTTAAAACAATTGCTGAATAAATAAAAGGCAGTAGTCTTTTTCTCTTTCCTATTATAAGATGACTTTCAAAACGAGTTTCCAGGTTTGTTTGTTTTTTTTCTCCTCTTTGCTGCTGAATGCCAGAATTTCTTATCCGAAAAAAGTTTTTATTGTTTTTTTTTGTTGTTGAAATGGGTAAGAAACTTACTTGTGGTTTTTCGTGACCGAGTCTTGTTTGTTGTGACTTGTCGGTCATATTGGGTGGAGGGATTTTACTGTCATCTTCTTTTCTACTCTTTTTGTGGCATCTGTAAGAGAAAAATTAATTAAAATTGTTCTTTTTTTGAATTTCGCTGTAATTAGTTTTGTTGAAGGGTAAAAAATACTGTTACAGACACGCATTTGTCTTAAATAAAAAAAAAAAAAGATTTCTTAAATTTTCTGCGTGCCTTTTTGTCCATTAATTTTTTTATCACTATTGTTAAACCCTAAAAGTTTGGGTATTTCTAATTGATTTTCTTTCTGATGATGTAAAACACAGATAGGAGTAGATAAATGGAGAGAAAAAATACTGTTACAGACACGCATTTATCTTAGATGAAACATCATTCATTAAATTTTCTACGTGCCTTTTTGTCTATTAATTTTTTTAGTACTATACTGTTCAACCCTAAAATTTTGGGCATTTTTACGTGATTTTTTTTCTGGTGATGAGAAACACAGATAGGAATAGATAGATGGAGAGAAAAAATACTGTTATGGACACGCATTTGTCTTAAATGAGAACACCACTCCTGAAATTTTCTGCGTGCCTTTATGTCCGTTAATTCTTTAAGTATTAATGTTGAACCCTAAAATTTTGCGTCTTTCTACATGTTTTTTTTTTCTGATGATGTAAAACATTGATAGGAGTAGATAGATGGAGAGCAACAGTGCTGATTACAGTCAAGTGGTGAAAACTTAGGGTGTAACAGGCTGTAGTGCTCAAGAGGAATAAAAGGTAAATATTAAAAAGATAAATACCAAGATTTTTTGGTACGAAAGGATTGATTTATGAAAAAAATAAGGGTTAAAACTGTGAGAATATAATATTTTTAAACTTTGTTGATCACTTTGAACCATAGTATCACGCAATTTTGCTGCAAGTTAAATAGGATGTGGTTCAAAGTACGGATATCCTAGTACAGCATTGAACCAAGTTTCTTTAAAAATGTATTTAAAGAAAAGTAAATATTGAAATGATAAATAACATATTTTTAACATATACAGTGCGTCCACACAAAAAGCGGACCATCCTGTTTAACTTTTTATCTAATGATTCGACCTTCACGTTCTAGAACTTAATCTTAATGGTTGAAGGGGGTGAGCTCGAATATGCTAATTATTTAGCTCATACGATATTTTAAGTTACAAAATCAGGCAAAAAGACGTACTTTCTCTGAATAAACTTACAATATTTCGACGGATTTGGATTTCTGATCATCAAAATATAGGGGGTAGCCGCAATCTGGAAAATATGGTCCCCATAGTTTGATCAGGAGAGCGATCCAAAGCTTGGACCCTTTAATGCGAATTTTACTTTTGAGCATTTCTCCATCTCGAGAAATTTCTAAGCGAATTTAAACATTTTTACACACAATTACAAAATTTATTTATCCAAAAGTAATTCTATGCTAAAAATATATTTAAGTAGATATTTATTATTTTTAATTTTTTTTATTTAATCATAGTCAAAAAAAATTTAAATTGTACGGTATACAATTTTTTACATCAGTTTAAAGAAGTTAATTTTGCATGGTGAAATACAAAATTTTAACAAAATCGGCTAGAGAAAACAAATTTTAAATATACAACTTTTTTTAAATTCAATTTCTCAGGAACTATTCGATGGATTTCGCACAAATTTTATATTTTGCCATGGAAATTGTATCAGTACAAGAGGAGGATTTTATATATATAGAAACGATTAAAACGGTTAGAATATGACCACTTTCAATTATAATATCGTAAAAAGTTACTGCGACTTTAATATGGTACCAATTTAAACCCTATCATCGCATGGTACTAACTTAAACAGTATTATCTCAAAAATTCGATTACACGATATTACAGTTCAATTTAAATGAAATCAAGATTCAATTTAAAATTTTATTAATGTTGTAGAGGGAATTTGAAAGATGGGGTTCAAAACACGGTATCCTGAATCTCTATTTCCCCATTGACAAATTTTATTATGAAAAATTTCAAACATAGCATTGATTTAAATTACTAAATGTTCTCTGAAATCTTTACTTAATTCTGAAATCGGAACTACAATCGGAATATTTTATCTGGAAGGCCAAACTACAACAAGAATTCGTTTTCTTTCTTAAGTCCAGATTACCATTAGAATATTTTCTTTGAAATCAAGACTACACTCAGAATATTTTTTTCTGAAATCTAGATTGCAATCGAAAAATTAAATCTGAAATAACCGATATCTTTTTGTTTTCAACTAGCTATAAGCGAAGCGAATAATATTTTCTTGGAATATTAACTTTCCGTCAAAACTAATAAAACGGATTTAATGGTATCTGTCGACTTAAAACAGAGAGTAAAAGTGATTGTCCAACTCTTGACAAATATCTTTCAACTCAAACGTTTATTTTAAAATAAACATAGTATTTATATTATAGCATAAAGAACATGAAATAATGATAAATTGGGCTTTTCTTGAAAACAAATGGTTACTGAGGAATAATATCTACAACTTAGAATAACTACTATGATAACGAGATTATTAAACTTATTTTACTGCTTTGATACTTGTTTAACACGAAAATATTCAAGGTTATTAGGATGGTCTAAATTTTCAGGTTGCGACTTATACCTCATAAACCATGATTTAGGGTAGGACTCACAGGCAATATCTCCATAGAAATCTCCATGTAAATTATGGATTCACTGAAAATATTACATTCAAATTAAAAAAATGGGTTCATGTCTAATTTTTGAAGTTTTATAATTGTAATAATGAGAACTAATTTATTGTTTTTAACTTTACTCATAACCACTCTTAAACTAACTGAATCAAAAATTTAATTACGTTTCTTTGAATTAGGGACGCTCCGCCAACATCGCGTTCCTGCCCACACTAGCCCCGACCAATTTTATTATATTGTAAATATTAGTAATAATATAATTGTAAATATTAATAATAATATAATTGTAAATATTAATAATAATATAATTGCAAATATTAATAATAATATAATTGTAAATATTAATAATATAATTGTAAATATTAATAATATAATTGTAAATATTAATAATAATAATCTTAAAAAGCATTTCTTAAAAATAAATAAATCTAACAAAATAAAAATCTAGTTAAACTCGACAATTTATGAGCTAGCAAGTGCAAAAATGATTCGAAGTACTTAAAATTTCTTTCCTGGGAAGTAACAAACTGGGAAACAAAATGGTGTGGAAAATTCTCAAAGCTTAAATTAATCGCCAAGTTTTAAAAAAAATTAAACTTTTCAAAAGTAATTTTAAAGAATAATTATTTCAGCAATTTTTCTGAAGTTGTGAGGATGATCAGTATGGCATTAATAGTTTTTGTTTATTAAATTATATAACTGTAGTAATCCATATGTATGCTATATTTCATGAAAACTCATCAAAAAGTAATTAAATATTATTTATTATTGGTGTTAAGCGAAAGCATATTCCAATTTTTTTTCGAATTATCATGAAATGTAATATGACACCTGGTTGAGTTATAAAACCAGCATTAAATAATACTAAGTGATTCCGGATTTTCAATCTAACGAAATATCTTCAGGAAACATCGACATTTTAAATATAAAGCGATATTTTATAAATTTGACTAATTAACGTTAATTTTAAATTGATAAATATTTTCGTTATCGGAATTAAATTAATAAGCACTTAGGATATTGCTTTATTTAATAATTATTGCGAATTCTTTTTCTTCGGTATTTATAAATTTTAATAATGATCGCAATATTATCGATAATTATCATAAAACACGATACTTATAACACATCATGAGAATAGGTTTTGAAAAATAAGTTTGAAAATGCTTAAAATTATCGATATTTTACGATAAATTGATATATCGCTCACCTCTTGTTCACAATTTGTTTAAAATTATCTAATATACAGTTCGCTTAAAGTTATTCGCTTGTTTCTTTTTTTATAAAATAAACCAAAATATTATCAAATCAACAGAAAGTTTAATAGCTAAAGAAAAGTTTATATATCGTTTTTTTTCTTTATTTACAAGGTAATTTACAAAAAATAATTGCAAGTGCTGATGTTTCATAGCAACTATCTGGGTTTTACGTGTTTAGACCTTAAGCGAAAACTTAATAAAATGCTAAATGACCTAGTAATTTGTTTTTGTAGATTAAATTCTTTTGACTTTTACTATCCAGTAGTTTTTTTATGACTCGAGCTAAATTGAATTTTGTGTTTTATAGCAAAGAAAGAAGTAGTAGACATTTCTTTCATTTTATACACTTAAAAAAACATTTTAAACTGAGTAAACTGAATTTCTCGCTTACAGATACTTATGTTGCACTTTTTTAAATTGCATAAAAGAATCGGGTGTTAAAAAGCTATTCTCATTTTTTGTTAAAGTTAAAAATTAGAAATTTTAAAATGAGCTATAAATAAATTATATCCCATATCACGATTAAGAAATAAATAAAAATCATATAAAGTCTGAAATGTGAGGGGAAAGAATAATCTTAACAAAATTTAAAAAATACAACATGTAGATCAAATTTGTATTTTAACCTAACAATAAACTTATATTCAAAAATTATTATAGCTATATTTAAAAAACTAAGCTGCTTTCCCCCTGCTCTCTCCTCTCACCTACAAATCGTAACTTTTTCTCATTCATCGTTTTTTTTTAAAGTCGGTATTTTTTAAAAAATATGCAAAGATGACTTTATTGAAAGACATCAGATGGATTTAAAATGTACAATTATTATAATTTTATGCAAGGCCATTTCGTAGCCTTTGTTAATAATAACGAAATAAACATTTCCCTATATTTAAAAAAATAATCAACCGTATATTTGAAACAAAAAACAACTTTTGTATGGAAAATGTGTGATATAATAAGAAAAAAAAATACGAAATACTTTTCTTCAACGATCATGTATCGTTACAACAGTTCAAACACCAAAATGTCTTTTATCTCTCCTGAATTAAGATTTTTATCGTTTTAAAATTTTTAATGTAAATATTATGATTTATTTTTGGTAACATATAATCTCTCTCTCCAAATATTTTTTTTTGTATATGTGTTGTATTTGGTTTGAATATGTGTTTTTTTTTGTGTATGTATTTTTTTGTATATGTGCACTTGTTTCTTTATTTTAAAAAAATCAAAATTAAAAAATATAGCTGGCATTATTTTATAACCGTAAGTTTTATTTTTAACAAAATTGCACCAATACAATTCTGGAGTTAACTTTTTTTTTTGGTTTTTGATATGTAGTTTAGTACTATACATCTGTCTGTTTTTAGATATTTGAAGAATATCTTTGCTTTTGAGATTGGATGATGCGAAAATTTTTTCAATATTTGGTCGATTTTCTTGAAGGCAAACAAAACCTAAAGAAAATTTTAAAAAATGCACAGTATTTAATTTCGTATTCAAAATTACTAATTGCCTAAATTTATTGCTTTACATTTTTGAGAGGAAAAAAATCTAGTTTCTCAATCTAGTAAAATTGCTCCCCTACCTTTTTTCCGAAGATAAAAATTTCGATTGTTGGTGAATAATAAATTATCACACACGTATACATCACACAACTATGACCAAGCACTTAATTCCTTTTTTCAAGACTATCTCGTAACAGGTTTTTAGGTTTTGGCTTGGTAGGATGGCATGGACAGTGTCAGATTTGGTCTCACTCTTTCCACACTTCCTCAACACTGCAAATGAAAGATCTTTCAGCTATCACAGATTTAACGTGTTACCTTACTGCATATAAACGCCGGTAGTTAAGCCGACTGCCAGGATCGAAATTTCGATTCCCAGCCCGCTACTAGAGATAGTCCATCATTAAAAAAATTTCAATAACAAAAAAATCAATAAAATTAAAATCAAAAATCTAAGTTAGTAAGTTAACTGTTTACACATTAAGCAAATGGGGTAAAAGATTCATAGCTGTTTCGAAGAAAATTTTTTTATTCATTATCAAAGCTTAAATTACGTTAAAAACATAAGTGACTAACATATATCTGTTTTTCAGATTAAACATATACTAACACCTTCCTGAATTAGGTATATCAGAATGAATGCATCAAAAATTACATGAAAAAAAGTATACAGCTGTTTTGATTCTATGTATGTATACAAGCATTTTTATCTCTCTGTGCAAAAATTCTAATTGAAAAAAAAATTGTTAGGAGATATGCAGCCATTAACTTGCTCTTTATTTTATTCCGTGTATAATGTTATTAAGCTGTACACTTGTTTACAAGTACGCATGCTTACAAGCATGTACTCGAACTGGATGAATGTGATTTAAATCTATGCAGTTTCATATGCTATATGCTTAAACAATCATGCGTCATCCACTCTTCGCAAGTACTCTCTTCAACCATGAGAAATTTAATAGAGCTGTTCAAATAAGTGCTATTAATTAGAAAATAGCAAGGGAATTTCTTCGAAAAACTTTTTTGAATGCTTCTCATTTATCATAAAATAAAATAAAAAATGGTTTTAGGTTCTAAAAGTTTAATGCCTGCCTCTTGAAGCGTTTTAAAATGTTGAATGTCGTCACAAGATAAAATTATTTTTTAATTTTCTTACAGAAATAAATATTGATGCAAAATTTGTAACTGCCGTTTCTAAACTAACTTTTGGCAGCCTCTTAAGGTTATTTGTGGTTCAGTTTCAATTTAACTGTTACATTAAACAGAGGCTATCTCTACAACAATCCCTCCCATTCAAGCCGTGATCTGAGAACACCTTAGCGCGTGTTAACTTTATCCTACATGTTAAGTACTCTGAAACTGTCTAAAACTTTCAAATGTCCACAAATTAAAAAGAAAATACTGTTACTAATTTAATATTTAACAGCTTCTAAAAAAACACATTATTTAAGGTATAGTATCAAAAATTGACTGTTTCAATTGAACTGTAACATTAAACAAGTACTATCCCTACATAAAGTACTCTCATTCAAATTATGAATTTACGATTGTAACTGAGTCCGATGTATTAGCATTTCCCTGCAAGTTTTCAAGCAACCTAAAGTTTATCACAAACACAAAAAAAAAAATCACAAAATTAAAAAGAAAATAATTTTTACAAATTAACATTTGACCTCTTCTTAAAAATTATCGTATTGGCCACACAGTTTCAAAAATTAACAGCTCCAATTTAGCTGTTACATTAAACGGCAACTATCTTTACATCAAGCATTCTTATTCATGTCGTGAGCTGACACCACAAACTTAGTTCGATATATTTACTTCTTCCTGCATGTTAAGTAGTCCACAACTGTCTAAAATTTACCATATCTCATAAAATTTAAAAGGAAAATACTATTTCAAAGCAAATATTTAAGATATTAAACGTCTTAAATGTTGAAAAGTTTCAAAAGTTAACTCTTTCAATTTAACTGTTACATAAAACAACTATCTGCTATACTGTCATTCAAGCCATGATCTGACGACACTAACTTAGTCCGATATGATTTCCTTTCCCGTATGTTATGCAGTCCGAAACGGTCCACGGATAGACTTGCTACTTTTTTGTTCCTCTTTTGCGTCGCATATAAAGGTGGATCGATTTCCGCCTTTGATGTTTGCCTTTAAGGCATTCCACTCGAAACCAGGGGAAGAGAATCTTCGAATTCTTAAGTTCTTCACTAACAAGTTCGTGTCCTAAAGCACTATGACCCGGAAATCAAATTGTTCCCCGGAAAATGTTCATAGACTGTGCCCGTGGCATAGTCCAAGAAACTTGGAAGTTTCTAACTCTTCTCCATAATCATGATATGGATTAGTTAGTAAATCTAATATTGCCAGAAGCATATTTGTTTGTGAATAGAGAAAGTTATTACTAAAAGTAAACTAAAAGTAAGTTATTACTTAAAAATATTGAAAAGACTCCGAGCATATTTTAATAAAGCAAATGACGTAAATATAAAGAGATAATTAAAATCTTTTGTGTATTAAATTATGGTAAAAGTAAGCACTTACAGTTCTATTAAAGACAGTTGAATTAATACTTTTATGGTAAATTTTGACACTAACTTAAATCGATACTTAATTCCCTATTAAGAAGGGCATTTTTTTAAATAACATTGCAATCTTTTGTTTTTATTTCACTGCTAATTTTATTATTTAGGATTCGTATGGTCACAAAGTGTGAAAATTATTGGAAATTCTTATAGCGAGTTGTTTTAACACCTACTTAAATGGATTTTTCTAATTCCCATTTGAGTGAGGGATATTTTATAATAACATTTCTACCCTGTTTATTTTTTAACTATTTTTTTTAAATTTATAGTTGGTGTAATCACTAAAGTATGGCCACAAGGGGTAAAAATAATTCGATACTTTTTTTAACGAGTTTTAACACTAACTTAAATAGATAATTTAAAAATCCCTTTCAAGTGAAGGATGTTTTATGAATAACGTAGCTACCTTTTTTAATTCGCAAGTAGGTTTTTTTATATATGATTTAAGTAGTCACTAAAGTGCAGCCACTAGATCTGAAAATAGCTCATACTTCTAATGAGGAGTTTAATACCAATTAAAATAGATAATTCTAAACTCCCTTTTGAGTGAAGGATATTTTATAACACTTCATCCCTGTTTATTTTTTAACTATTTTTTTTTATTTATAGTTGGTGTAATCACTAAAGTATGGCCACAGGGTGTAAAAATAATTCGATACTTTTTAAGCGAGTTTTAACACTAACATAAGTAAATAATTTTAAAAATCCCTTTAAAGTGAAAGATGCTTTATGAATAACGTAGATACCTTTCCTATTTCGCAAGTAGGTTTTTTATATATGATTTGTGTAGTCACTAAAGTATGGCCACAAGCAGTAAAAATGATTCAACACTTTTATAACGAGTTTCGACACCAACTTAAACGGATAATTCTAAAATCCCTTTTGAGTGAAGGATGTTTTCTAAAAATTATTGTCTATTTCACAAGGTTTTTTATTCATGATTTGTAAAATCACTTAAGTGTGGCCACAAAGAGTGAAAATTATTTATTGCTTTTACAGAGAGTATTAACACAAATTAAAATCGGTAATTCTAAATTCCCTTACGAGTGAAGAATATATTCTAAATAACGTAGCTACCTTGTTTAATACGCCACCAGTTTCTTTACTAGTGATTTGTGCGATCGCTAAAGTATGGCCGCAAGGGTTTAGCGAGTTTTAACACCAACTTAAATGGATTTTTCTGATTTACAGTTGAGTAAAGGATATATTATAATAACATTTTTAACCTGTTTATTTTTCAACTATTTTTATTTATGGTTAGTGTTATCACTAAAGTATGGCCACGAGGTGTGAAAATAAATGATTCAATATTTTCATAGCAAGTTTCAACACCAAATTAAATGGATAATTATAAAATCTCTTTTGAGTGACTGGTATTCTGCAAATAGCATCGCTACTTCATTTTATATTTATTTTTTTATTTATGATTTATTTAATACTTTGCTAATGAACATTTGCCTTTTGTTCTTTTGAAGGGTTTTTTTAGTTTGAACTTTGACTGGAGACCCTAATCACAGGAATGTATTTCATTTATTTATTTCATGGTAAAATAAATCTGCTAGTTATTTTAAAAGAAGCATTAGAAAAAGCATCTATTATAAGAAACCGGTGTTAGTTTATGCATAAACATCATAAACATTAAATAGAATAGAAAATAAAAAATATACTATTTTTCAAATTTTTGACCACTCCACACACAAAAAAATGTAAAAACAAAAAGTTCATCTCCATCGCAAAGAAATTTAATTGAGAAATGATTTAAAGCACTAATTTAATTTTAAATAAATAAAAGTGTCCCTTTCATTTAGGTTAAAGCATTGTAAACAGACTAAACAAAGCACTATTTGTTTTTATATGGATTTTCAAAATCAATCGAACCACTTTTTTTGTTTAATGATTGCGTGGTGTAAGAATCCAACCGATATTTCAACATATAATTTTCAGGAGTTTTATTATTGAAACAATTCTGAAAAATAAGGGAACTAGTAAATAAAAGATACTAGGATTCTCAGTCAAATTGCCATAGTTTTGTGTAGCTGGGTTTTTAGCAGATTCTATTGAAAAGTGCAAAATATCACTCGAAAATAAATATCGGAAAAGAATTTCAATAGTAGCATTATTTCACAATTTTAATATTTATGCTGTGAGTAAAAAGACCATCTATCTCGTTGGATGCGAATGGGCTGATAAGACTGAGGGGGGGGGCGGATTTTTTGCATTTATGCAGATACTTGATCTCTAATCCAGGGGCGGGGACTTGAAATCTGAAATTAGTTTTATCTCTAAGGGTACAGTTTTTTTTTAAAATGACGTTATTAACCTATTTTTTTTGTTAAAAAGTACAAGTTTAAAAACGATATATTTAAGCGTTGTCAAAAAATGTTAAGATGTTAAGAAGTTAAGATGTTGTCAAAAACTTCTAGGGAAGTTAGGCTCCTAGGGGTGTTTCCCTATTATTACCCGTTCAGAAGCATAAAAGGAAATAGTTCAAATACGGAAGTGCCTCTAGTGGCATATGACAATATTTTCGGACATGGATTCCTATGCAATTTTTATCCTCATGATGTGCCCTACCTGAAAGAAGTTTTACGGCAACACTTGCATGACCCCCTCGGAATATATAATGATTTTAATCTTGAACGTTTAGAGAAAAATAAAAATAAAACTGTCCTTTAAAATATTGTAGTTTGGAGACCATGTATGTGTGTTATAAATAATGTATCGCAAGTAAATATTACGCAACTGTAGGACCGTGAAATACTATTATAGCAAGTAAGGAGCAGTGGTGGCTCAATAGATAGAGCGCTCGCCTCCCTACGAGGTGATCATGGTTCGAATTCCAACGATGGCTGGTCGATACGAATTCCACACCCAGCTCGCACCGACCATAGCGCTGACTTAAAATATCACTTAAAATATCCTCAGTGGTAGACGGATCATGGGTTAGAGTCCCCTTGCCGCCTGGCTATAAGTGGGAGATTTTCGTGGTTTTACTCTCAATGTAACGCAAATGTTGATTAGTACCCCCAAAAAGTCCAATTCTCCCATTAATTAATCCAGGAATTTCTTTGTCTTCTGGATTTGGTTCAAAATTGCAAGGCTACGGAGTTAAAGATTGATAGTCGTAAATTCAGAATTGAGTCAGCTGTTCAGAGTTATAAAAATAAAATATAGTATATATTTGTTCCGCATATCGAAAAAGTTTAGCATCCCTTGCCATACATTATGAGTCTTAACCATTAAATTATTATGTTTTTAATCCGAGAAATCTAGTTACTAAAAACAGAAAACTAGTTAATGTATTTTAAGTTAAAAACGACCTCTAAACTTTCTAACTAGCACAAACAAAATCTTAATCAACATGAATTTAAATATTTAAAATAGTTTTTTTTAAAAAAAATACTGAAACTTTAGAAAAGTTTTCTGTTTTTAAACTTCATTTTCAGAGAAAATTTTGGTGGTTTTATTTTTATGATGACGCATATACACCAGGAAGATTGTTCTGTGATAAAATAGTTTTAAAACACCATGAATTCAACTCTTGGCAAGACTCCAACATAGTTTTTAACAGTAGTTTTCGTTTTAAATGAAAGGTTCTTTCAAATGTCATTTCAGTGTCACTTAAGGTTTTGATCATTTACTTGAATCATTTTCATAATTTTTTCAACTTATTGCGAAAATAAATATATGTAGTGCAATTGCATTAAATATACCATATTGTGAGGTATAATATTGAATTTATGGTAGTACATAATATATATTAACACATAAAAATAAATAGAATATTAACTTTTTAAGTTTACTTTTACTTTCTTAATTAATAAATGTATTTGTTTACTTATTTAAATAAGCAAACTGCATGATAATTACGTTGCAAAATTAATTAAATCTATTAATTTTACAGACGACTCTTTTAAGTTTGACTAAAGGAACAGTATGTACACTTAACTATATAAGATTTACTTAATTAGCATCCTTTCAATGTTAATTAAGGTTTTGAACATTTTTTTTTATGAGTTTTATGTTTTCTCTTAAACTTTAGGCTAATATATACATACACTACCCTACAATAAGGGACGAGGCACTTTCAGTCTTTATCGTTTCTTGTAATTTTTCAAGAAGTAGGGGAGAGTGGGGTCAATTGTAACATTTTTTACTTAACTATTTTTAACTAGCAGAAAATCCAATATATTATCAGTATTAATTGACAGACGAGTAAAGTAGACTATTCTCTACTAGAAAAAAAAATGCCTTATTTTAAATGTTATTATATTAGTAATTAACAATTTTCGACAGTCGTGCACTTGTTACAATTGTCCCCACTTACGGGGTCAATTGTAACAGTTCATAAATTAAACAAAAACATAGTTAATTATACATATTATCATAGTTGTGATATATTTTTTATTGATCAAAATAGTAGTGATATTTTAGGAGTAAAAATAATAATGAGCAGAGACCTAAAGGGTTCAACTTTTAACTTTAAGGGGTTAAAAATTTTAGTTTATGCTGTGAAAGGAGACAAATAAAATAATGCACATGCAACATAATATAAATGATATAGGAAACTATTCGTGGTTCTTAAAGAGTTAAGTAATTGTTTGTAAGCATAAGATTATTTATTTTCAGCTGTTACAATCGTCCCTTTACTTATTGTTACAATTGTCCCCAAGACGCCATTTCAGCTTCATTTGTTAAAAAAATGCTAGTTAATTAACTAAACTAATCTTTTTTTTCTGAAATGTTAATTAAGGTGTCCACTTGCATATTCGGTTAATAATTTTTATTGATTTAAACAAAATTACTTCGTTACAATATAATATTCTAATGCCAAAAAAATTACTTACGTAGCGTGAAAATATCTCTTGTGATGTAACTCTTTCAAAAGTACCTAGAAATGGTTGCCAGCAGGGGTGTACATGTAGATTTATTAAATACACCTTGTGCGCCACCTAAGAATCAAATCTAAAACCCGACACTCGAAATTTTTGCTCTGTTACAATCGTACCCTATTACAATTGACCCCACTCTCCCCTACTTAAAGAACGATTTTTTAACATTACATGTGTTTAGATCATGCGATTTCTCATGCGTATTAATGAAATTTGAGACTTTCAGGGGTTTGAGGGAACGACTATAAATTACAAACAAAAATGGGTGTCTTTGAATATCTTACGCCAGAAACTATATCAATAAGCTTTTCTTAGTTGTCCTTCACATAATTTTCCTTTTTCCGCAAAATGTCTTCATTTACTACTCATAAATTTGTTCTTAACGATTTTTTTCCCATGCAACTGCACCTTTTTCAGTTCTAATAGACCCTTTAGCAAGCTATGGATAATTTTTTAGATAACGTAGCTAAAATTTAACAGTAAAGTTTGAACATTTGTAATTAAAATAAAAATGATAAGTGTATTACTTTTTTCGAAATAGTTTTTTCTTTAGGTTTTTTTTTATTTTCTAGTTCCTCATAATTTATAAGGACCTATTTTTACATATAATTTTTACAAAATTCCTTTCTTTGAAAAAAAAAAACGTTTTATGTAAATACTTAATTTAGTCTTGTATTGTTCTTATAAGCTAATAAAATATACGAAAATAAAAGATAATAAAATTAACTAGTAAATGGTAGTTTAACTAGATAAAATATCATACGGGATTTAAACGTCAGATTAGATTTTGAGCATTTAATTTTATCTTTGATCACCTTTGCCGAATAAAAACCAAAATTCAATCGATGTATTATGTACTAATAAGAGGTAGATAATATTTTGTTAGATAATAATGAATATTTAATGTAGTTACTTAGTTTTTTTTTTAGTTTGATTGCTCTTTTTCTACCTTCTAGAATATTTTTTATTAATCTGCTTAAGACATGAATTAAATTATTTCGTTGTTCGGAAAATAATTTCATTTATTTTATGAAAAAAAAGAATAATTAACAATCTAATAGGGAAAAATTATTTTATTGAATTATATATTGTCCATTCTACTGCAATATCTTTTGCCCTTTTTCATGCAGTAGCATGATCCCATACGTATAAAATTTTTGCTCTTTTTTGATTAAAAAAAAACTGATTCAGGGGATTTTCGACCTCTTTGTTTGAAGCAAAAAATTTACAGTTTAAAACATTTTGTAGGGACTTTAACATCGTGATAGATAATCCATTTCTCGTCCCCAGTGATGATGAGCTTCACAAACGGAAAATTTTCTTAACGTTTGAGAAGCAAATCATAGATGCTATGGCACAAAGAACAAAAAGAATCTATAAGTCAAATTTTTTGATTAAAGGTTAAGTTTTGAATGAAGGGTAGAATTCTTTAAATTTTATATCTCAATGATCACACGAGTTGTTCGATTCGCCAGTTTGCTTCAATTAATGCTTTTATTGCATCTTTATTGCGTGATACATCATCGTGCCTTTTAATCAAAATTACCTGATCAAAATTTGGAAACCAGTTTTAGCACTGTCTTACTGCCATTACATCTTCTCTATGCATAACGGATAATTTTTTTTCCGGCAACATTTTTACCTTTTCGATAGCAAAAGGTTAAATATGCCTAAAATTCTGCTTTTCGCTTTCAACACTTCAAAGGGTACCAAAACAGTAACTTCAGCGTAGAATCAATCGAATTATTTTCACAAGCAAGTATTGCTGTATAAGCTTTCAAAATACACTCTATAACAAAAAAATCGACTCACCAAGAAGGAGTTTTCCAATTGGACAATGTACAGAATAGTAAATGATTAAAATTTCAGAACAATTGAATAATTTATTGCAGAGTTACAGTAACAAGTTCAATAAGGTGTTGACTAGCCTCTAGCCTGGATACAAGCTGCCACACGGCGTGGCATAGACCGATAAAGCTCCCGGATGGTCTCTTGCGGTAATTCCTGCCAAATTCGATCCAATTGTCGAACGAGGTCATCAACATTCCGTGCCAGATGCAATCGCCTTCCCATCATATCCCAGACATGCTCGACGGGAGAGAGATCTGGTGATCTGGCAGGCCAAGGAAGAGTTTGACAAGCTTGCAGACAGTTCATAGCAACACGTGCCGTATGTGGTCTGGCATTGTCCTGCTGAAAAACCAGCCCAGAGCACTGCAAAAGGAACGGTAGCAAATCAGGTCTTAGGATGTTGTCGACGTACCGCTGTGCAGTAAATGTACCTCTAATGACGACCAAAGGGGTCCGGCTGTCAAAGGAAATGGCACCCCAGACCATAATGCCTTGTTGAGGGCCGGTGTGGCGTGCAATAGTGAAGGCAGGATCCCCCCTCTGCCCTGTGCGTCTCCAAGCACGTCTTCGATGATCGTCAGGACACAGTTGGAAGAGGGATTCGTCGCTAAAGACTATACGTCCCCAGTCGGCATCATTCCAGCCTGATCGAGGGTCGATTTTGCGCGTCTTAGTGCGTTCTTGGTGAGTCGATTTTTTTGTTGTAGAGTGTATATAATAATCATGCGACTTAAGTAATTGGCTGTACGACAACATAATAAAGTCGTCTGTTGGGAAATAATTTCCATTCAATAAGTACAGTATTTTATTTTATAATTAAACATACTTGCATAAATTTGAACGTTCGGTAGAAAAAGTAAAAATTCAATAGTGTTAATATAAAAGTCTACTAAACATAATTTAAACCCCCTAGCGTTTCAATTCGAAGAAATATCGCACTTAAGTTATTATTTTTTTTAAATCTTTTTACATGGCCTTAACAAGAGCATAATTCTAATACTTACGCGTGACTCTAATTGAGAAAAATGCAATTCTAATAACTCCAAAAGTAAAAGTGTTACCTTTCTTTACCTGACTAGTTTAAAAAACATGATTTTAGGCAAATTTTTTTTAGGTTCAGTTTGTTTACAAAATTTAGAATCCCTGTAGTCTTATCTGTCTAAAACTACTTTACTTTCGTTTGTATTCTAATTATTTTCGAAGTTATAACAGTTTCTGTGCTAAGTGATAACAGTGGATAGACTAATAATTTTAAGTATTTGAATGCGTTTATCTCAAAATCAGATTTTTTTACATTTTACATCACCTTAAACACGATAATATCTCATGTGGTTTGCAAAATAATTGTCTACTGGTTTTCATGAGTGTTTATGATTATATGACTAATGTTTTAAACTATAGAATAAGAGAAAAAATGTGATTTCATTTTTCATGCATGTTTTTTCGCAATGACAAGTGCGGTAGTTTTTAAAAATTTGCTTTTTTAAATACATTGATCCCTAACTCTGTAGTATATGAAATTGCTTTTAAGATAATAGTTAGAAACATAGTTGATAGCATTCTAAATAAAATCCTCAAAGGAGTTTTTGCTTTAGATGATAGAAATTTGTTTACAGTGCTTAGCGTAATAATAAGGCAAAGAATAAATCGAAACAAATGCCTAATTTTTTTCTAAAAATGGCCATTTAAAAAGAAAATAATATTGTTTTCGATTTTATAAGCATTTACACATAATAAAGCAAATAAACTAGTTTGTTAAAACTTTACATAAATATTTTTTGAAAAAAAGTTTTTGAAACTAGTCGGATACCGTAAGTCTGCATTTTGAAATATTTAGAAATTCATCCTTTACATTCCTATAACAAATTTTATTTACTTTTAAGGCAATTACACAGAGAACAAAATTCTGATTGCTTTACCATACTGTATGATAATGATTTTCTCTTAAAAAAATATTTCTGGTTAATAAAAACGAAATATACGTTATTTACACCATTCAATTGATAATTTTCCCGTTCATATGATAATAGTTTACTGAAAATTTTGGTTTTCAAAATTATAATTCTTATTACCACACATTTAACAAAAAAAACTGAAAAGTAAATTTAACCGAATAAATATTTCTTAGGTATCATGATAAAGTTACAAAATTTTTCCGTATTTACTAAATTTTCTAACATATTATTATACAGCCACATACAATTATTATACTATTATACAAGCATATATACAACCATATTTTACTGCTTATTTTACCAAAATCATTACCAAAGGGCTTCTGTAACAATTACCAAGTTTTCTGTTGTTCTCTTTTTAGAGTCTTTGAAATAACCAATTTTCATTGTTGTAAAAAGTAATTTTTTAAAAAATATGCATTTCTTGGGTTTAAAGCATTTTATGATATATATGGTAGGGTACAATACCCTTTTATAGCTTGCAAAACATTTTTATTTTAGTTGGGAGTTTTACACGAAGATTAGGATTGTGCAGATAGTTAAAAAATAATATGTCGTTTAAAAAAAATCAACAATGAACTTTTTAAATGCTTATGCATTCCTCTTTTGTTTATACCCATGCCGAATTTTTTAATTGTATCTTTTTAAAGGATCATGTAAATTAGTCAAAACCATAACTACACGGAAGAAGAAAAGTCTGAAAAAAATCACGGTACTATATAATAAAAATATTTCCGGTTTTAAAAAAAAGACATATTTTGTTTAATTAAATTAAAGTATACGGTATTAATCTATTCATTTGATAATTTTTCGTTCATATGGTAACTATTTACAGTAAACAAAATTATAGTCCTTATTATCAAGCAATTAGTAAAAGATACTAAACTGAAGAATAAATTTAACCGAATAAGTGGAGAGAATTCGAGAACAAGAATAATTAGTCGCAATATAGTTGCTCACATTTTAAGCCTTTATTCTTTTATTATTTTTGCAATACTACTAAATTAAATAACATAAGACTTTAAAAAGCTTTAGTATTACTTTCAATGCTCAAATTTAGAAAAATCATATAATAAGCCTATTTTCATGATTACATAAAATACAAATTACTTAGATCATACATGAAATGGATTAAAAAGTATAGTCAATTACCAGAATTTGATATTACCAGAATCAAATTCTGGTAGTTGACTATACTTTTGATACTACTACTTGAAACTACCAGAATTTGATAAAATTTGCCTTTACAAAAAAGATTTTTTCTAATTTTTTGATGAGCCATTTGCTAAACACTCTAATTCCTTCTTTAACTTTTGTAACTTCTTAACCATACAAAATATTTAAGATAAACTGTTAAAATTTTCATTCTTAAATTATGGTAAAATTATTATATTAACTGGCAGCTGTCTGTGCATCCGATTAACAGTAAAGTTTAAAGTAAAGAACATTTTTTTTTATTTTATGGCTTTGAAACCATTTAAAAAAAAGTATGGTTATAAAACCATGAATACAAAACTAAACGGTTTTTTAATTATTTACAACTAGAATTTGTCAAAAACGCAAAAAATAAAATAATTATTTCACTAGACATGTAAGCTCTACTTTTCGTAACGTAATGGGCATCGGAGAGTGCGGACACTGGAAATTCTTCATGTGTTGAAAGGAAGGGAGGAAATATTGTGGGGTCAACACTAGGACTGGAACTCCAGTTCCACCGGTCATAAGATAGACAGGTAAGCCCGTTCGGCCATGATGTGTCCGCAGTTGCAAAGAACTAAGTAGCTTCTTTAGGTGGTTCTAGTTGGTGCGATAAACCGTATTAGGTGAAAGCAGTTAATAGACATTTTTTCTCAAACTTAACGGCTTGATCACCATTTTATTTATGGTTATTTGGCTGTTTTAATTAAATATTGTAAAATAACCATTCAATAAATTGTTATTTAGCCATTTTTTCCGAGAAATTTCTAACAGTGTAGATATAATTTTAAATAACATTTTACGGAATTTATTTTAACGTTTTACTAAAAATTAACTCATAATTTAACTCTTTTTTTTTCTCCAACTCAATAAAAATTTACAACAAGGAAATTTATTTTTCGAAATATTAAAGTTATAATGCACATTGAACGATGCTACAAAAAATATTATTACTTTATACATAGGAAAATCATTATGATGTATGAGGTTTGCTTGCAGATAAATACCAGATCAAAAGACATCATTTATTACTAGGGTATGGAAAAGAAAATTCCGTCAATAAATATAATTTTAAAATTTGTTCAGAAAAAAATCTGGAAAAAGAATAATAAAATTTTTTTTTCTAAAAGAAATACGATTTCATTAATAGTTTGTTTAAATTTGTGTTTTTACTTTTGCTATTGTAAAGAGATTCTCACAGTATTTTTTGATACTCTAGTGTTAAATTTTGTGATGTTGGATTCAGGAAATTTCTAGTTGTAATATATTCTAAAATATTAATTATATTTATTAAAAAATTTCAACATTTCTCGAAGTAGATTTTTCAATAATTTATTTTCTATAGTGCATAAACTAATGTAAAATTTAAGCTATCAATATTCCTTTTATTACAAACAAAATAGCAATCAATCGAAAAATCAAAATAATCTTTTTAATCAAAAGACATGAATAACTTTCACACTTTTTCAGTTTCTTATTTAAGATAAACAAACATTGCAAACAAACTTTTGCCTATCACCATGACAACTTATGTATAAATGCATGGCGTCTTTACTTTGCAAACCTATATAATCCATAAGCAAACGATCGAACCAAGTAAATCTTTAAAACATAGAATCAATTCATGCCGATCACGGGGAAATCGGAACTGACCAAAACAAAACTCAATCCCATCCACGAATCATTCCTTACCTATCGCAAGTGTGCTGATCCCGATCCGTTGATTCTTCTTTTCCTTTTGGCGGGCTCAGACTCCGAGATGCCCGAGATTGCCTTGAAGCACTACTCATCTTTAGATATAAATATAATTAAAACCACAAGGATCAGGAACTAGTCACTGTGATTAGTACCCGTTCCATTAATGAGTCACAGTTTAGGTAAGTGGGTATTAAAAAAATAAAAACACGTGGTAAATCCCTGTCAGGTTCATCCTCATCTTCCGCGAATTGAATGTCCGCGTCTTTGGTATCCAGGCAAGAACTACGACGGAAGTAAAAGATTCTCTTCTTCGTGTTCCGGGATGTTCGGGTGAAGTGCGCATGTGCCATGGATGTTGGAAAAGCGGAGGAAGAAGGAATCCCAAGAGCAGATTCAAACGCTCGGGGAGAATGGAGCATCCATTTCTGAGGGAAAGGGTTGCTGGGTAGGTTCGTTCTTTGTATGGATGCTCATAAAAGGGAAAGTCGCCAATTTTGGCGATTAGAAGCATCCTATAATACCTGTAGACCTGCAGTATAATACATGATATGAATGGAAATATTAAATGAATATGATATTAAAATATTGTACAATATTATTTTTAGTACGCTTTTTTTCTCAATCTACTCTAAATCGTGTTAAATTTGTCCTTGCCAATCGTCATCCGATGCATAATCTATGAATATATATATATATATATATATATATATATATATATATATATATATATATATATATATATATATATATATATATATATATATATATACATACATATATATATATATATATATATATATATATATACATATATATACATATATATACATATATATACATATATATATATATACATATATATATACATATATATATACATATATATATATACATATATATATACATATATATATACATATATATACATATATATACATATATATACATATATATACATATATATACATATATATATATATATATATATATATATATATATATATATATATATATATATATATATATATATATATATATATATATATATATTCACTTCACTTATATATAGTCACTTTTTAAAGTTTATTAAAAAAAGGAATATATCTGAATTTCTTCAAAATCAAATTCATATTACGTATACTTTCTTTCTATAAAAAAAATATCTTAAAATGATTTAAACTTTCTGTTGTGTTTTTAAAATGTTTTAAAAGATTTTTAATATTTCCGTTTTTCGAGTGAAAAGTATTTCATTATAAAATATATACTTTGCTAAATCGAATTCCGATGCAAGCAGTATGGTCGATGTTCATACTTGGAACATTTGAAAACAAAAGTACTTTTCACTTCAGGAAGCCAAGTGCTTCACCCGTGAAAGTTTATTTTTACTAAATTTTAAAATCTTCAAAGTGAATGAATTTTACAATTTAATAATCCGTATAAACATAATAACTGATATACATAATAATTTTAAATAATTTATTTAATATTGAAGTATATGATGATATATGAGGATATACATATAATAAATATTTAACTCTCCCTTCGTCTATATGCCACGCTCTGGCTAGCTCCCATACAAAAATTTGTGTCTCATTATATAGGTTGTGATCCATAGGCGCCAAAACTCCTGCATCATTAAACAAAAAAAATTAAAATGAACTTAAATTAAAGAATCATAAAATCATATGCATCTTATGCAATCAATTTTACAGAAATAAACGAACGAACTAAAGTAATGTCTGTAAGATAATATCATTAAAAATGCAAGAGTTGTCAGAAGTATGAAAACTTATTTTCAGAGCTATCTACAGATAATTCAGAATCTTCTAACAGAAACTCAAAATATGTATATGTTTTTACATTTTCTAATGAAGTTAGCCACGATTTCACAGATTACAGTTCAGTAAAAAGCATAATTTTGTTTTTAACTCTTTTGATGTATGAAAGATGATAACTGTAAATTAGTTAATTGAATTGAAGTATGAGTATTCGTGATATACAACAGACTATTAATAGAGTCTACCAAATGTACCTTGCTAGTATGAACGTAGCTAGAATGCTTTGTATATTATATTACCTTGCCGTCGAGATCTATTGGTCGATGAATCAAATAATTATCAATGTGTGGAGTTGTCTTCCGTCATCCGTCAATATCACTTCCGTCCATAATTATCAGAATAAATTTACTAGAACAGCCAAACAGTCTATTCGATAATATACATGAAACTCTGGAGGATTTTGTAAATAGGGTGTGGCAACTTATATTCTTGTTAAAATAGCGAACGATATATTAATAATTAGATTAGTTTTGATCGATAAACCTTTTATTTTATTTTATTTTATTTTATTTTATTTTATTTTATTTTATTTTAATCTTATTTAAATTATATTTATATCGGTTTCTATAAATTTGGTTCCCATTTCATTTATTTTAATTTAGTTTTTTTCTGTTCAATTTACTTCAGTATGAATTTATTTTACTTCCATTTACTTTAGTTCATTTTAATTGAATTTATTTTTAGCTTATTTTAGTTTATTTTGCTTTAATTTTTATAATTTAATTTAGTTTAATCAATATATTTGAATTAATCTCAATTAATTTTAATTTATTTTTCTTCTTTGTACAGTTTTGATTCTTCTTAAACTTAAATTTTATTTTATTTATTTAATTTTTAAATAGTTCAAATCAATATAGTTTAAGATTTCAAACGGACAATATATGAATCGTATGATCGAATGTGGGGTTTTTAATATCATAAAATGTTTCTTCTTAGAAATATTTTGATCGTATGGGCCGATTTTGAATCAATAAACTTCTTTGCGATGTAAATTTGAATCTTTCAGTAGACAAGAGAACTTAAATGACAAGATTAGTTAAATTAGCTAGAGTCTTTTTACTTAAAAATTATAAAAATCACCCAGATAACTCTAAAAGCAGGACGACTTTAAGACGTTATACTTTAACCATCGGTGATATTTTTTCATAAATATTGCTTTTATCGATTCCTCTATCTGGTTATTTATCGTTTTTCTTTATGCTAAAAAAATAATTTCTTTTCTTGCTTATTAAAATAAGTAAATAATGAAGCAATAATTTACATTGGAAGTACTACTATTGCTAAATTAAATAGAACAATTTTAGGATTTGGGAAAAAACGTTTATAAGTTTAGTGACAAAATGTTACAATTCGCAGTTTAATATTGTGTTTAAGAATTATCTTTCGCAACTTGTAACACCTGAATACCGGCATAGTTTGAAAAACACTATTAAAGATTACTGAATTTACTTTTGCACAATTTGGGTGGAAATTATTAGAATATATTTGCAAAATATAAAAATACGATTTGGAATAAAATTCAAATGAAGGGTTTAATGCAAAAGGCATATCATTGTTTCGTTGCCTAAACAAAGTACATTATTTTTAGTCATTTTTATATAATAATAGTTCATGCATAAAAGAACATTTTTAAGTTGCATTGCTCACCATAACAAAATTTTAATTATTTTAGAATTACGACCCTGGCAAAAATTGTCCGGAATTTTTCCCCTGAATTTTATCCTTGAATGGCATCGAGAAAAATCACTGTTACATTGCTTTCACTGTTACAAAGATACCTAAAACTAAACTGTAAGATTTTAAATAAACAAAGCTAATTGTAACGACTAATATTGAAAAAAAAAATTTCAGTTTCCTAACAAGTTTTCAACTTCAGAAATATATTCATTTTTTAAATTCCAATTCGAGTTTTATAATGGAAACAAACTCACTCCATCGGCAGAAGAATGAATGAAAATTTGCAAAAATAATTTAAAAGAATCAAATATATTGAAAATTAATTAAATTATGTGACATAAGAATCTTCCATCGATTAATCTATTCCAAGTCACTGTAGAAGCATTTCGCAAAGTGCACCACTCAGCAAATGATGTCCAAATTTTCGCAAATTTTAAATCATTAAGAATTATTCATCAGTCAGTCTGGCAGAGGCATAAACATATCAATTAAACTTCCCAGCTACCCTACCTCATTAATCGTTGCTAAGCTCGAAAGGGGAGAGAACTGAAATTTCGAATTGTAATTAACCCTTTACTATCCGCTTTCTACCCCTACCTTTTTCTAGGGTTTCGACAGAAGATTTTAATGGCACGCTAGTTGTCGAGCCATTAGTGTTTTTGCCATTTTTTAAAAAAAAGAAGATTAATAAGCATCATTAAGGGTACGAAACTATTCTTTCTCGTGGACTGCTTCTTAAAATTTGTAGTTAATGTTTGTTGAAACATTTGTAATTCATGGAAATGAACTTTAAAGAGTTAACATTATTTTGTGTAAGTTTGTGTTCGATTAGTATAGTCATATGCATTCTAAAATGTTTAGTTAGAAAATTCTAATGCGAAATTATTAACAGCAATTTGATAATTTCGTAATAATTGGTGTTGGTGCACCAAAAAGGTTCTGCTTAAATATTTTTTAATTGCAAATGCATGTTTTGCTCTTAAGTAATTCGATTAAAAAACGTCATTTTCATATTCTTTTTCTTTTTAGCAAAAACATACAATTTTCAAGATAAAATAAGTTACTTTAACATGTTTTTAGAGTTATTTAGGGTATTCTGCAATCACAACCCTTAGTTTTCGGATCCTTGCAAAAAGAAAAGTTGATATTTCATTTACTCATTAAATATGCAACTAAGAAAAAGGCAAATACGTTATCGAATTCTGCCGAATCACCATTGAGGAAGTGAGATTGAAAATTCTGAATCAGCTTGACAAGTAAGATAAAACTTAAACATGGTTGTCTGAAAAAAATTTATCTTCTAATTTTCCTTGGTAAACTAATATTGACGGTTTTAAGTCAACTTTGAAAAGAATTCTCAAAATGCACATTAAGGGCAGAATGATTGAAGAATGTCCTGTTTATTTATTAAAGGCAATCAAATATCAAAATCAGCAAAATATTTTAAAAATTATCTTTAAAGAGCATTACCACTAGAAAATTTAAATTACTTTTTGCATTTCAACAATATGCATATTTCAGAACATCGTTGCAAAAATTGTATAGTCGTAAGAGTTTTTAATTTTTTTATATTTATTTCATCAGTATGCATACTTAAGAGCAATGTATGCATTTTATCAGTATGCATACATTGTCACAAAAGTATATTAACGTAAAAGTTATTTTTAATTTCATATATTTCAACAGTATGCATATTTCAGAACATCGTTGCAAAAATTGTATAGTCGTAAGAGTTTTTAATTTTTTTATATTTATTTCATCAGTATGCATACTTAAGAGCAATGTATGCATTTTATCAGTATGCATACATTGTCACAAAAGTATATTAACGTAAAAGTTATTTTTAATTTCATATATTTCAACAGTATGCATATTTGAGAACATAGTTGCAAAAATTTAACTTATAATATGTATAATGCTTACAAAATTTCTTTTTTTCCTTTCTTACAACAAAAACCACTTTTAATTGTTTTATTTAAAAAAAAAGGAGAGAATTACAATAAAAATAAGTTAGTTAAAAGCTACATTGTTACTACATTATAACGGCTGTAAATGCGTATATTTTTGAACAAACTGAGCGAGTCAATCCAAGTTACTCCTTACCAGATGCAATACATATTTAAGTGGTTAAATATGACATCCCCTCCTGAGAAAGGTGCGTTTTCACGAATTTATTCAAGAAACTGGATTCTTATCTTTTAAATGCATCATTTAAACAACTAGAGGGATTTTAAAGCACTTCAAATTAAGTCTGATTCATAACATCTTTTGGAGTTTGAGAGAGCATTTAAAAGTGCTTTAGACCGCTCTTCGTCTCATATTTTAGTATGTAATAAACAATGAAAGTAATGATACAAATTGAGTCAAGTTAAGTTTAAAAACGTTTTAATTTCATGGACAAAAATGTTAAACTAGAGTTTGAATAAAATTTGCTTTTCCAATTTTTGTGTATACTCATTTATTCACAAGATAAAGTGAGCTATGAATGTAAGTTTGCTTATAATATATCTTACCAGAGAACATATCATGAGATCGATTTCAAACTAGATTAAAAATTCTAATGTGTAATTAAAAAGGGTAAATTAAGGCTGCTATCAAAGAATCACTTAAGCAAAAGGATCCTTAAAATCTATAAATTTAGCAAGTTTTAACGTTTTGCAGCACAAATAAAAATGAAAAACTGAGTATTCTGAATAACTTTTGATCTAATGATCTGATTTTCACATACCGATCTTAATGGATCGAGGGCCAGATCTCGAATACACTAATTAGTTTTCAAATTTTTTTAATAAACTATTCTTCCGATATCTTTCAGATTTCGTAATTTGTCATATAAAATTGCATTCTTTTAAATTATGTAAATTTTGTAGGCCTAATGCCTCAAAATTCTTCACGATCGTATTGAAAAAATGCTAAAAAATAATATATAATTATTAAGAGTTATATTTTGCATGGAATTATCTTTAGATAAACGAGTTTTATAATTATGTGCAAGCATTTTTTGATCCACTTGAGAAGTTATGGGGAAAGAACTATAAGCAAAGAGTAAAATTATCATTAACGGATCCAAACTTTCGAATTTTCTCCTGGCCTAACAATTGGGAACTTATTTTTCAGATTGTGGCTATCCCCAGCTTATTTTAACGGTCAGGAGTCCGATTCCATCAAAAAACAATGCATGCCTATTCAGCGAAAGTCTGATATCTGAAAGTTTTTGCGTCTGATATTGTAACTTTAAATGTCGTATTATCGAATTAATTATCATATTTGATGTTAAGCCTTCGAACTATTATCATTGATTCTTAGAACTTAAAAATCCGATTATTAGATCAAAAGTTATGTTTCAAAAAAAAATTATGATCATTATGTTATTCTGCATCCTGTATATATTTATGCAATTGTTCCATACTGCCCATATCTAGACTTAAACTATACAATTATGAAACATGAAGTAAATAGGGGGAAAATAAAAAATACATGCCATTTTCCCAATGATTGAAATCAGCCACCTTCACTGAAACAAAAAACTTCAAGAATGTAGAGGTACCTATTTTACTTTTTAATATATTGTCACCTTAACATGAGATAGTAAAAGGTTAAAAAAAAATCCATTGTTTTTCAAACAGTTTTTACAGAATCAAGACTTTTGTTGATTGTATACATCGATATAAAAAAATGAATTAAATTATTTAATTTAGAAATAATTAAATTTTGAAGCACTTTTACTAATACAGATACTTCGTCACTTCTATATCGCTCTCAAAATGTTAGCCTGAATATTATATCTGCGGTTATGCCACCAGTTCATTTACAGGGGATGAGGATGGTTCTTTGTAGGCTACTTGCATTCGGAATGTACTTGCGCGCTCTTAAATTCTGTTATATAAAACTAAACAATCCTTGTTATTATAGCTAAATAACAATAATTAAACAATGTTTGAAATATCATCACGAAAAATTAAAATATTATTAACATCTCATAGATATTCATATTTTAATTACATTGAAAATAGCGAGAAAATTGAAAATAATCTTAACTTCCGGTTACAGGAATTTTACTTAAACGGAAATTTGATCGTGCATGGAAAAGAAATTCTTGTGAAATTATCCTATTGTGTGATAATGACATTTCTGTTAAAAAATAAATAATAAAAACCAAAATATATAGTATTTGAACCTTATACATTTGGTAATTTTTCCGTTTTTATGATAACAGTTTAGAGAAAATTCTAGTTTTTTAAAAAATAGTTCCTATAAAAACACATTTAGTAAATTTAACCAAAATTCAGTAAATTTAACCAAATGAATGATTTTTATGCTCTGCTCTAGGATATAAAATGAAATTATCAACTTTAACCAGATTTACCAAATTTTATCTCGAATCATAAAACCATATTTATTTGTTAATTTTACCGATATTATTTCCGAGCTCCCATAAAGCCAGAAGCACGGTAAAGTTTACCATATTCTGGTAGCTTTGACTCTTTTTTCCCTAGTTCAGTGAAGAAAGCATTTTTTAAACCTTTCTTTAACATATTTGCTTTACAAAGCTTGTTTAAACGTAAAACATTTGCTCAAACATAAACAACTGCTTTGCTGTACGTTTCTGAACCAAATCGTGGAATTAGAAACACGATAAATTTTACCATATTTTGATAATTTCAACCATACTTTGGCTTAGTGCGCTTATGATGGTGATTTTCAACCTTCATAACGTACACTATACAGATCACAATAACTGCATAATAATAATAATGACCCAAGGAAAAAGTCGCTCTAATGATGGCAATCTTCCTCCTGAAAGTCAAAGCTGCCGTTGTCGAATGTTCTTTCGTTGATTGTGCTCATAAATTTGCTTGTCTCGTCGTATGACCTGGATAAATAACACGTACAGACAGTATTATTCAAATCTTGAATTTGACCTAAATATACAAATTAAAGAAATCTGCTACCATCTAAGTACTCTATGAGTAATTATTCGTCAAATAGATTTCAAATTGAAATTTTGCCTTTTTTTTTTTTTTGTCAAGAAAATGAAAGTAGCTTACTCCTTTGGATTACAATTTTCATTATTTCGTATTAATTTAGGACAAAATAAATGTAAAATGAAATATTTAGCATTTTTGTAATTTTTGGTCATGAAATACAGTGTAGGTCACTGCTTCTTTATGCTTTAAAATGTAATTTTTTCAAGCATGGCTCACTTCTAAAAAAAAAATTTTCACATTTGTAGGCATTTTTCGTTATTTAGAACTAAGATAAACTAATTCATCAGTGAATAATTTATGAAAATCATCAATGAAATTTCTTTAATTTACAAAATCAGTAATTGATAAATCTTTGAATATAAATGATAAAGATTTCAAGCTATTTTTTTTTTTTTTTTTTTGAATTTTATATTTTGGAACAAATGTAATTCTGAGAATCTAACAGATTTTTTAGCAACTATTAGACTGTTTTTTTATAATTAAAAAATACTAAACTATACTTTGACTTGTAAACTGCTGTTTGTAGAAAATGCAACACCATGAAGGAATCATCAGAATCAAATGAAATTCGCAGCAAATGTCAATTATAGGACATTATGCAAATTAATAAAGTTTCAGAGCCATCGCGCGTGCGTGGCGCGCGCAGCGCCCTCTGAATTGATGCTGAAAGCGTATAAATAAAGTGCTGTAGCGGGACGTTGAAAATAGTCTATGATTATTTGTTAGTGGCAAACGTTTAGTGAGACCTGAGTATGCCTCCACGACGGAAGAATAAGAAATTCAAGCAACTTACGGAGTTTGAACGAGGGAGGATAATCGGCCTTCGAGAAGGAGGATTTTCCTATCGCGCAATAGCAGCTCGTATGCAGCGGAACAGTTCCACAGTGATGCGAGTTTGGAAGCAGTGGACCGACGAGCACCGAACAACTCGAAAAACAGGCACTGGACGACAGAAGGTGACGTCAGAGCGCGATGATCGACACCTGCTCCGCATGGCGGTGAATGATCGCACAGCTTCCTCCAGGCAGCTGGCAGCACATTGGTCTACTGCTACAGGTGTACAATTGTCGGCTTCGTCAATTCGTCGTCGTCTGCTGCGCCGTGGATTGCGTGCAAGGGTGCCATTATACAGGATTCCCCTCACGGCGGATCATCGACGGCTGCGTCGGCAGTGGGCTCTTGAGCACAGAGACTGGCGAGCTGATTGGCACCAAGTTGTCTTTTCAGATGAATCACGCTTCAATTTGTGGACCCATGATGGCCGTGTTCGTGTTAGACGTTATGCCGGTCAACGCTGCCTTCCTGAGTGTATTATTGAACGACATAGTGGTCGAACACCCGGAGTTATGGTCTGGGGTGCGATTTCGTATCATGGACGATCCAATTTGATACGAATTGAGGGTAATCTCAATAGCAACAGATACGTCCGTGAAGTGCTACAGCCCGAAGTCGTTCCTTTCCTTCAAGGCATCCCTGGAGCTATCTTTCAGCAGGATAATGCACGCCCACATGTTGCGCGGACTGTTAGAGACTTCTGTTCAGCACAACGCATGCAACTTCTTCCTTGGCCTGCTTATTCGCCGGATATGTCGCCTATTGAGCACGTGTGGGATATGGTTGGTCGGCGTCTCACTCGTGATCCGCGTCCTGCAGTTTCCAAAGACGAACTTTGGTTGCGCATACAAGCGATATGGAATTCTCTTCCTCAAGCAGATATTCAACATCTGTTTGACTCCATGCCACGTCGTATAGCAGCACTTATTGCAGCGCGTGGTGGCTGCACCAAATACTGATTTCGGACGCTTAATTTGTTTCTTTTGTTTTGAAAATTTCATCATTTATTTGTATCAGTACAAGTCGTTTCTGCATTAAATTTCATTTGATTCTGATGATTCTTTCATGGTGTTGCATTTTCTACAAACAGCAGTTTAATTAGAGAGACACAAAAAAATGTTAAAAAGTCTCACTTCTATTTCATCTTTTTCCCCATAAATTTATCCCTCGGGGTTATATAAAAGAAAAAATTTCCCTCTGATGAAATTACAGGGGATCAATAATAAGGATTCACGAGAATTATAATCACGTGTCTGTAACAAGGGATAGGGATACTTTGACCAAATAAGCGAAAGATTATAGATCTAAGGAAGTACTTACTTCTAAAAGTTGAAATGGGATTAATTTTGTAAACGTTCAGTTGATTATATAAGAAGGCTTATTTCTGGATTTTTTACTGCTGTGAGAAAAATATTGTTTCACAGATAAATTTCTACTGCCTAACTACAAGAGCGTAAGTATACACACATTCTGAATTAACAAATTTGTTTACAGTATTGATGTACCAATGAAAATATTGATTTGTAGCTTTAAAAAAAATATTTTTTATCTTTGTTATATGTTGCGCAATAATAATATTGTAAAATGAAATAATAGTAATTGATTTAATAAAAAAAAAAATTCAGATCTGCATTACTTTTTTTAGCAATTTCCAGGATTAAATTTATTGGAATTCGATATTTCCTCAATTATAAATAAAAGCTACTATTTAGTGCAAAAACATACAGTGAGGCGATTGATATCATAAGAATTTGTTAATTCCAAAAAATCAATTTAATGCAAGACAAATATTAGCCGTTAGAGTAAGCGCAGCAAACGATGCATAAAACAGTCTAATTAATCATGGAACTTTCCAGGAATACGTTTAAACGAACTCTTACGTATAAACCAACGTTTTAACCTTAAATAAACTTTTTTTTAATAAATAAATAGATAATTTTAAAAAAATTTAGAAATGCCTACTTCACTACTTTGAGGGGAAAAGCATGGTTAATGCTACAAGAATATGATAGATTTTACAGTGTTTTCTGGCTTTATGGAAACATCGTAACGCTAGGTAATTTTTAAAGAAGTGCTTTGGCAATGATTTTGGTAAAATTATAAAATATGGTTTTGAAATTAAGTGATAAAATTTGGCAATTGAGGTAAATTTTGGTAAAATTTTGGTACCGTAGAGCTTGGCATAAAACCATTTATTTGGTTAAATTTACTTTTAAGTTTCGCATTTGTTTGCTAAATGTATTGTAAAGAAAACTATGATATAAAAAACTGAATTTTTGGTAAACTGGTATATGAATGGAAAAAATATACCAAATGAATAGTTTAGTTTAAATACCGTATATTTTGGTTCCATTGACCAGAATTATGTTGCTTTTTTTTTATCAGAAATGTCATTACCATACAATACGGTAACTTTACCAGAGTTTGCTTCACCATGTGATGATTATTAAAGTGAAATCTACGTTGTTTTTGTTTCAGATCTGCCGAAAATAAAATCATTTCAAACTTCTATCATACAAAAAAGAGCAAGACTAAGAACAAAGTTTGCAAGAGACAGCAAGTTTCATTTTTATTTCATCTTTTTTCCCATAAATTTATCCCTCAGGCTTACTAAAAAGAAAAAATTCCCCTTAGATGAAATTACAGGGGATCAATAATAAGGATTCATGAGAATTATGATCATGCGTCCGTAACAAATAGGGTAGAGATACTTTGGCCAAATAAGCGAAAGTTTACAGATCTGAGGAAGTGCTTACCTCTAAAGGTTGAAATGGGATTACTTGTGAATGGTCAGTTGATTTTATAACAAGGCTTATTTTTCGGTTCTTTTCTGGTGTGAGAAAATATTGTTTCATAGATAAACCTTTACTTTTTAAGTGCACGAGCGTAAATATACAACTGAATTTACAAATTTGTTGGTAGTATTTATTTACCAATGAAAAGAAAATGATTAAAAAAAATTACTTTTCATTATACTATTAGTATAAAGTATTCATTTTACTATTAGTGAAAAGTAATATTCCCAATAATAGGAATTTAAAATTTCTGCAATTATAAATAATAGCTACGATTTAGTGCAAAACCTTACAGTAAAGTAATTGATATCAGAAAAATTCTTGATTGCGAGAAAAACCGATCGCGAGGCATTTGCAATATTTTTTTGAAAGATTTTAAGAAATATTAGCAGTTAAGATAAGCTCAGCAAACGATACCTACATCAGACAAATTAGTCATGGTACTTTCCAGAATTATATTTAAACGAACTCTTACCTTTAAACAAACATTTTAACAAACTCTTTAAAAAAAATATTTTATAAAATGTTTAAAAACTATACTTCACTACACTGAGGTAATTAAAACATGGTCAAAGTTACCAGAAGACGGTAAAATTAACCGTATTTCTGGCTCTTTGGGAACACGAAAAAGATTGGTAGTTTTTACCGAATTGCTTTGATGATGACTTTGGAAAAATTAACGAATATGGTCTTATAATTTGTGATACATTTGGTAAATGAGGTAAAATTTGGTAATTTTATCATGATATCTTAAAGCATTGCATAAAAACTATTTAGATAAATTGCATAGCAGTTTTGTATATTTTACTACATGTATGATAATAAGAACTATAATTTTGAAAACCAAAATTTAAGATAAGCTATTATTATATGATCCGAAAAATTACCAAATTAATGGTTTAGTTTAAATACCGTACGTTTTAGCTCTATTCGCCTAAATTATGTTTTTGCTTTTATCAGAAATGCTATTAATAATGTCGGAAATGTCACTATACAATAATTTTACCAGAATTTTTTTTCTCCATGTGATGATTATTAAAGGTCTACTTTTTTTTCGTTTTAGATCTGCCAAAAATAATATCATTCCAAAAACTTCTATCTAACCAAAAAAAAATGGCAAATCTAAGTGCAGAGTTTGCGAGAAACAGCAAGCCTCATTTCTAGTATTTCATCTTTTTCCCCATAAAGTTATCCCTTAGGCTTATATTAAAGAAGAAATTTCCCTCAGATGAAATTAAAGAAGATCAATAATAAGGATTCATGAGATTTATAATCGTGCGTCCGGAGCAAGTAAGGTAGGGATACTTTGACCAAATAAACGAAAGCTTATGGCACTGAGGAAGTGCTTACTTCTAAAAGGTGAAATGGGATTACTTAAATGAACGGTTAGTTGATTTTATAAGAAGGCTTATTTCTAGACTCTTTACTGCTGTGAGAAAAATATTGCTTCACAGATAAATCTTTACTGCCAAAGTTCAAGAGCATAAATATACACATATACTGAACTAACAAATTTATTTGCCGTATTAGTGCACAATTGGGAAAAAAATGATTTGTAGCTTAAAAACAAAGTACATTTTTATTTTGCTATGTGTTGCACAATAATAATAATATGAATTTTTTTTTTGTCGTGTGCCTGTTTTAGGCAGAGGGGGTGCGATTGTTCTTATCTTTCAGTGGCGACATCTATGGCCAGGAATTCGACTTCTGCCGCACCATTCACCCAACCACAAACCCGTTTATAAGGCGGGTCACATTCCCACACACAAAGGAGAAAGGACATAGAACACACACAGAGAAAGAAACATCCATGCCTAGCCCGGGATTTGAACCCAGAAGCTTTCTGATGCAAGGACAGTTCCCTGCTCCCTACATATGCCGGTCGGCAATAATATGAAATGAAATAATAGTAATTGGTATAATAATAATCGGTTTTCAGATTTGAATTCTGAAGTGTTCAACTCAGCAAAATCCAGACAAGGATTTATTGCACAAATATTATACGTAGCAAATTCATCCTTTGCTTTGAATGAAAATCATCAGCTTTTACTGTTATAATACCTTTGAGATGAAAAGTTCTTGTTTCCAAACATATTTTTTAACTATTTTACTGCATGCTAAACTCATCATACTATGTCTATTTTTTTTCAATGAACTTAAATTCTAAATATCTACTTGAAGCTTACGAATTCTAAAGTGCTCAACGCTCAAGACTCAGAATAATATTTTATGATCAATATTTCACTCCAATTAATTGAACATTCCCAGGTCATGACGAGAGACATTTGAAAATCTATTACTTCTTATTCAGTACTGGTCAAAATTCTCACAATAAATTTATTTTCTAATAACTTAATGATGTGAATTTGTTCATTATTAATTATATTTTAAACTTGTTTGATTGATATTTTTCTATTTTAAAATTCGACGCTGGTTTGGTTTATATTTAATTTATACCGAATTTATTATATATTTATGCTGAAAATTAGGGTGAGAAAAATTTTTATATCATTGTTAATTTTTATTTTCCAGATAGATTAGAATTGTGCTTAACAAAGCTCATTCAGTAAATAACAGTCGCAATCGTAAATTTTATATAAATCTAAATTAGAATTTACATTGTTACAAAAATTATTTACGAAATATTTCAGTTCTATTATAAAATTATATGTGACCTCTATTTATGCACATAAATTGTTTAAAAATAATTTATAACTTTTAAACTTAAATTTAAAAAAAATGTTATTGCAAATTATACAAACTATTATAGCATTTCAGCCTGTACTGTGCTGTAATTGCATTAAAAGAAATGACAGAATGATTAAAAAGATATGACTTGCATTTTATTTAAACTCTATATATTACACCAATAAAACTATTACACCAATAAAACTCTCCTCGATTTCAAACAAATAACACACTTTCTCACATAAAAACTTCAACGAAATGTATATTTGCAATCTCTGGAAAATAAAAAACACAAAAAGTTTCATTCCTTCCTAAAATTAAAGTATCGCATTCCATCTTAGTTAAGAAATAATCAAACTGCCACCCTATAACGTTTTAAATTACATGAGACAACCTCATTTCACTTCGATTCTTTCAGTTTCAAGTCCTTACAATATAAACTAGATTTCAGTCGTTTGCTTTTTCGAAAGAAAATCGTCAGCAATAAACTCTTTTAAACAATAGTTAAAGATTGTTAAACTTTTTCAAACATTCACAAAATGATTAAAGAAATTACTGTTTTAAAACAGAATTATATTTAGTTTGTCTACTTAGAGGTAATCAGAACTGTACAACACTCTCTCGTTTAAGATATAGCGCAACACAATACAAAAGCTCTTACATAATAATGATCAACACTTCCGAAAAATAGCTTGGATCATAGCAGAGAATCGTTTCCTTAACGCATTGCGAAGAATACTCTACCATTTTCATTCTTAGAATCCTCATTTTCACTAAAGTCCCTGGAGTCTTAAGCAAAAAAATAATGGTTTGAGGCGTCTTACTTCACATAAGATGATCATTGTTGTCGGGATTAATTGCTTTCTCTGCTGGAGGAAGCAGTCTTTTCTTTTATAAAGTTTTTACCCTTTCTTCTGGTTTGAAATAAAGTTAAGCCTAAAAATACTAACCCTAAAAATCGTTCGATTCATGAGTTTTAAATATTATATTTGTATTCAATTGAGTAAGTACTTAAAAGTGCTTAAGTAATATTTGAAAATTTAATCATAGCTAAATGGTTAAAGCAAAAATAAATTTAAATTAATTTGAAATACCCTATAAAATAAATTTTTAAAAAGTCTTTTCTCTTATAAACTTTAACTGTTTTTCTGGCTTCAGGTTACTAATATGATCTGAAACTAACACCCAAATATTGTTTATTCTATGTTCTTAAAATATTTTTTATGAATTAAGTAGTAATCACTAATAGCTCTTAGTTAGCTACGTAGTAATAGCTATTTAGTTAATATTTGAAAATTTAACCATCTTAAAATAGTTATAGCTAAGATCAATTTAAATTAAATTGACATACTTATAAAATAAATTTTAAAAAATTCTCCATAATATTGTTTAACCCATTTTTTGGCTTAAAAGGAAGTAAAAATCGCTATTATAATTTGAAACTAATCTAAGAATTTGATGGTTCCATGAGTTTAAAATATCATAAATTTATTTTATTGGAAATTTAACTATTCTAAAATAATTATAGCTAAGATCAACTTAAATTAAATTGAAATACCTATGAAATAAAATAAATTCTTAAAAACTGCCTTTTTTTAATAGGACTGAAAAAAGAAAAAAAAACTTCTTTTTGTTTTAAACGAAAAACGTATGACTTATGCAAGTAGGCATTTTCGGTAGTGATAGTTTATTAGAAAATTATTGGTGCGTGCCCAACATTTTCTGTTTGAATTCTAACAAAAAAATTATTTTCTCCATTTCTGACCATGTAAAAAATGCAGTTTTTAAAATATTTAGTTTAAATATTTTTATTCTTTTCTTCAGTTCAGTTTTGTGATTGTTGGTTTGTTTACATTGTGAAGTGGTTAAAATTTTAAAATAGCGCTAAATAAACAAAGGTGACAAGTTTTGATAGCATCAATTAGGAAAGGATTGGAACTTGTATTATCATTAAGCTCGTATATCCAGTTGAAACAGGTGCAATCAGGGTGCCCTAGCGCCAATCAGTAGTGCTTTAGCTAGTTGAAAATTGGTCATAGTTTTAACACGATTAAAAAGCGTTATAATTTCTGCATAGTAGTCAGAAAATTAAAAATGTATCATTATGCAGCACAGAGGTTCAATCCGGTTTTAAGTGTTTGATCTAGTCGGACAATGGTCAGCGTTTTACTTGATTGTAGTTTTTTTGGCTATAAAATGATAATAAATTCTACCTGTAATGGTACCAAAACATTTGTAATTTGTATTTTCATCAAAGAATGGTGGACCAGAAAAGATTTATATGCACCAACTGGTCAAAAATCGGTCAAATTTTGGTTTGTAAGATTATAGTTTTACAGATACGAATGCAAAATAATAACATGGCAATAAGTGTTCGCAAAAACTGAAGTTTAAAAAAAACGTGATTTTTTTTGTTATAGCAATTTCATTAAAAATTTGAAATATCAAGTCAACTAACAAATATTATGCCTCTTTTTATTGAAATATTCAAACATAACAGAATGTGGAAAAATGAGCTGCTTTTTTTTTGGGGGGGGGAGGATTGAGCTTACTTTAGCCAACTCTTTAGATGGCAGGGAATCTACACTAAACAAAAATACTACAAATAACATATAGGTATCATATTATTAAAAACTATCTATAAATAGTATTTAAGGAGGAAAAATGAAATATCAATAATCAATAGTTTGAGACAAAAATGTGAATCGTGAAAACAGGAGTAGGGATTTAAAAAAACTAAAATTGACAGTTGAAAATTTACAATTTTTTCTTGTAGAACAGAGAATCACGTTTCTCAACATCATGAATTATCTTAAGTTTTACTATTACCGGATTAACGCCTACTACTTCTTCATAGCTATTGATTTTCCTCCATGAATTAGATCATAGATTGAACTAAACGATGTAACCTTCAATTTGGTGATCATACTTCCCCGATAAAAATTTATTATGAATAAAGGTTATAAATGATTTTTATGAATAGATATCAAATAATTCTCGCATAATATATGAAGGTCATCCGATTACGCATCGTGTCAATTTTCAATAAAAAAAAACTATAATGAATATTTACATAGAAAAAGAACATTTTATTTTGCAAAAAAAAAGCATTGGCACTCTCGGATTTCATTGAAACCACTAGATAAAAGGATAAAACCTAGAATTCACTTACTGAAACCGATTCAAAGCTTGTTCTAGGACTAGAGTATTAAGTCACGTTCGTAGTTACTTTGAATTTCGGTATTCTTTAAGTATGAAAAGTGAAATTCCAAGTTCCATTCGTGAAAAGACATTGTCGTACAATGCTGAAAGATGAGTTGCAGTTAGAAGAAATTAGAAGTTACTGTTAAGACAGGAGAAAAAAGGTAATATGAAAGTTAAAGTGTTTAAAAATTTAAGGTAGTTACGGTTAAGAAATAAAAAATAGTGTAGAAGTAAAGGGTTTCACGTGGAAACTACACAGAAAGCCGACCACCTGCGATTCTAGGAATTGAAGGGGAGCGACATTCCAAAACACTTCAAAAGGAAAAGTGTAAAAAATACAAAATTCATTGCAGGGACTATATATAATTATGATCTAAAATTAGTGAGTGACACAATGTCACAGATATGTCTCCGTGAAATGGAAAAAAGTTATTGGTATATTGGAAAGCAATTAAAATTGAGCTCTTCGACAGTTCATTAACGTTATTAAAAAAGTGGAAGAGACAGGATGATCTACTAAAAATAAACCTTGATCCGGTCCTTCAGTCAAAGTAAATGAAAAGGAAAGGCGGTGCGTTGTTAAAATGGCCCTAAAAAAGCAAACTCAAAGTGCTAAAACTTTAGCCAAAGACTTTGTGTCAGCTTCTGGTAAATCACTGAATCGACAAACTAAAAATGCTCGCCATATGGGTGGTCTTAGGGGTAGAAAACCAAGAAAAAAAATATTTTATTAGTGAGACTAATAGGGAAAAGTGGCTTGAGTTTCCCTCACCTATCGAAATAAGCCGATGAAGTTCTGGAAACAAGTTATTTTTTCTGATAAGAGTAAGTTTGATATATTTCGACCAAAAAGCATTTTAACAGTTTAGAGGAAAAACGGTACAGCTCTGAATCAGAAAAACATCTTATCAACAATTAAACATGGTGGAGGAAATGTGATGGTTTGGAGCGGTGTGGTGCTTAATGGGGTTGAAAATTATTAATGGTTGGATGACAGCTCTGTTTTATGTAGAGGTGTTGCGCCGTAACCCGAAAAGCAGTGCTTGAAAATTAGGCCTCTAAAACACTTATACATTTAAGCAAGATAATGATCCTAAACATTTCGTGAATGTTAATAAGCAATTTTTGCTTTATAATGCCCCAAGAAGGCTATGTACTCCCCCACTATCTCCTGATCTGCACCCGATCTATCATTTTTGACACCATCTAGAGCAAAAAGTGAGAAGTAACCACATTACGAGTAGAAATTTTTTAGAATGTGCCTTAATTCGTTCCTGAAATATTTCACCAAATATCACCAAAGAGTAACGGAAGTTTATGCCACGAAGATTCAAAGCAGTCATTAAAGCCAATGGACTGCATAGAAGATATTAAAAATCAAATCACCATTAGTGCAAAATATTATCATTTGTTTCTTAAAGCGTGCTAATACTTTTTTTGCAGAAAAAAAAATATTAATGTTTGTTTTTATTTATTTATTTTTTAAAGTTTTTTTTATTTATTTATTTTTTTGAAATTCTGATAAAACAAGTGCGTTTTTTATTTCTATTTTCCTTAGTTTTTACTATGATAAAGGTACATAAAATCATAGTTCAATTTTGGTTGGTTGATTTGCCTAGTAAGAATTTCAAATTAGCTTAGTGTGTTAATACTTTTTTGTGAACTGCATATTGATTTTCACAAAAAAAAATTTAATGTTGCATTTCATACTTTACAAAGTACACATGCAAAGTAAATGTTTTCAAAACTTTCAACAAAACAGTACTATTTATATCAAATTTTTAACATTTAAAAAAAATTGCATAAAATAAAAAAGTTCCATTCCAATTTTATATTTGATTCCAAAAAGGAGATTTCCTTCTTTTGTGGAAGCTATAATTCACCTGTTTTATCTGCCTTAAAAGACAAAAAGTTAAAAAGACAAACATATTTTAGAAAAGGGCTTTGCGGACCAAATGCCTAAACAAAACGGGTGTTATTACGTTTAAAAAAACAACACCGTATGCACAAGATACATAAATCTAGATCAATGAGTGACAGTTATGGCTAGATCTTTCTAAACACAGAACAGATATTTCATGCATATACCACGTGGAATACACGAAGTTGTTGTATTCACGGTTTATATAGAAAAAAAAAAGATTTTAAACCAAAGAATTTTTAATATGTTTTTTTTTCTTATTTTCTCTCTCAAGATTCAGAAGAAGCAATTTGCGTCATATATATATATATATATATATATATATATATATATATATATATATATATATATATATATATACACACAATAAAAAGAACAGTTTTTCAAAAATGATTTTATAGTGGTTTTTATAGAATAACGACCTTAATTTTTGTCACTCAAATTTGCTCAATTTTAATTTTTAGTCATTAATATTTAAAATACTTTTTAAGTCAATTCTTTCAGAAAAAACTCTTATTCCACTAATACTAATATCGAAAATATTAATTTCCAGAAAATCTCTATGTCGTTAAGGCTTTAAAAAAAGGAAGATTCAAACAAAATAACAGTTTTTGAAAATTGATTCTTTAGTGTAAAAACCTTAATTTTATTCATTTTAACATAGCCTGAATGAAAACTGCCTATTCATTTTATAGTATAACTCAAAAGAAAACATTTCCATGAAAAGAAAAGTTTGGAAACAAATGAATAACAGAAACTCCCAATATAAAGCTTTAATTATTTTCATAAAAGTATTCTTATTTTTTTAATTAAGATAAGGTTTTCTAATTTTGATGGAAAAAACGCATTTTATTCTGATATGAATGAAGGTTTGGAAAACATTCCAAAAAATTTCAAATGAGAAGTAAATTAGATATTAAATTAATAATTATTGATTTCCTGCTGGAAAGTAAAAAATGTTTAAGAGCTTTCAAATTTCAAGCCATTTTCTAACAATCTGTCAAATACATTTTCTCTTTCATTTTAAAGCAACATAAACAAAATCTGTTGCCGGTTTGTAAAAAGAAATGACAAAAATTTATTATTTTTATACTGACAATTATTATTTAAAATAATATCATTTATTTAGGGGCTTTTCTTCATAAAAGAAATAAATTTTTTATGACAAAAAAACTTCTCTTTATTGCCCCTCCTGTTTAATGGTTAGAGTTTAGTAAAATTCACTATTTAAACTCTTATAGTTAGTGTTAGGAAAGGGATTTAATACAAAGGGCTTTTTTAATGCTATTAATGCTGCTTGCTGTTTCCTAAAAAACAGGTGCTACAGCTTGTTCATTCTACTCGACAAGAGAGAAATTTTTCTATATTGTCATGTTATTGCTGTTGTAGATCGTCAAAGAAAACAGTAACAAAGAATTGTTAAAAAAAATAACATGTCACAGAAGTTTTTTTTTATTTAATAACATTTAGTTTTTACACGAGCACTATTACTATCCACCAGCAGTTTTGAATTTTCACTATTACTTTAATATTTACGAGAAACTAAATACCGTAGACTACAATTTGCTTAGCATTTTCGATTTTTTTTTATTTCCTTATAAGGTTTGCCGAGCTCATACTAGCTTTAATACGGATTTGATAAGGATTTATAATTTATACAGCTTAGGGTATATCTTGGAATATCAATAAAACATATCATGGAATATGAATGCATGGCCTTCAAGATTTCACTAATTAGCTTGGGTGAAAATTTCAATGATCATTTTACATAAATAAGTCTGAATTCAGTTGATTCTGCACTCTATCTTATCTTTCAAGGTGTTAGTGATTTTTTTATTATAATTTTGCATAGAACATAGATTTTAAAAGAAAAAAAGAAAATAATTCTTGATTTGCTCATTTACAAGGTCTGGGTAGCCAATTCTAATCACAAAAGCAGATGGTGCGATAAAATTCGGTTTGTTTAGCCGTATTAGGGGAAAGCAGTTAAAGGTTTTCTTACAGTTAACAGTTTGATCACCATCGTATATAAAGTTATTTGATGGTTTTGTTTAAATATGGTTAAGTAAAAATTAAATAAATTGTTACGTAACCATTGTTTCTGAGGAATCCCTAACAGTGTGAGGTGTAGTGGACATTCTGGAAAATGCTGCTCTCATAACTCTATAGCAATATTTTGGGTAAAATCCATTTCTCTTCAACCAGGATAATTGAGCCAGTCACACAAACATGGTTCCACAAAAATTTTAATGAAAAATTCAAAAACTGAACTAGCCTTCTCAGAGTCCCTATTTAAATGCCTTAAAATACCCTTTTAATGAATTGGAATGCAGATTACGTAACCTGCCAAATCGACCATCCTCACTTAAACCACTAACATCAGTTTTGATGGACGACTGGAAATCAAATCTTATAGTCACCTAATAAAATTTGGAGGAATGCCCACTATCTGGAGTGAGCAGTCTTCCGTCAGTGAGAGGGGGGGCAACAACATATTATGTACTACCTTAAAACTCTCTGAATCCTCGCCATTGGCTGTCCGGATACTTTGAACAAGATACTATACATTCTTTGTCTCTGTTTGGACAAAACACTTTCCTGAGAAATGGATCCGAGTGATTATTTCGACAAAATCAGAAAGATTGTAGCTTTTTTTGTTTGAAGATGTGAAATTCATCAAAAGCTGCATAACACAAATCCTGAAGAAATACAAGGAAAACACAAAATAAATGTATGAATGTCAAAGAACTCAGGCATTAGCACACGGAGAAAAACATTCTGGTAAGATTACCATAATGACATTTCTGGTTAAAAAGAAATATTCTGATTAATAAGACAAAAATATACGGTATTTAAACCATTCATTTGGTAATTTTTCTGTCCATATGGTAACAGTTAACTGAGAATTCTAGTTTTCAAAATGATAATTATTATTACCACATATTTGGTATTAAAAAAATATAAAATTGAAAAGCAAATTTATCCGAATAAATGGTTTCTATGCTATGCTTTAAGGTATTATGATTAAATTAACAACTTTTAGCACATTTACCTAATTTTATCACATATTTCAAAAAACTATTTTATTGCTAATTTTATCAAAATCATTAGCAAAGCACTTCGGCACAAATTACTGAGATTTTTGGAGTTCCCATAGAATCACGGTACATTTTACCATATTTTGGTACTTTTAACCATTCATTTTTTTTTAGTGCAGCAATCAAAACCGGGAGACCTACTTGACAGGCAAGCAAGTCATCCCTTGTACCATCTCACCATACAGTATATAGTGCGAATAAAAATGTTGGATAACTCCCAGAATGCCTTAAAAAAAACAGTTTCTGTAAATATTTGAGACTTTAGTCAAAAATCACTTGATTTTGTGAGAAAATGAATGTCATAAATAGCTAAATACAGCCACACACAGAGAGCTGATTCGTCAAAAATGGGAGCTATTTTTCTGAGAATGCGTCTTGTATGAGAAATCTTCTAAAATGTGTCACTTAACGTTTGCAAAAACTTTTATCTCTCTGGCCCGTTCCAATGCGAAAAGACCTGCACTTTTCTAATTCACACGAGTTTCAAACGAGACATTCAGGAAAATGTTATCTTACATTCATATTACTTGCAACATGAAATACGTTTTACATCATTGTTAATTCCGCATAAAAAAACACGCATGCATCAAAAATAAAGTTCATTTCATACATTTTCTGAACATTTTAATCAAATCGAAACTGTCTCGCTTGGCAACTCTTTTAAAGAACATCATTTTAAGTTTACGAAAGATTGTTAAGCCATTCACACTCTGCATTTTTTTAGTTGAAAAAGCTTTAACCGATACCTTTCGTAAAATGTTCACAAAAGCTTATATACTGTGAGCTTGAATATAATTTTCTTTTTTAAAGTTTCGCAGTGGTGGTGTTTTCCTTAAGACTTATAAGTCAACCTTTCTTCTGCAATAAAAATGTTGTCTGATCTACGCTCCCGGCATCACATTAGTAAACACAATATTCCAAATTCAACAAAGAGAAAAATAAAAATAACGAAAGACTTTTGTCATGCGTAAACTTTGACTGAGAAACTTCCCGAACTGAAAACGAAAAAAATTGATTAAATTTCCAGCATCTCGTGAGTTTGGAAAGGGAGACATATGATGAAAAGAAGTGTTTTCTAGACATAAATATTCTTCTGCCAATATTTCTTCCCCAGTTCAACAAGATGTAAGAATAGGAGGAAAAATCAATATTCCTGTCCAACTTTTTTTTTTCAATTGCACTGAATTGACGCGATAATGACTTAGATTTTTAAAAATGTCGACTCCTTTCAGAAGTTTCAATATGCCTTCGAGTATTTCATTAAACTTTTTTTTTAAATTTTTGATAAACTGACATCTATTTTATTTAATTTTTATGGGATTGAGATGTTAAAAAAGTTTTTCTGATTTTAAATTATGCTAAAAAATGCGTCAGATCATATAATTTAAGTTTAAAATTAAAGTCTCTTTACTATTTTAAGAAGCAAGATAAAAGGCTCATTCATAGAAAAACATATCTGATTTAAAACACCTGATAACATGTAAATTATTATATTATAACACAAAAATTTACAACTTTTTAAGATCAGTAACATGTTTGTTAAAAAATATGGTTTGGCTAATATTAATGCTTTATTTAAAAAAATCTTTCGTAGCTTGCAGTTTTAAACAAAACCAAATGTGAGAATCTACATTTTGATTCAAATTGATTCTATTTGTTTTTAAATTTTTGAGCAAATCTAATCTAATTTCAGTAGTTTAGGCTCAAATCGCAAACTTATTAAGTTAAAAAACTCAACAAGTTTAAAAAACTCAGCATTTAACGAAAATATTCTAAAATGGATCCTGATTCATAAGATAGAAATTCAATGGTTTATTTACTTAACAAAGAAGACTTTGATCTTGATATCAAGCAGATCTTATAAGACTTTGATCTTAGGAAACTTTGATCTTGCTTTCAAGCCTTCTTTATATTAGATATTGGATATTTTATCAATAGCATTACTTTAAGAACTATAATGAAATATGTACATATAAAATTTTCCATACTGATTGCTTTATTCAGCGCAAAGTGAACTTTACAAAAAAAGACCAAAATTAAGTATTTTATGTTATAAGAGTATAATTATGTCCCGGTTTGTTTAATTTTTATGAGCAATTTTTTTAGATATGCACTTTTGTTAACTAACATTGCATTTTTTAATTTGTGAATCATACTAAAATTCGAAGTATTTTTTTGTTTGTTAAGATTTGATTTATTTTTATAATTACAACATTTTTATGGACTCGCTTTATAATTGTAACAATGAAGTGTTGCAATCAAAATTTTGCCCTTTTTTCGACTAATAACAGCATTTATAACTCTAAAGGAGCTCCTTTCAATAACAATGCAAGTTCTATTTGTTTTCTCAATTCTACTAGCATAATTTATCGTCATGTAATTGAGAAATAAAAATTATTATTTTCCATAGAAAGTAGTGCTTATTTTGGATTATTAGTGTAAAGTTTAAAAATATTAAAGAATTTATAAAAGCAGACGATTGTAAAGTCTAAAAATATTAAAGAAATAATGGGTTTGCAAAATCATAATTAAAATAAAGTAAACGCATAAAGAGATAAACTTAAAATAAAAGCAGACGATTAAATTAGAAGTCAATATTTAGAACGACAGAGTTGTTGATTCTTTTTTAGATTAGTTTTATTGTGGAATTTGAGTTTCCTTATATCCCGTTACGGGTTTTCTAGTTGTTTATGATGTTTTCACTATCCCGTTACGGGTATTGCATATTTCTTAATGTTTGTGTTTGTTAATAAAAGTTTTTATTTAAAAGAAAAACTGAATAGTTCTTGATATAGCTTATGATACGTTACAGCTATATATTTAATTGGTGGCAGCGGTGGGATCGATTTACCATTTGATTTAAAGGAATTGTGTTCCAAATATTATTCCTTATGGCTTTCTTGGGACGAGCAAAAAAGTGTGATTTGGTAGAATTATGCAAGGAAGTGGGCGAAACTATTATTGAAAATGTTACAGTATGTGAGTTGATAAATCTTATAAAAAAATCTGAAAATTACGAAGTGAATCTAGTTAAAGAAATATTAGAAGCAATTAAAGAAAATCGTATCGAAAAAGAAAAAAAAGAAGAAAGAAAACGCCAAGAAGAAAAAGAAAGAAAACGCCAAGAAGAAAAAGAAGAAAGAAAACGCCAAGAAGAAAAGAAAGAAAAACTACGCCAAGAACGGCAAAAACAAGAAGAACACCAATTTGAACTCGAGAAATTAAGGCTTAGTGCCCAATTAAGTGGCCCTTCAAGTCAAATTATTGGTACTACTCTGCGGAATAAGTTGGATTATAGAAAAGAGAATTATGATAGATGTCTGAAACTAATTATTTAGTGAATATTCCAGGAAAAAGAGAGAGTTCACAGATTTATCACGTAAATATGCTTAAACCATATTATAAACGGCCTGCAATAATTAATTTTCTATCATGTGCAGAAAACGATTCTTCATCTTTAGAACAAGATATTGACTTTCCACAAGTGTATATTTCACCAGATGAATTTGATGTATCTGAAATGATTAAAGACAGTCACCTAGATAATCGCCTTAACGGACATGAAATCAACCAATTGAGGAATATTTTAAGAAGATATTCGAAAAGTTTTTCAAATAACCCAGGAAAAACTAACTTAATTGAGCATGACATTCAACTTAGTACAAATAAGCCAATTATTTCCAAGCCTTACCGAACTTCACCCAGACAAACAGAAATTTTAAAAACTGAAGTACAGAAAATGTTGGACTTAAAAATTATTGATTTAGGTGAGAGTGATTATACTTCTCCTATGATCCTAGTAGAAGCACCAAATAAGGATCCAAGGCCCTGCATTGATTACCGTCGTCTCAACGAAATAACGGTAACACAATATTTCCCACTTCCGAACATAGAAGACCGAGTTGAAGAGGTAGCCAAGGCAAAATTTATCAGTCTTTTAGATTTCGCCAAGGGATATTGGCAAATTAAGCTTAGTCCAAACGCTCAAAGATTAGCTACTTTTGTTACCAGTTTCGGAACTTATAGGCCATTACGACTTCCATTTGGGTTGAAGAATGCCCCCTATTTTTTTAGCAAATTAATGGCACGACTACTAAAGGGTTTAGAAGAATTTGCAGTGCCATACCTTGATGATATAGCAATTTTCTCAGATACCTGGGATCTTCATTTAGAACATCTTAATTGTGTATTGCAGCGTATCAAAGAAGCAGAACTTACAATGAAGCCTTCAAAATGCCGTTTTGCGCAAGATCATGTTCTTTATCTAGGACATATTGTCGGACAAGGCTATAGAAAACCCTCTGATATAAAAACACGAGCAGTTGCCGAATTTCCTGTACCTAAGACCAAAACTGAGATCAGAGCATTTTTGGGACTAGCGGGCTATTACAGTCGATATATACCAATGTTCTCTGTTCTGGTTGCACCATTAACAGACACTTTAAAAGGCAAAACAAAAAAGGGAGAAATTACCTGGACGATTGAATGCGAAGAAGCCTTTAAGAAACTAAAAGAAAAATTAACGAGCCAACCTATACTCTTCTCTCCCAACTATGAAAAGGAATTTATCTTGCAAACAGATGCTTCGGAAATTGGTATGGGTGTGGTATTAACACAACTAGATAATGAAGGCCATGAACACCCCATAATATATCTGAGTAAAAATTTTAATGAGTCCGAAAAAAATTATTGTACTACGGAAAAAGAATGCGCCAGTATAATTTTTGCCATCAAAAAATTACGACACTATTTAGATGGGCAAAAGTTTACTATCCAGACTGATCATCACCCGCTAACCTGGCTTAAAACAAATGCTAGTTCAAATGCCAGACTTATGCGTTGGGCTTTAGCATTACAACCGTTTAATTTTAAAATTGTGCATAGAGCTGGTACTAAGAACAAGAATGCAGATTGTCTCAGTAGAGTATCTTTAAGTTCTTGATTTGAATTAGACAAAAGTTAATTGAGGGGGAGGAATATGTAAATAATGTTTGTTTTTCTTATTGATATTGATACAGATTAGTCTTATTTCCTTATTCATATGTATGATTTATTTATTTTAAAAAACTAACTCGTAAAGAAAGTAGTTGCTATTAAAGTTTGAATTAAAGCTCTAATTAAGGTGAAAATATAAAATAAAAATGCATTGATGTTTTTGAAATTGAACCAGTTAAATTTAATTTAAGAAAGTGTTTAAAAATGATTATATTGAAAATGAAACATAGGTGTTAAGCGAATTTGTTTGTAGAGAAAAGTGCTAGTGTTCTTAAATATGTTATTTTTTTATGCATATAAATATTAACAAGATTGAGTAGAAACTAATTATGTGAAGCTTAAAAATGTTAAGTATATTGTTTGGAAAAAAAAAAAGTCATACCAAGAAAGAAAAAAATAAGCACTTTGAAAAAAAATCTGGTTAGCTTCAGTTTTTAGATATTGTTGTATATATGTAAATAGTTATGTTAATTTGTATTTATTTGTGTGAAGTTAAATTATAATATTTATTTACATTCTAATTTTATTTCGAATATTTTACTTTGATATCAAAATTGAGTTACAAGTGAATTGTCTATTAATGTCTACTGCAAGAGTCTAAAAATAATTTAGAAATTTTAAGTTTTAAAGTTAATTATTGTACATCACTTCTAATGTAAAAATTGTATCTTGCATTTAATTTGACAATTAGAAAATTTAAATTTAAAAGTGAAATGTTTTGATTATAACACAATGCATTGGTTTCAACCTAAAGTTTTAGAGGACACAAAAAAGTTCATAATAAACTTTTCCCCTGTTTTCTATGGAAAAGTTCTTCCAAGGGGAGAGGAGTTGTAAAGTTTAAAAATATTAAAGAATTTATAAAAGCAGACGATTGTAAAGTCTAAAAATATTAAAGAAATAATGGGTTTGCAAAATCATAATTAAAATAAAGTAAACGCATAAAGAGATAAACTTAAAATAAAAGCAGACGATTAAATTAGAAGTCAATATTTAGAACGACAGAGTTGTTGATTCTTTTTTAGATTAGTTTTATTGTGGAATTTGAGTTTCCTTATATCCCGTTACGGGTTTTCTAGTTGTTTATGATGTTTTCACTATCCCGTTACGGGTATTGCATATTTCTTAATGTTTGTGTTTGTTAATAAAAGTTTTTATTTAAAAGAAAAACTGAATAGTTCTTGATATAGCTTATGATACGTTACATTAGCTAATCCAAAATAATCCTAAAAGCAAATCCTAAAAGTTATCATTTTAGCAATGATAACTTTTAGGAAAAAGTTCTCCCCCTCATGATAATTAAACTTTAAGTGTTTTCATTGAATTAAGGGCTGTTTCACTTCTAAATAGAATTCTGCATGAAAAGTAGTATTGCAAATCGAAACAATGAAAAGTTAAACTTTAATTTATCAGCAAGCAAATCAGAAGGTAATATATGTTTGAGCTCGTCTGATTAACACATAGAACAGACGATCTAATAAGGACACCAGTCAAAAATTTCACATTTGATCAAGTTAATTTGAACAACGAATGTAATAAAAACTAATTTATCAAAAGTGAAAGAGGAATATAAGAGGGATACTTATTAGCATCCAAACGTAAAATAACTACAAACTAAATTTGCAAATATTCGACAGATTTTGCTAGTTTTTTAAAAGGTTTAGCATGACATAACTGAAAAAAGAAGTGAATTATATAAGCCTACGAATTGTTTAGAAATAGTGGTGGATAAAAATCTACTGAATTGAATTTATTAAACCAAGAATCACAATTAATAAACTACCAGTTGAAAATATCTATTCGCTGTCCGGAGCAAGTTGGCATCCCTGTGTATATAAAAAAAACTATTTTTGTGTATTCTGTATTGCATTAATTTCTTCAAACCATTTCATTAACGATAATAATATTAAAAAATTAAAAATTTACTCGAATTATGTGTTTCTAATAATCTTGGCTTCACCGGTCACCCTTGACCCCCGTGGCGCTCCGAACAAACTCTGTGTCTGTCACCGGTGACCCCCATGTCATTCAACGTGTTAGCACTCAAAGCGTTCGCCCTTAAGTCTACAAAATTTTCACGAACTTGAAAGGCTATTAACATGAGCAGCACGGGAATAGATTGTGACTCCTTATACACTTGAGCATTGATCAAAGAAATTATGTCGATTAATGGATCTTTTTTACCTTTTAAGAGTTTTCAAAAATGTACTTTCAAAAAAATTTGGATATAAAAATGTTACCAAATAGAAGGAAAAATTCCACATTTAACTTGCAGAGGAAATTTCAAAAATCATTTAAATGCAGTTAAGTCATCGAGACTTTAAAAACCTCTGTTTTAATTATGAAAATCCTGTATAGGTTGTGGTGGGGAAAAAAGGGTGCCACCTACGTTTTTCAATGTAGATCTGACGAAATAAAATTATGCTCTCTTTTTTTGATTTACTTGTAAAACGATGTTTCTAAAACTTTTATTTATTTTAAATAATATATGTACATTTAGTACAAATCATATTCTTTTGATAAACTTTATTCTAATTAGAGCTACACTAATGGGCTATTAGTGACGATGCGGCATCCTAGTCCAAGATTATGATAGGAATTGATTGGTTTGTAAACTATTTAGTTTTAATCATTTACGATAAATCAATTACCTCAAATCTGATCTTATTCCATAATGATAACACTTTATATATGGTTTTAGAAGTCTTATCAAACATTATTTAAAATTAGGGGTCTCAAATTAAAATTCGATGAGGTCAAAGCAAAATTGTTAACTAAAACTAACTTTAGTAAATTACTACTGAAGAAAGATGAGAATTGAACATCTGATAAAAATTTTAAAGTCATTCTGATTATTGACTTCCAGTTATCATTTGAAACCGAAAAAGTTAAAATGATTTCATTACTGTGCATGAATTATGTGTTTTGACATTTTGATAAGGTTTTTTTTTCCTTGCTAGGGAAAAAATTAAAAAGTTAGAGACATAATTATTCTTCATTTATTAAACTCCAACATCTTAATATCTTTCTGGTAAGCTGGTTTTAACTGACGTTCAAAATTAAATTTGTTTTATTAATGGAGTTTAATTAATTTTTAAAAAAGTTTTGCACTTTTGAATTACTATGAATATTTATGAGCTATTTAATTACGAAGGCAAAATTTTAAAATCTAATAATTCATTTGAAAAAGAGCTAAATGAATTTGATGATGAATATTCAGTTTATAGTCTCCGTATTAATTTAATATATTTTAAAAAATATTTAGAATCAAATAAAAAAAATAATATACTATTCAAATTATTTCCACCTAAGTATTTAGTATACTTTAATAATAGTTAAAAAAACAATGAATATAAAAAATATTTCTAATAGTTTTCTTTAATTTATTATGTCTAGCGCATTAATCATATTTATATTAGGATGTTTTCACAATTAAAAATAGATAAAAAAGACATTTTTATGCTGCATAGTTTAATTTAACTATTTCATATATATTAAATTATATATTGCAAATCATTAATTAACTCAAAACACATTTGTATGTTTACTGTTACTGTAATATTATTTACTGTTTTGGTAATTAGGTAAATTAATTGCATTTTTCGAAAATATTCTTAGGGGGATTTAGTTAATGCCTTTTCCGCCAAATTCGTAATTGAATTTCCACTGGCAATAGAAAAAGTCAATTACGTATGATATTTAAGAAGTTAGCTATTTTTTGCCAAAGTTGATAGTGGTGGATCTGTGGCAAAAATGCAGATAATTCATGATGCAGCGTCCTATTTAATAAGTATACTCCTGTGGTGATAGGTTCGCCGCTCATCTTAAAATCAAGTTTATTTCATATTGTTATCTGTTTATCTTTAATCAATTGTGTTTTTACTTATTTTTGAAGTGAACTGAAATAAGAGTTCTGACGTCATATTCTTAGAATTGTATAAATACCAGCACGCACATGACAGCCAATCAGTATTTTCTCTCATCACCTGCTGTGATGATGCTTCTTGTAAATCAAACCAACTTGTATATAAATGTAAATATGTTTAATAAAATATTAGTATCTCAAAGGAGCTATCTTCGCTTACCTCACTCCTTTATAACCAAACTAATAATCAAAACTTGTAGGGGGGGAATAATTTTTAATATTTTAGTGAGAGGATTTAAATGTATTTCTTTTTAGACCCTATTGTTTTTCAGACTCGTATGTAACCCTATTTATCAAATTACTTTTATTTTTTTAATTTTCAAATACGTTATCTTTTTTCAGAGACTAAAGCGATAAAGAACAAGTAAAATTCGAAAATAAACGTAACCAGGCTTTCTACATTGAAACATATTAACTTTGAGATGTAGAAAACAAAAATCGATTAATTATCAAAATAGCCATAAACGCACATTTGAAAAAAAATGTTTTTACTAGTATTTAACTCGCTTTTAAATTTAAAGATTTCTTAATGTTTTTCTCTTTTCAGATGTTGTTGTTTTTCGACCGTCAGGTAGTTGAATTAACAAGATATTTTTATTCAATTTTCAAATAAATTATTTCTTTTTAAAAAATAGTTGCTTCTAAATATTATAGCATTTAAAATAAATGTTAAAATTTAAAATTAACGCTTGTCGCGAGTTTAATATCTCATACTTGGAAAAAAAATTCTGGTAAGAAAAAAACATGAGATTTGGTGGATTTTCCATTCATATGGTAACGGTTTACAGGAAATTCTGTTTTCAAAAAAGTTATAGTTCTCATTACCACGCATTTAGTAAAAAATGCAAAACTGAAAAGTAAATTTAACCGAATAATTGATTTTCATGCCAAGGTTTAAGATATCGTGATTAAATAATCACATTTTTAACTCATTTACCAAATTTTACCACCTATTATAAAATGATGCTTAATTGCTAATTTTACCGAGATCATCACCAAGGCTCTTTGATAAAATTTAACGAACTCTTTGGAATTCCCATGGATCCAGAAACACTGCAAATTTTATCATATCCATTATCCGAACAAATGGTTTTTATGCCATGCTCTAAGGTATCATGTAAAAATTAGCAACTTTTCATTTTTGAATATTTTAAAATCATCTTTTATAGTTAATTTTACCAAAATCATCAAAATCATTTCCGAAGCACTTCAGGAAAAATTTCAGAGATTTTTGGCATTCTCATAGAAGCAAAAATACAGTTTTATCATGTTATGGCAGTTTTGACAATACCTCTTTCACACAGAGTAATAATTTTGTAAAAAAGTAATAATGTTGAGCTGTTAAGAGAAAGTATTACTGATTTATACTTAACAGTTTAAAAATGTTTCAATTCGCGTAAGCTAACATTAGTTAGCGATAAAACGCAAAATATGGTTAAGTGTTTTCAAGTTATTCCAGAATAAAAACAAAGTTTTTAAGCTGTAAAAAATATTTCTTAATTTTACAACTGAAAGATTTTTGTTAAGACAAAAAATTATTTCTAAAAATTGGCATTCAACTCTTCTCTGTTTTTGTTTGGAAACAGTTCGCTTTCCTCAGTAGTGACTCATTTTTTGGTCATCTTAATGCGCATATTTTTCTTACTTTATTTTGAAATAAATTCTAAAAATATATATTAAGAGCAAACATTGCAACATCCTTTATATCTTTTGTTACTAGACCCAAGCGTTTTGTATTATCTTCGAGAAAATATATTAGTTAGAATATATAGTAGAGAAAATATATTAGTTAGAATATATAGTAGAGAAAATATATTATAAAGATGCATTTGAAACATTTTAATAAAATCGTTGAAATGTATGCAATAAACATACTTATTATTCGAACAGTTGCAATATTTATTTTAATAAATTCCAAAGAAGACCTGTTTTTAAATTTCTGAAGTATAAGTTCTCTGTTAATAATCAATTTTAACTTACTAAGGTAAATTATTAGATTCTGAAAGCAGCACGGTGAAAAATCAAATAATTTATTTCGGTTGCCTTATAATAAATAAGAAATATGTCTGATCTATAGCACGAAAAAAGTTTTGAAATACCGTAAGTAAAATGATACTTTTCTTAAAACCTTTCTTTTTTCATGTTTTTGAAAAGATATTTTAGAGAAGTCTAGACGTAATTTAAACTCATTTGTATTCAGTCTGAAATTTTTATTATGAGCACATAAATTTCAATAAAAAGGTATAAAAACTGGCGTAACACTTTTTATTTACGATTTAAAAATGTATAGCTGAATCAAATTAGTACTGCAGACTTTAGGGAAGGAGATTAAATTTTAATAACATCGAAAATTAGTTTGTGTAGATGAGTTTAAAAAAATAGGATGCTACATGAAATTATTTAGTGTTAATGATCCTTAAAAAAAACAGAAATCTGACAGCCTGAGAATTGATATATATATATATATATATATATATATATATATATATATATATATATATATATATATATATATATATATATATATATATATATATATATATATACATACATACATACAGGTGATTACCAAAATAATGGAAACACTTGTGAATAAAAGGGACATTTAAGAATTCGCTTCATAAGCATTAAAATATAATCTTAGCTACCAGTTTTTTTTTAATATAAAAAGTACATATATTAGGTGGTATGAGACAGCTTTAGCAGAACTGTTTACGTTTTGATCTTTTGTCAGAAGCGAAATATGTCAGATTTCACAGATTTTCAGAGAGGCCAAATTGTAGTAGCCCGACTAGTTGGAGCAACAATGACCGAAACATCCCAGCTTTTAGACGTTTCTAGAGGTACGGTGTCTAAAGTCATGACAGCATACACACAGCGCGGAAAGACAAGCTCAGCAAAGCAAAATAGTGGACGGAAGGAGAAGCTGAGTGAAAGAGACCGACGGGTATTGAAGAGGATTATAATGCCTAAAAAGAAAACATCTGCAACCAAAGTGACCGCAGAGCTCAATCAAGCATCTGGATTCTCCAGTGTCAACAATTACAGTTAGGACCTTCATAAAAAGAACATTTACTGCCATATAAATAAAGGATTCCTTCAAGATCTAAAAAGCTAGGGTGTTTCCATTATTTTGATAACCACATATATATATATATATATATAGACATCTTATAAGATAAAGGAGCCTGCTTGCTCTTTTTAAGAAAAGAGCCTTGAGAAAATTTTCATTACTGTAAATGTGGATGGCTTATAGAGACAGCAACAAAATTTTGATCTATATAGGCTATGCAAGGAAGCTATATCAACAAATATATCAAAATAAGTCGCTTAAAGTTTGCGGGTCGCATCTGTCGCATGGACCCTTCCTCCTTGAAATTTAGGATCTTCAATTATAAATCAATGAGAACTACAGTTAGAGATAGGCCTAAGATTAGAGGGCTTGTCTGTGTGGAAGAGGATTTTGAAATCCTAAGAATTGCTAACAGGAGAACAATCGCAAAAAAAAAAGAAGAGCAGAGTGGAGGAAGGTTCTAGGGAAGGCTCTGGCCCACAAAAGGCTGCCATGCTATTGAAAAAAGATGATAAATGAGAGTGTTGTAGTTGTATGGAAAAAAATTCTAGAAAAATTATCGTACGGTATGTTATTTTCTGGCAAAAAAACAGCATAATTCTGGTTAATTAAACCGAAATTTACGGTATTTAAACATTTAATTCGGTAATTTTTCCTTTCACATGGTAAAGGATTTCGCGAGTTTCTGGTTTTCAGAATTACATTTCTTTTTACCACACATTATCAAAAAATACAAAACTGAAAAGGAAACTTAACTGAATAAAGGTTTTTATATCATTCTCGGGATGAAATAACCAAATTTTACCATATTTTTGGCATATAAGACAAGGATAATCAAAACAAAATTAATAAAACTTTAATAATTAAAACTAGAATGTATTAAAAACATGTAAAAATGTATTCATTATTTATAGAGTCTAGTATAAAAATATTCTTTCCGCTACCATGTTACAAATAATAAATAAATCATTTTCACTTAAAGAATTATCTTCAAATTTATCACTTTTATTATAAGTTTATAATAACATATTTTAAATATAATTTAATATGTATGTTTTAATATATTTTAAATTGATTTAATATTATATATATTTTAGCATAGTAATGTTTAAATTATTGTAATTTTTGATCTTGTAGAGTTACAATTTTTGATTGATTTATTTAACCGTTACTTTTATTTAATTATGCTCCATAATTGATTTGAGCCGTGTGATTTTACTTTTGACACATTGGTTTCAATTTTATCCTTAACATCTTTATCTCTTTAATATCGATTTTTTTTAAATCCTTTTGTGAGTTTCTGCCAGTTTGGACTTTTTTTTTGGCAAGACTACTTCTGCGTCTTTTGATTGATACTGGTCGAACTGAAGAAATTTTTCTTCCAAAAACTCGGTTTTTAATGTAATATTATGGAATGTAATATATGTTAAATCATTTAATTAAAGGTTCATCATTTTGAAATTTAAAAAAATTTAGCTGTGTTCCTTGGAAATTTGTGTCAATTGATTGCGAGTTGTCAATTAATTTCTTTTTTAATATTTTGCCCAACGTTCTCCGATGCGTTTTCTTTTATCAAAATATCAAATTTCAAAATCTCATCAAAATTTCAGTTGTAGAATATTGCTTCTTCTTGGTTATATTGGTCAGTATTTTTTTTAATTTCCTCTTCTTTTTTTCTAAAGCTTAAGATAAAATATTTTGTGGGATATTTTTCACCTAAAGCAAACGAAGATAACTGGTGTTTAATAAATTAATTTTTTCGAATTGCAAGAATTTCGAAGATAAGACAATATCAACTGATAATTTCTAAAACTGTTAATTGATAATTTCTACAACTGGAGTTAACTAGTCGGTATGTTTTAAAATAATTTACGATATTTTTCCCATCATTAAATCACTTGGAAAATAATGTTCTAATTAGCCTTTTCCCAAATTTACCTTTTTTTAATAAATAAAATTAGATTTTTCATGTCTGCAATCAGGGAATCTCTCATGGGACAAGAATTCTCTAAATAAAATATGTTCCAGTAGGAAATTAGAAAATAAATAATTAACTATAAAGTGTTCTATTACGAGCAAATGCAAAACTCAATTAATTAAAAGAAATTAAGGACTAATTTGATCTACAATTTTATTTAGAGACGTTCATAATATTTATACAAGATTGGTAAAAGTAAATTCAGATAATTCTATTTTTTCCTCATTGAACATTTCGTTTCTATTTGACAATTAAATAATAACTATTCTTCTAGAGTTGCTCTGTTATTCCTTAGAAATTATGAGTTAATTTTTTCAAAAAACAAAGCGACCATTGCCGTTATTATGATACAAAAAAATCACTAAGTTGCCGTATCATATTTATATAAATCGATCACAGTTTCAAAAGAATAAACCACAATAATTAAAATCTTACAATTAAAAAATCATGATTCTTATAAGACAATTAAAAAACCAATTTAATTTCTCTTACATAACTCGTTCTCAAATTATTAGTCTTAAGATTTTTTTTTAATTTTAAAACATTATGCATGCATTGAATACTTGACTGTCTAACAAAACTGAGAAGAGCTTAAGATTCCTTTGTATTTACAACTTAGCTTTTTAATTAATGTAGAAAATTGCTTATATTGGTTATGTTTCGTTAATTAATAAGATACTGCTGAGGATAATTTTAGTTTTTTTATGAAATTACTTATGAATCAGATCATTATATATCGTTACGTTATATATCTTTCAAACTCAATAAATTTTATTGCTGTGCTCTACAAAATACTAAGTTTAATATAATTATATAAAAAACCTTGATATTTTTTATTATACCATTGAATACAAAAAACCATTAGTTACAAAAACCAAAGAGATTTTTTGAAAATATTTTTATAATTTAAATTACTTTATACAAGTTTAAAAAATAAAAATATGCAAATAAAATATTTAAAGCACACTCATCTGTTTCAGTGCTATAAACTATAAACCATTTTAAAAACCTCGAGTAATTATTCAGTAATCTGAACCATTATAAGTCCCTAGACACGTAATCTGTGCCTCTCTGTGTCATATAGGTAGTTTTATGGCCATGTATTGGCACTATTGATTTTACTTGTGTTCATAGTTCCGAAACAACTGTCTGGCTTTTAACTTTTTTTTCGTTTTCGCCCATTTTATATATTTTAATACATTCCAACGAAAAGAGAACCTTCTTTTCTTTTACTGACTTATTATTTGTAATCATATTTTTATATTAGCAAACATAATGACTTTTAAACTATAAAACATTTATATGAAAAGCATTTATAAAACTATAAATCGTTTCAATTTTTGCAATGAATTCAGTAGAAACACAATTCGAATACAGTCATATTTAAGCTTATACAAGTATATGTACTTTCATTCTTATGGAAATATATACATGCTTATGATACATATATGAATTTATGTGCCTTATAGGTTTATTCAAATATCTTTGTATGCGATGCATACTTTTGGGGTCTCATTTATGTTCTTCTATGCTTTTGTGGACGCGAATGGCATAAAATTCGTAGATCAATAACTTTATCGGAACTTAACGATCCATAAACGAACATCGCAAACCTGAAGGGATCTGATGATGCATATTTTGTTATCTTGAATGAGTTCTCCTTACTGCTATTATTCCCATGTGGCCTTTAATTTAATATCTTGGAAAATTATTGGAGTGGTCTGTATGCATTGGAATTAAAAACAGTTCGGAGTATTTTCATTTATTTATTTTTGCTCCATGTTAAAAACCGAATACTTGATGGCATTTTTTTAATTGGGAAGTTTTTAATAAATTTAGAAATTTTGTTACGTTTTTTGCAACTTTGAATAAAAATTATCTTATTTTTCAAAAAATTTAAAAGCGTTTTCAGAAATATTTAAAAAGATTTTGTTCTGAAAATATTTCTTGCATTCTTAAAAATAATTTCTTTCAGCTTTTATTCTTATTGGTTTTTGTACTTTTCTTATTGGTTTTTGTATTTTCCAGCTTATGAACTATTTGAGTGGTTGCTGTGCCACGGAATTGAAAATAGTTCTGAGTGTCTTTATTATTTGTCGCATGTCGTCAAAAATTTATATTTTTTAAATGAGAAACCTTTAATAAATTCAGAAATTTCTGAATAAAATAAAAATAATTTAATTTTTAAGTAATTATTTCAGAATAATTTCTTCTTGTGTCAATTTGAATACAGGTAACTTTTATGCAAAAAATTTTAAAACATTTTCAGGAATATTGAAAAACATTTTGGAGTTCTGAAAATATGTCTTACATTCTTAAAAAAAAAATTTCAGCTTTTATTCTTATTGGTTTTTGTATTCTTATTCTTTTATTTATAAACTATTTAATTTTATTTACAAACTATTTATTATTATTTATGAACTATTATTTTATTTTTATTTATAAACTATTATTTATAAACTATTTAACTATATAACCAGCTTATAAACTATTTGAGTAGCTGGTGTGCTACGGAATTGAAAACAGTTCAGAGTGTCTATTATTTGTTGCATGCCGTCAAAAATTTATATTTTTTAAAATGAGAAACCTTTAATAAATTCAGAATATTTTGAAAGACTCTTGAGCCAATTTGAAAATAGATTATTTTTCTGCACAAAAACTTGAAAACATTTTCCGAAATACTTAAAAACTTTTTGAGTTCTAAAGAGATTTCTAACACTCTACAATATATTTCCTTTCCATCTTTTATTACTTAAGGAATGCATTTTTAGGTTTTTATTTTTTCATTTCATGTTAATTATCAAATAAAGGACAACACATTTGTAAAGGCAAAATTTTGAAAAAAATATAATAAAATTTTTATTATATTTTTTCAATTAAGTTTTTTTTTATGCAAAAAAAAATTTAAACAGGTTAAGAAAAAAATTTTAAGGACATTTCGGGGTCTTGAAGCTGTTTTAGGCACTTTTGAATAAGTTCTGCTTACAAGTTTCACTCTTGGAGTAGCCTCGAATTAAAAATAAAGTCATTAGAGCACTAAAACTGACATTAAAATAAAAGTAATTTGTGGAATTTTATTGTTTTTTAATAACTATTTAATTTCAAAATAAATAATAAATTTAGTAGTTAGTTTTTTCATAAACTTTATCCCTGACATGCTAATTAAAAATCGGGATTTTGCTTGCAAAGAAAGGTTTTTAAATAATTTAAGAATGGGATGTAATTAACAGTTTAGTGGCACAAGATCCGGTTGCAGCTATATTATTCCAAATAATTACTGTTACAATGATAAGTAATGAATGTAGATAAATCCGTTGTTTCAAATCCCAGCTGGGATAGCGGAGCTATACCAAATCCATGAGGCCGTGAGTTTTCAAAAAATCGAGGAAAAGGAGAGGTCTTTCAAGAACCTCTTCCATGGTGAAATCCAGGCAATCAAGTAGATGGTGAGGACTAGCCTTGCTGGAGTTGCACTTTTTACAAGTTGGAAAAAGTTTAGTAGATAAATCTAACTATGCTAGAAACCAGGTCTGCCACGAAAGCAAAAGATAAATAAGAAAAAGAACATGCATGAAAACGACATTTCACCTACAGTGCCTTAAGGTCAGCTTGGAGAAATTTTTCATCGTGTAAATTGAGACCCAACTCAATCATGCATAATAACTCAATAATGCATAATAGCCAATACTTGATTATACAATAACTAATACTTGATTACATAATAACAAACTTAAATAACATAATCAAAATCCTTACTATCCAATAATTCAAATATATTTTGATTATTAAGAGTGTTCCGTGAAGACGTCCCTCAATATAAATTTTTTGTATCCTTACTAAAAATTAAAAAAATTATACACACGAGTGTTAATTTTAATTAATATTTAACCAATAAGATAAAATAAAAATGTATTTGATAAGCTTTAGTAGAGAAAGGTAACTGTAATGTACAAAAAAAGGTTTAAATGGAGGTTGAACCTTAAATGCATTTTTAAGAACCCTCTTTCTCTTATGTTTCCCACAATAAAGCTTTTCTTGGTGTTTATTACATCGTTTTTCTTCGACTGTAGTTTGTCAGTATTCGGTAGCGTTTTTTTAAACAATATTTAATATTTCATATGGAGAAATAAAAATGAAATTAAGTTGTAACTTACCTTCTGATTGGGAAAGAAATAAACATAATGCTCACACCATCTAAGAAAAGATTAAAAATTAAAAATTAGAAATCAAAATTACAAAAATTAAATTTAAAAATAGCGGTGAAAATTAATTTATAAAAAAAACTCACGATTTCAAAGCATGATTTATCTTTATAAAAGAAAGTTACCACTAGACTCAAGCAAATATCTTAAAATACCGATAATTTTAAAATATCGCGATAACGATATTAAAAATATATTCTCATGACATGTACGATATATGGGTGATTCTCACGAAATATGACAATTCACAGTCTCTTGCTCCAAAATCTAATACTATACTTTGGTGCATTTCTATTTTTTTTTTCTAGAGCAAATGTCAATAAACTACACTGCTGTCTGTGAGATATTAATAAATATAACTAAATAAATATACAAAACAATTTAGATTATTTTGAAGACTTTTCCGAATTGTCATGTTTCCAAAGAATCACCCATATATCACGAATACGATAAATATCAAAAAATATCGACAACGATAAATATCAATAATTATCGACACATGATAAATATCGATTAACGAACATTGGCCTGTTCGATAAATACCTAAAAGTATCGACGCTTAATAAATACCGAAAAATATCGAAATACGATAAATATCAACAATATCAGTGAAGAAAGACTTTTCCTTCACATGATGCTTCACTGTTCAAGGATATTGGCGACTGATATACTGAGTTTTGCTTTCTTGGCGTTATTTATTTTCGTCGGGGGGGGGGCGCAATTTATGTATGAAAACAGAAACCATGCTTTTTCTATCTCTTATTTATTATTAATTTTTTATAATTTCTCAGTTATTTTTAAAATTATGATTACTTAAACTGTTTCAAGAAAAAAATGCCTCTTTTTCTTTAAAAAAAATATTCGAATTTTTTATTTTGAAATCTATCGTGATGTATCGTAAAATATCGATATTTTTCAAGGATATAGTGATATATCCGATATTGCCCAAAACTAGTTACCAGAACTCCAACTTGAACAGCAACCTACAACTATTTTACAACTTAATTGTATCAGAACAATACAAGTGTAATCTTCAAACAAAACACATATTCACGAAAACAAATGTGTCAGCACTTGACTGCATTGGATTCACTTTTTTTTGTCAACCTCGGTAACTGTATATTCACCAAAACGAACATATTTTAAAACGCGTCAAAACAAACATTATTTAATTTATTCTACTTTCAATAAATAATTTTTCTTATTTCAAAAGCATTAAAGAAAAAGCCCTTTAAAAACTTATTCAAACAGGATTTTCAGAAGAAAAAAATCAGAATTCTGTATCCTTCGACGTACAAGCTAAGCTCTAAATCTGATTAGCAAAATTTTTTTTCGATTCTAGAACATTTTTCAATGAAAAAGAGAGGCAACTAATGTGTCACAAAATCAGATTAGAATAAAATTCGTCTTTCTTTTTACAACGAAAAATAAAGAAATCGATCAAAAAAATTCGAAACTACAAGTATTTCATTATTCTTGTTAGTAAACTAATTTAATATGCTCCAAGATATGTAATCTTATTACAATAAAGTTAAAGGAAAAAGTTATGAAGATTATATTAATAATTTAATAAAATTTAACAGACGGTAATTAATTATATATCAGAAGTTTCAAAAAGTAATATTCCATTTTTTATGTCTTACATTAGATATCACAATATTATATTTTCATTCTAAATTTATAACAAATAAATAAAAATAAGCATTTTTTTCTGTAAAATAATCCAGATTCGAATGAAAGGATTATAGTTTTTTAAAATAGTTTAAAGTTCGAAATAAAAGCTTCCTGCTAACCATAAAATTAATAAAAATTCTTAATCTATTTGATTGTAAATATTGTGCTAACTAAAAATTTTTTTAAAAAAATTACAGAAAAGGAACTGGTTAAAAAAATAGAACAATATAAACTAAAATATTTGCCTAAAATTTTTAAAATTTTGCAGTTTCAACAGGCACCGATTTTTATGAATATTAATTCTTATTTATTCTTATGATTCTAAGATAAATTCGTTATCTATAAGTTTGTAGAAATCATGAAAAATGAAAGTTATTTTTAAAATGCAAGGTAGGACTAGATTAAAAGTTTAGAAAAATATGTCCGATTATATTTGCCTAAAAATTTAAAATTCTACATTTTCAAGCATTTTTAAATAATATTAACTTCAAAAAGCATTGATTCTCAAAGCAGATCCAGGCTGATCTTCAGCCGGGATTAAAAATTGTCGGGACATCTTCTTTAAACTCGAAATAGTTAGATACTTAAATAGTTGAAATGTTTACCTCACAAGAATAAAACAGTTAATTTTTGTTAGTATAAAACCATATTTTCCATCAACGCTAAAAATGTTTTATCTTTCATAAAGTGCACTTAAATATTAAATTAAATGCTATCATACATTGTCAAATGCATAATCTATTTTTTGAATTAATTATCAACTTTTTAAAAATAGTTCTTTTGTCTCATTAAACTTATCATTATTAATTTCAGCTTTTATGCAGAAAAATACGATGAAAACTTTCCCTATCACTTACTTCATTCAATATATACATATTTTTTTTAACTTTCCTACGCTTAATAAATAAATCCCGGTATTGTTCTTAACTCTATAATGGAGACGGCGTTTATTTTCTTTATTCTTTACGGTTGCGGTTAATGTAGGGATGCTGCATTGTTCTTAATACCATAAGTTAACTACTTAGAGATTAATAGCTTTTGTTCCTGGAATTCAGGCGTGCTCGAGATGTAATTAAAAATCTTTATTAATGCGTTATCAAATCGAAATCCCTTAATGGAGTATATATATTTTATTTTATGTAAAAAAGCAAAATTTCTATAAAAGTATATTTCTTTCTGGTTGTTCAATAATCCTTTTATAATTATTTGAAATTTCCTATTTTTTTATTTTATAAATATCGTTGAACAGCTTATCCAATTTTTAGTTTGCGATTACTAATATTAAACTCCGTAGTTTTGTAATTTTAAACCCTATCCAGAAGACAAGAGAAATCCTGGATTGGAGGACTTTTTGATGGAACTAACCCACATTTGTATTACATGAAAAGGAAAACCCTAAAAAGCACCCACGTTTAGCATGACAGCAAGGGGACTCTTACCTATGATCTGTAAACCACTGAAGATATTTTTACGTCAGTACTGTGGCCTGTACAAACCGGGTTTGGAATGCACATCGACCAGCCAGAGCTGAGATTTGAACCCGGGTCACCTTATTAGGAGGCAACTGCTCTATCCCCTGAGCCACCACGGATTTCCTTGAAGGCTTGTATTATTATTTGAATGTTATGCATAGGATTTTTCTACCAAGCATATTATATACCGCGTTTTTCCATTGTTTTTATCTGTTTTCTCTAACGTGTTAAATTCAATTATATGCAGTTTAACTAGCAACACGATCCACTTTAAAGTGCCAAAATATTATTATGTTTCTTAAATTCCCTTGGTAATCTGCAAACTAACGAGATATTCTGCACATTGCTTACTCGACACACATTAAAGTTAAAACAAAATTATTGCTTGGCTATGGAACCCAAGTGGTAAAAGAATCGGAATCAGGTCCTGATGGTCTTGGGTTCGACCCATGACTCCATTTAAACCCACCGAGTTCATGCGATATACGTGCTTGTAAAATATGGGCAAACGGAAGTCCTGTTGTCGTCCTATGAGCAGGATCCTTTTGCGAAATTTCTTTCCCATTTAGATCTATACCTAAATTGGGGAAGTGGCCTCACGACTATCGGTGGGGTACTACGCTAAGACGTACTTTCACCCATGCAGTGCTCCCTTGTCAAGCAAAAGGAGTACCTGATCAGCTATGGCTCAGGGGATAGAGCGTTCGCCTGACAATGAGACAAACCGGGTTCGAATCCCAGTCGATACGAATTCCGCATCCGGCTTGCACCGACCACAGTGCTGACGTGAAATATCCTCAGTTGTAGACGGATCATGGGTTAGAGTCCCCTTGATGTCAGGCTAACCGTGAGAAGTTCTTGTGGTATTCCTCTACATGTAACGCAAATACGGGTTAGCTCCATCAAAAAGTCCTCCACAAAGACAAATTTCTCTACTCGATCCAGGAGTTCCTTTGTCTTCTGGTTTGGGTTCAAAATTACAAGGCTACGGAGTTGAACATTAGTAGTCGTAAATCCATAAAATTGGGTCGGCTGTTCAACGACGGTTATTAAATATAAAATGAAAAAGGCGCACCTCCCTGATCAAATTAGCAAAAGCTCTGAGACTGGCAAGCTTGAATTGTTCAAGTTTCATTAGAAACAACTGATCATTGCTTGAACTTCGCAACGTTTCTGTATGCTTAAATTAGCATAATGTTATTTATTTTTCGCTATTTGAAATATCTAGTTACTACAAACAGTCAAAATATTAGTTGATAGAATCAAACACTTTAAAAACTATTATACAAAGAGTCAAACAGCTTAAAATATTATTATGTCATTTGTCATAATAGTCATTTATTTATTTTTCAATATCTAAAGAGTCAAGCCAATCGAACATTCAACAAATTAGTTAATAAAATGAGAGAAACTTTTGAATTTTAACGATTAAAAAACCATTAATGTCTCCCTGCAGATTAGCTTGGTATACCTACAGATTAGCTAGGCATGTCTGCAGATTAGCTTGGTATATCTACAGATTAGTTAGGTATACTTACAGATTAGCTAGGCATACCTGCAGATTAGCTAGGTATGCCTACAGATTAACTAGATATACCTACAGATTAACGGGGTATACCTACTGATTAGCTAGGTATTGTGCAAATTAACCGCTTTCTAGCTTTAACGGTAATTTTTATGTTTTTTTATATGAATTTTTTGTACATATATATGCTTTTGTTGTGTGAATTTAAGTTTGTTGTTCCGTAAATATAGTTATTTTTTTGTATCGTACCGAAATACCTATCAACAATACGCAGATAGGGTTTTGTACCATGAATGCTGGAATGCTAGACATATAATTAAAATTTTAAGTTATCGAAGAGAATTGCTTATTTTTAAATTTTCCTCACTGCGAAAACTTAAGTTATATATTATTACCCGGTTTCATACAAAAACTTTTGCTGTATATTAATTATTCGCTATTTAAAAACATATGTGAGTTTGAACGTTACGTTCTCAACAGTAAAATATAGTTTCAAAATTAATGAATCCTTAATTATCTTTTATGTATTCTAAAACTAAAGGAATACTATAATTTAAATTTTAAAAGTAAAAGAAAATCCTATATTGTTTTTAAAAAGAATCTCAATATGTATTTTTCTAAGAAGATAGGATGTTTTTGACAAGCTTAAAAATGAACTTAAATGTACATAAATTGCCCAGTTTTTTTCGAATACATTAAATTTTTAACTAAAAAAGAAATTAATTAAAGAAGATACCTGCTTTAAAAAATCCAATTATGTTTCAGAAAAACTTGTTTCGATATATGAAAATAATTATTCATTAAGTTGACTTAAAGAACAAATTTTTTCATCGGCCAGTAAAAGTAAATTAAATGTTTTGAAGATAATTTAGAATTCAAAAGAAAATTAATTTTTCCTTAGAGAAATAAATTTCTTCTATGAACATTTTTGTTCAAAATTAATTAATGAAATTATGGAAGCATATAGTAGCTACACTAGTAATAATAAACAAAAATAAAGCAAAAGGCACTGAAAGATGCGCAAATCGCAAATTTCAATAAATCTTTTATTTATTTCTCTCCAGCTTGAGTTTTTGTAATGAATAAGTGTCCTTAATGAAGTAGTGTTTTAATATTATTCGATGTATAAGAGTGTCCGTATTGGTACCAATTAGACACCATTAAATAAACTACCAAAATCTTACTTGTCTTAACCGTGGCATTTAACTTATCAGAAGAACTTCACCATCGTTTACTTTAGTTTTTTTGCTTGTTTTTTTAAAATCGTATTCTACGTGGTTATTCGCACAATTTTTCATATTATAATTTATAGATTCTTATCAGCATTTCACTGAATATTTTATTTTTAAAGGCACTTTTTTTATTAAAAAAAATCGTCTGTTATTTATGTGGATATACTGCCTGTTTGAAATTTTGCACTGTTTTGAAATCACGCAATTGAATCAAGTTAATTTAACTAGTAAAGTTTAACTTTTAAAACTTATAATACTTCAAGTGAAGCGTAGTAGCTTCAAGTAGCTTCAAGTGAAGCGTATGTCTCGAGATCATATGATACTTTTTAACTGGATGAAACAGGGCTAGCTTGAATGTGGTAAAATAGCTGAAAATGAAGCTAACTTCAACGTTGCCAAGTGATGATCGCAAAAAAGAAAAGCAAGGAAACCACGCCAACCTGAGAACCACAAGTAATATTTTCTCAGTACTAGACATTATACAGTAGAGTAGTTCAGCAGTTTGCTACAGTTGTTTTTTAATGGGATCCCTGCATGTGTCAAAATGTGGGTATCTCTATCCTGATTGGTTGTTGAAGCGAGGCATTTGTTAACTTCAGCAAGTGTTTTTTTTTTCATTCTATTTCGAGTAAGCCAAACCCGTAAGATCAATTCTATAAAGTGACACATTTTATATTCTTTCACAAATATTCTTTCTTTGAAGATTCTTTCGAAAAGATATCTATTCTTTCACTACATATTTCTTACTTAGCACAAAGACAGGTACGAAGCCATGTAGAACAAAAATGAACAAATTATGCATTGAAGCTGCCAGGTACATGAAACAAAACTAAATCACGGTTACGAAAAAATACCTAAGCAAATAATAAATCTAAGTTAAGTAAAAGAAGTAAACGAGAAAGAATTATATTTTAACCAATTCGATGTGTGATACGGCGTTGTATTTTATTAACTTAATAAATAATTAGCATTCTAACTTAAGTGGGGAAATTTAGCTCAACTTTAACACGCCATCTTTTTTATAAACGATTAGCTGGAGCTGAGGTCATAGATCACGAATCTGAGTATCAGTGATTGTCTTCTTCTTGAGTTGCAAGTACCCAGTTGAAAATTGCTTAAATATTAATGTATAATGACATGAAACTGCAAAATTAATAGTGCAAAAAATTTTAAGAACTTTTTTTTCCTCAAATGTTTTTTTTAAATTATTTCATTTTTTGCGCTACTTACTTTTTATACATTGGCAATATTTATTCTTTCTATTTTTACTTATTTTACCCTGTTTCTGTATTAATATTTTTGCTTTGTTCTAAGAATAAGAAGCACATCGTACACTCAAAATCATTTGAATTTAATAATTTTATTTAGAATGAGATCAAAATAAACTATTTATAAATTGATTTATTTTGATTTTGATTTTGTGATTCAGCAGTGTTTAATTGTTCTAAACTTCAGTAATTACATTTATTGAATTATGATATGATAATAATACACAAGCTATCTTTTTTTTCAAAAAATTGTGTTTTCAAATAATTTGATTTATTTTCATTTTGATTTTGTGATTTAGCAGTGCTAAAATTGTTCTAAATTTCAGTAATTACATTTATTGAATTGTGATATGATGATAATAAAAGGCAAGCTATCTTTTTTTAAGAAAATTGTGTTATATTGTTATATTATATTGATTAAATTTTATCATTTCTGTTAAGATTTTTAATTATCTAAAGATTCAGATCCTGATTCTTTCGTTTTGTAATTTAGAAATGTTATTAGATATTTTATATGAAATCATGCTATTACTAAATTGTTAGCAAGAAGCACATCGTACACTCTAAATGATTTGAATTTAATAACTTTATTTAGAATGAGATCAAAATAAACTATTTATGAATTGATTTATTTTAACTTTGATTTTGTGATTGAGCAGTGTTAAAATTGCTCTAAATTTCAGTAATTACATTTATTGAATTGGGATATGATGATAATAATACGCAAGCTATCTTTTTTTTAAAAAAAAATTGTGTTGTATTGTTTTGTTATATTGATTAAACTTTATCAATTTTGCTAAGATTTTTAATTATCTAAAAATTCAGATCCTGATTCTTTCGTTTTGTAATTTAGAAATGTTATTAGATATTTTATATGAAATCATGTTATTACTAAATTGTTAGCAAGAAGCACATCGTACACTCTAAATGATTTGAATTTAATAACTTTATTTAGAATGAGATCAAAATAAACTATTTATGAATTGATTTATTTTAACTTTGATTTTGTGATTGAGCAGTGTTAAAATTTCTCTAAATTTCAGTAATTACATTTATTGAGTTGGGATATGATGATAATAATACGCAAGCTATCTTTTTTTAAAAAAATTGTGTTGTATTGTTTTGTTATATTGATTAAACTTTATCAATTTTGCTAAGATTTTTATTTATCTAAAGATTCAGATCCTGAATCTTTCGTTTTGTAATTTTGAAATGTTATTAGATATTTTATATGAAATCATGCTATTACTAAATTGTTAGCAAGAAGCACATCGGTACACTCAAAATGATTTGAATTTAATAACTTTATTTAGAATGAGATCAAAATAAACTATTTATGAATTGATTTATTTTAACTTTGATTTTGTGATTGAGCAGTGTTAAAATTGCTCTAAATTTCAGTAATTACATTTATTGAATTAGGATATGATGATAATAATACGCAAGCTATCTTTTTTTTAAAAAAAAATTGTTTTGTATTGTTTTGTTATATTGATTAAACTTTATCAATTTTGCTAAGATTTTTAATTATCTAAAGATTCAGATCCTGAATCTTTCGTTTTGTAATTTAGAAATGTTATTAGATATTTTATATGAAATCATGTTATTACTAAATTGTTAGCAAGAAGCACATCGTACACTCTAAATGATTTGAATTTAATAACTTTATTTAGAATGAGATCAAAATAAACTATTTATGAATTGATTTATTTTAACTTTGATTTTGTGATTGAGCAGTGTTAAAATTTCTCTAAATTTCAGTAATTACATTTATTGAGTTGGGATATGATGATAATAATACGCAAGCTATCTTTTTTTTAAAAAAATTGTGTTGTATTGTTTTGTTATATTGATTAAACTTTATCAATTTTGCTAAGATTTTTATTTATCTAAAGATTCAGATCCTGAATCTTTCGTTTTGTAATTTTGAAATGTTATTAGATATTTTATATGAAATCATGCTATTACTAAATTGTTAGCAAGAAGCACATCGGTACACTCAAAATGATTTGAATTTAATAACTTTATTTAGAATGAGATCAAAATAAACTATTTATAAATTGATTTATTTTAACTTTGATTTTGTGATTGAGCAGTGTTAAAATTGCTCTAAATTTCAGTAATTACATTTATTGAATTAGGATATGATGATAATAATACGCAAGCTATCTTTTTTTTAAAAAAAAATTGTTTTGTATTGTTTTGTTATATTGATTAAACTTTATCAATTTTGCTAAGATTTTTAATTATCTAAAGATTCAGATCCTGAATCTTTCGTTTTGTAATTTTGAAATGTTATTAGATATTTTATATGAAATCATGCTATTACTAAATTGTTAGCAAGAAGCACATCGTACACTCAAAATGATTTGAATTTAATAACTTAATTTAGAATGAGATCAAAATAAACTATTTATGAATTGATTTATTTTAACTTTGATTTTGTGATTGAGCAGTGCTAAAATTGCTCTAAATTTCAGTAATTACATTTATTGAATTGGGATATGATGATAATAATACACAAGCTATCTTTTTTTTAAAAAAATTGTGTTGTATTGTTTTGTTATATTGATTAAACTTTATCAATTTTGCTAAGATTTTTATTTATCTAAAGATTCAGATCCTGAATCTTTCGTTTTGTAATTTTGAAATGTTATTAGATATTTTATATGAAATCATGCTATTACTAAATTGTTAGCAAGAAGCACATCGTACACTCAAAATGTTTTGAATTTAATAACTTTATTTAGAATGAGATTAAAATAAACTATTTATGAATTGATTTATTTTAACTTTGATTTTGTGATTGAGCAGTGTTAAAATTGCTCTAAATTTCAGTAATTACATTTATTGAATTGGGATATGATGATAATACGCAAGCTATCTTTTTTTCAAAAAATTGTGTTTTCAAATAATTTGATTTATTTTCATTTTGATTTTGTGATTTAGCAGTGCTAAAATTGTTCTAAATTTCAGTAATTACATTTATTGAATTGTGATATGATGATAATAAAAGGCAAGCTATCTTTTTTTAAGAAAATTGTGTTATATTGTTATATTATATTGATTAAATTTTATCATTTCTATTAAGATTTTTAATTATCTAAAGATTCAGATCCTGATTCTTTCGTTTTGTAATTTAGAAATGTTATTAGATATTTTATATGAAATCATGCTATTACTAAATTGTTAGCAAGAAGCACATCGTACACTCAAAATGATTTGAATTTAATAACTTTATTTAGAATGAGATCAAAATAAACTATTTATGAATTGATTTATTTTAACTTTGATTTTGTGATTGAGCAGTGCTAAAATTGCTCTAAATTTCAGTAATTACATTTATTGAATTGGGATATGATGATAATAATACACAAGCTATCTTTTTTTTAAAAAAAATTGTGTTGTATTGTTTTGTTATATTGATTAAACTTTATCAATTTTGCTAAGATTTTTAATTATCTAAAGATTCAGATCCTGAATCTTTCGTTTTGTAATTTTGAAATATTATTAGATATTTTATATGAAATCATGCTATTACTAAATTGTTAGCAAGAAGCACATCGAACACTCAAAATGATTTGAATTTAATAACTTTATTTAGAATGAGATCAAAATAAACTATTTATGAATTGATTTATTTTAACTTTGATTTTGTGATTGAGCAGTGTTAAAATTGCTCTAAATTTCAGTAATTACATTTATTGAATTGGGATATGATGATAATAATACGCAAGCTATCTTTTTTTAAAAAAAATTGTGTTGTATTGTTTTGTTATATTGATTAAACTTTATCAATTTTGCTAAGATTTTTAATTATCTAAAGATTCAGATCCTGAATCTTTCGTTTTGTAATTTTGAAATGTTATTAGATATTTTATATGAAATCATGCTATTACTAAATTGTTAGCAAAATACAAAATTTTATTTAAACTGCGAATTCTCCTAACCCTTTTTTTTACAAAAAACTTAGGAAATCCTAGTTGAAATCATATTTTAAAATTTTAAAATATAAAATCTACCGTTATTTGTCTTTAAAAAAAATTATTTCAAATAAGTTGTCGAACTTTAATATATTTACCTAACCAAAAAGATAAAAAGTACGACACTTCTTCAGGAACAAATATTGACGTAAAAGACTTACGAATTTTTCTAAACTGTCATAGTTTTGTATGCATTGAAGTGCTCCGAGGAAAAACAAATAAAGAAAAAAAAATTATTTGTGTCTATTCTTTGGCCAATATTTCATTAAATTTTCGGAACTGAATATAAATTCACTTTTAAAACATCTCCCTACAATCAAAAATTCAGAATCAAATTTTTTAAAAATAAATTTCTATTTTAATATTTCCAGACATAACGTCTTATATATATTTAAGTTTGAAGATGTATTTTGCATTTCTAAATACGAGCAATGGAATTGAGTTTGATTTCTTGTTGGATTTGATTTGTTGATAAAAAAAATTGCTCTTTTATAAGTAATTTGCTAGTGCCTGACAGTGATTTCAAATTTTTAAAGTCTTAAAACGTGAGGGGGAATCAAAAGTCAATTCAATCAAAAGTTATTCAGAGGACTTCGTTTATTTTTTTTTCACACTGTACATTTATTGCATTATCTAACTTATTATTATTACTTATTTTACATACACCGAAGAGCCATTACATTATGACCACCCTCCATCTGTAACAATGGGCTCGCTCAGGTTTTCATGGTTTCTCGCCCAGGAACAATGTTTTCATGGGGCACATTAGGACCCATAATCCTCATAGAACAATCCCTGTCGTCTGTAAGCTACTTGAACATAGTTGCAGACCAGGTTCACCCATTCATGGCAACATTTTTTTCTGCGGGGGATGGTGTTTACCAACAGGATAATGCACCATGTCATAAGGGTCGAATCGTCATGGATTGGTTCGAGGAACGTTAGAGCATTTGTGGCCCTACTTGGAAAACCAAATTCGTGCTGCCACGCTACCCCCACGCAATGTGAGGGAATTGCAGGACCAGTTGGTGAGCGCTTGGTACCAGATATCTCAGACTACCAATCAGCACCTTGTGGAATCAATGCCACTGAGGGTGCTAGCATTTTTGAGGGCTAAAGGTGGTTCTGCACGTTAATAGCAGGGTGGTCATAATCTAATGACTCTTCGGTGTATATTAAATGTATTCACATGTTATAACTTTTAATGATTCAGAAAGTGTATAGGAAGGCTGAGAAAAGTGCTTGGGAAAGTTCAGAGAGTTGGGACATCGGTTCACGCAAATAGTCTTCGAAGCAATAGGCAACAATTAATTAACAAGATATAGTATTACAAAAAAGAATGAATCAGATGAAAATAAGTTGTAGTATAATTAATAAATATAAACTTAAGCAGATGTCGTCGCCAGTATTTATCAGAGGTAAATTATTTTTTATAAATATTTTTTAAACGTCAGGAAATAAGTCTACAATATAGAATGCACCTGCACGAAAATATGCGTTTATCATTTTCTAAAATTCGCAAAAATTGTCTTCGAAACAACAGGCTATAAAAATTAAAATCTAGATATAGGATGATTAAAAAGAATAAAATAAAATATGAATAATAATTATTCAAAGCAAGTTTTAAGTAGTTGTCGCCAGTATTTAGGAGAATAAAAAAATGTTGGCGATTTGTTTTTAATGATTCTTGGGAGTAACCTCATATATGTTAATTAGTTAGTGCAGATGATATTTTAAGTTACAGAATTACGCAAAAAAAAATGTGCTTTACCTGATTAAACATACTTTTTTTCTCGAAAGGTTTTGGATATCTGACTACCAAATTATATGGATCAGCCACAGTCTGGGAAAAGTGGTCCCAATAGTTTGGTCGGAAGAGCGGTCGAAAATTTGGACCACTCAATATTTTTTTTTTTCGTTTTTCGTTATATTCCAGAAACTTTGAAAGTGTATAGAAAAAGTTTAGCACACAATGATAAAATTCCTCGATTGAAATTTCTGATAAATAATATTGAATTATTATTTATTATTTTCATTTTTTTTTATTTATTAATAGTAAAAAATTTTTTAAAATGTATGCAAATTTTTTATTATTTTGAAGAACGTAATTCTATAGGGTAAATAAAAAATTTTTGCGAAATCAGTCGAATAGTTCTTAAAAAATCGAATTTTTAAAAATACGACTTTTTTAAAAATTTCTCGGGAGCAATTGGACCGGTTTTGCACAAATTTTGTATTTTATCATGTAAAATCACATCCTTTAGAATAATACGCAAAATTTTATGCCTTGTAATTCACGATTGTTTCATTATTTTTAAGTACAAAATAATTAATAATTATTGAAAACTATTTTAATTATATTTGAATAAAGGAAATTCATCATTGTGTGCGAAATTCTTTCAAGACGTTTCGAAAATTTCCAAAATAGGGCAAAAAGATCTACAACAAAATTTACATAAAGGGTTCCAAGTTTTCGACCGCTCTCCTGATCAACTTACTATGACCATTTTTCCTAGATTGCATGCAACTATTCTCAATATTTTGAGATTAGGAATCATAATCCATCAGGGAAAATAGGTGTGCAGGTAATTGAATGCAACTATCCTCAATATTTTGAGATTAGGAATCATAATCCATCAGGGAAAATAGGTGTGCAGGTAATTGCATGCAACTATCCTCCATATTTTGAGGTTAGGAATCATAATCCATCAGGGAAAATAGGTGTGTAGGTAATTGCATGCAACTATCCTCCATATTTTGAGGTTAGGAATCATAATCCATCAGGGAAAATAGGTGCGCAGGTAATTGCATGCAACTATCCTCCATATTTTGAGGTTAGGAATCATAATCCATCAGGGAAAATAGGTGTGTAGGTAATTGAATGCAACTATCCTCAATATTTTGAGGTTAGGAATCATAATCCATCAGGGAAAATAGGCGTGCTTATTCAGAAAGAATGTTTTTGTGTCTTATTTCGAAACTTCAAATGTCATGTATACTAATTAAATAGCATATTTGAGATCACCTCCTAGAACCATTAGGATTCAGCCCTATTCCATGTAATACGATTACTTAGAGCAAAAGTTATACAGGATGTTTTTTTTTTTTTTTTGCTCACTTAGTTGGTTGGTTGGTGTCGTGTCCGTGGGAGAACTATAGAAATCCACGAGTGTGCAAAACACAGCCGGCTATCTCTCTGTTGTTGTTGGAGTACAGATTCTCGATGTCAAAGGGGGAGAAATCCCCAAGCTGAGTCAGGGATCTTAAAATGGCAGGGCAGCTTTTGCTCACTTGTAAAAATATGTTTGCTATCTGTAAAAATTAAAAATGAACCGATAACTTAAGAAGTATGAAAACATTCCATATATTTTAAAGTATTAGCTTTTTATTGCATTTAATGCTTGTTTTTGCACACAACTCTTAGTTTCTTGAATTTGATCTGTTTAGTTAAAAGTTGTTAGTTTCTTAGGTTAAAATAGAAAAAAGTCTTCGATGTTATAAAAAGTATTTGGACAAATATTTATAATGATGTGAATGCAAATAATCATCAAATTAATATTATTTGACCAATTATTTGAACACACACAAGCTTAAGATAGGATGAACACAAACACTATCCGGCCGGGAATCCAATCCTGAAGCTAATTTACAATCAATGACGCGTTCTCTTTTTCGGATCAAATACTCTTGGCTGTATTCGGTAACAATTTTAATGCAAGCTTTTATTTATTTTAAAATTTGCTATCTGAACTTTAAAAAAAATTCGTCGGGCGAGTCGTTAAACACCACTGAATTGGAAAATCCGATCCCGGAAACTCACGTGATAGGAGGCGATACAGACCACTTTATTACCAAGGGGGGAAAGAGCATTTTAGATCTTTTATTCTAATAATTTTTAATTTTGTGTAATAATTTGTTAATCGTTAGGAAATAATTACGTAGCAATCATAAAGATTGGTGAGTGTAGCAATCGAGAACTAAACCCCTTGGTTTAATTTCAAATAATAATCGTACTACAAGAAAAATTCAAGCAAAATCTGCTAACTGAAACGCCATTAAAAATATCATCGTTCTAAGAGCATTTAATATAAATGTATCCTCTTATTTAAAATATATATATATGCGTGTGTGTGTATGTGTATATACATATTTGCAATCAAATTTTATTTTCTCGAAGTTTCCAGAATAATCACAATAATGAAGAATGTGAGTGATGTTTTCTAGGTTTTAATATTCTCGGCTCAATATTTTATTTATTCAAAAGCAAATAGTGGAAGAAAATCAATATCATTTTCCCCGCCTTTTGAAAGATTCATCCTCGGTTTTTTTTTTTTTTTTTTTCTTTTTCTATTTCAACAAAATTTAAACTTGATCAGGAAACGTTTTGAAATCAAAATCATCCTCTTAAATGCTGATATGCTTCTCCATTGGTTTGTCATTTTTCTTTCTCGAATATCTTTTATTTTGTTCTTGGGGAATATTTTATTCCGATTCTTCTGGCGGAGGGAGACGTTCTATATTTATCTCTGACAAGAAAAAAAAAACTTGTTAAATGAAGTGGTTTCTAAAATATTCAAATAATTCTCTCGAGTATCGGGTGAGGATATTTCCTTTAAATTGAATGTAATGTGATCGGAGGATTATTTTAAGCATCTTAAGATCGTTAAAAATGTTTTAGTTCGTTAATAAGCCAAATAGGGATTATTAAAATAACTAAAATATGGATTTCTTTAAATCAAGGGTTCTCAGAATTCACGGAACTCTTCTGAAATTAGAAATTCAACGCAGATCATTTCATTTTATTCTAAAACTATATACTATTTTTTTAAAAATAGAACGACGAAATAGAAATAATTTGAAACTATATTTCATCATTAAACTGATAGAACATTAAATTTAAACGTCTAAAAAAGTTTTATTTTTGACTAATTCTCCATTGGGAATTGCAAAAACATACATAATTATAGTAATAATGAATTCAAGACAAATATAGCAGATCCACAATTTATTATTTTATTATTTTGGCTTTATTACAATTGATAAAAATATTTCCCTAAACATTTTAAGTAAATGTTTACTTATATAAAGCTAAGAAACGTGAATGAAGCGCAAATAAGAACACAAAAAGGGACAAACAATGGTTTTGGTTCAACGATATAAACTGTAACCTTTGTCAGTTTCTAAACACATAAACAATAATAATGGAAGATCTTTTAATGTCTTTTTATGGTTTAATATTTAATATTAATAAATATCGAACGATAATATATTAATATTAAATATTAAACGATAAAAAAGACATTAAAATATTTTCCACTGACTTACACAGTTGCATTTTCAATTAAAGTTTTATTCTGCTAAAATTATTCTGCATTGCTCCTACTTTACTGATTTGGGCTTTTGGGAATCATGCTACATTATGAAAAATTCTAATAATTTAGTTCATGTTCCTTGCAGAATTCCATTCTTTCCCGATGTTTCGAAATCTCTTCTCACTTAATTTTTACATCTTGCAATCTGGGAAAAACACTCAACCCCTCTCCAACAAAAAAAAAAAAAAAAAAAACAAAGATGGAAGATAGGTAAATCTTCCTTTTCTTATTATCTTGTTCAATCTTTTCTGCATGATAACCTTATCTTCTAATTTTAACGTGTATGTCTCGTTCTTTTTCTTGTTGTTATTTTGTGTTTAGTTAATGTCCATTTCTGTACCTGCATTTGTGCTTTATTCACATTTTTTGCTTTATCCAAATGTAGCACCAGGCATACCATATCCCCATTTTGAAAAGTTTAATTATTTATTATAAATTTTTGAGCATTAATTTAATGAGAAGGACGAGGTTTTGTTGATCTGCACTTTAGGAATATGTTTGGCTATAGGTTCTGATAGTGTTATCTTTTGGTGTGGATTTGCTTGTTCGAATAACGTACGAAAAACGGCCACAGTAAATACTGATTTTATTTCAATACAGTCAACTTTACCTCTGAATTGTGACAACTGATAATCTATTTTTCTTTCTTACGTATCGAGAGCGCAAAAAATATAAAGTGTGCAGAGAAGCAAAGTTTTTTAGTGTAATGTAAGCAATGCAAGTTTGAATAAGTCAGTTATTTAAAAGAGGAAATCAATTCATCAAATATTCTTTCATTTCATGTGATATCTTATGGACAAATTTCTAGTACAGCTCGTTTTTCATCAAGACAATATCATCTTTTTAATTAATTTTAACAAATCTTAGCATTTAACAATTTTTCAGATCTTGTGTGACCGAAGCATTGTTGACTACAAAGGGACACTTCACTTCCTCTTGTAAATACGAGGGTTGGAATAGTGGCAACTATTTATTTACAGTATATGCAAAGGAGACAAATATTAATAAATTTGACTGGTCGCCAGAATTTTGCACTATTCGTTGCTAGCGATGTGAAAATCATAGAATACCTTCGGCAGCGCCAGTTTTGTTTATATTAAAAATAGAGTGGTTTATAGTGGAACTCTGTCCCCCACATTGGTGGAGGAGTACTGTAGTGTTTCTACCACTACAAAAATACAATTCCTATTCACTAGTATATAAGACTTGTTAACTCGATTCTATGGTGGGGTACCTTTTCAGAGATGAAGGTTGACATTCTCGATAGCTACTCTCCCCACATTGGTAACCTCCGGATGTGATGTGAACACACCTACCTTGACAGTAACGCCCACTTCGATCTGAACACGCCTACTTCGATGGATGGTCCATATTGAACAGTTGACTTGCTACTGGTGACTGTGACATAATCCACCTCCTCACGCTGTTGCATCTCAGTCTCGATCACATACAACGTATACACTCAACTGCTAAAGGCAACACAGGACCGACCATGAACTTAATACAGCTCTCACGATCAGCACTCAAAAGTACTGTGATCTTAATGCAACTCTCCCGGCTTCTCACAAAACCGCAATGAATCAACTAGTGGTATCCGTTCATCGTTTTCTATCACAGCTAAAATTCTGGAGGGGGAGTACTGTAGTGTTTCTACCACTACAAAAATACAATTCCTATTCACAAGTATATAAAACTTGTTAACTCGATTCTATGAAGGGGTATCCTTTCATAGATGAAGGTTGACACTGTCTGTAACTACTCAGTTCCCCACAATTTAAATAATGCCTGAAGTTTAGAATCGAATATTATGAAAATGGTTCCTTCGTTATGGAATAAAGTAAAGTTCAAAATGAGTTCAGTGCAGGGTGTATGGTTCACTGTACAGCTCTTCCCAGCCACTGACATTGGGAAATCTTGGACAACACCGCATTGTCACTCCAAATGTCACATTTTAAAAGGCCTCATTTAAGATTTTTACCGATCATCTTAAAACTGTTCTGTCCGGTAATGCAGATTTCCTGCAAGCTTCTTGTACAGCTAGATAACATGGTCATGATTTACGATCTCTAGTCACGATTTACGATCGCTTTCAATTACGCTTTCGTTACGGTCGTGATTTGCGATCACTTTCGATTTTTGCCCAGCTCTGTTGTTTCTCTTTCGAAAACATCTCATCAGCTCTACATGAAAACATCCGCTAATACAATGCTCTGTTCTTCTCAGCAGTGCGCATGCGTGTAATGCCGGAAGGGGGAGCTCATTTTCTGTGAGGTTAGATAGGTATGTTACTTACGAATGCTGTAAGCAACATCAGTATGATTTTACATGGCATTAGACCTTCATAGCATATGCGTGAAAATTTTCCAACAAATCGAAGGGGTGAAAAATAAGGTTAGTGTTATGATTAACATGAATCATAGGCTATGAGAAATCTCTCAAGATTTCTTTTTCCTTTGCCTGATATTTTTGCTTTAGTGTCAGCACTATTAAGGTTACAACACTTCTATACCTCTCCATTCGTAAGGTAATAATATTCTGTAATGTAAAAAACATCCTTGCATCTATGTAAATTAAAAATTAACATGATTCTAGCAATTAATCTTCATACCTTTCCTATCGGGCTAACCACGGGAGGTCTTAAGTGGGTTTTTTCTTCGTGTAAAGCAAATGTGGGTTAATTTCATCAAGAGATCCTCCATGAAAGCTAGTTTGCCCAATGCTTAATCCAGGAGTTACCTTATCTTCTAGATTAGGTTCAAAATTGCAATTTAAATGTTCAACATTACTCTTCTACGTCATTTCAATATTTATATAATTTTAAAAACTACTCACTTTCTGATTATCATCAGTAAACAAATAAAAAGTAGTTCTAGCTCATTTAATATGAATTCACAATGGGTTTTAATGGCAAAAAATTCAAAATAAGACAATACGCACGAGACATTGGCCGGAATAGAATGGTTACTAAAATGTTGGAACCATGTTCGTTCCCCACCGGCCGAAGACTCCCCTTGTACAAAATGGTGACTGGAGCATGCTAAATCTGTAGGGGTCACAAAGTCAACCAAGTACCCATAACAAATCAATGCCTTTGGGGGTACTGAATCGGAGATTGATCGTGCTCCGGTTCAGGTCAAAATTGCAATCCGCGGATGGATGGATGGTGTGTGAATATGTCCTGCCTGTAAAACGGCAGTACGTATGTGAGTGGAAGAAGTCGAATTCTGGGCCATAGATGGCGCCACTAGAAAACAAGAAGCTGCCTTAAAATAGGCTTGTCAGTATTGACAAGTGGCATAAGACAACAGCACCAATACATGAGACATATGTTTGAAATAAATTAGAAAGAAAAGTGCTGCAATTTATAATAAAGAGCTTTTTGATAAATATTAAAAACTTACTGTATTAAAGTAGAAATTATATGACAAATTTAAACTTTAAAAAAGTAAAAAGAAACTATCTTAATGAGTTTTGCTTAAATAGTAAATATTATGATTGAGTTCACAACATAAAGGTTATTTAAAGTTATAACTCTCATAAACTAAAGCGAAAAGTATGAATAAAACATCTCAAAACTGAAAAACTTATATGGAGAACATTTTTATGGTTGTTAGGTTTCAGCGTGTCACAAAAGTTTAATAAAACTCAGTTAATAAAATTCAGAAAACTTCCATTTTCCGAACGCACAACTCGTTCCGATGATTTATGAGTTTAAAAATTGAAACTTAATCCTTTTAGCGCTGAAATTCCCTTGCAAAACGTAATAAATGCACCGAGGGAATAAATGAAGTTTTTGAAAACTGTTCTGAAAAAAATTAAACAAGCGTACATCTGCGAAATATTATTTGCTAGAAAGGAAATTTTCCAGGACCATTTGCTTCTAAAATCGATCCGTTAGAGGATTTTTAAAAACTATTTCTCTTTTAACTCCTGATACAATGATAAATATGCGTTAACGCGTTTTTCAGACAATAAAGAACTGAAATGGTGTAAGTCGAGAGTTTGCCCTTCTTTGCTCAGCTCTGTCCTAATGATTCTTTTTAATTAATCTATGTCTGTCATTTGAACAATTAGTTTCGGAACAGTCGGTAAAAGTTTATATTTAAACTTAATACTTTTATCAACTTTTTAATAAGCTAAATTGTTATTAAAATGGGCGCTGAACCTAACACTTTTGAAAAGTTTGAAATAGTTCAAATCCTTTAAAAGATGAAATAATTATTCGGTTTGCTCTTTCAAAAGTAATAAAAAAATGTTTTTATTTAAATTAAAACATAAAAGATTTCATATAATTTTAAACTAAAACATAAAAGATTTCATATAGTTTATTGAACTTACTGAATTTTCTGTGATGCTAAAGCTGTGATGGCCACTTTTCCTTCCATGATTATTTTTCATGTTTTGCTTTATCTGACTTTAAAAGTTTTTTTTTCTATTTATATTTTTCATTTTTCCCAAAACCTATTAGATAATTGCCAGAAATTCAGATTATCTATATCGTCACTAAAACTTTAGATTATCTATATTATTATTAGATTTTGAAGATAATCTAATTTAATTTATCTCCACGAAATTTTTAAACTTATTTTTCGTTTACATTTTTACATTTTTTTACTATTAAATTTTTTCAAGATAATAAAAAAGCGTTCAAATTAATTTTTTTTCATTTTTATAAACAATAATCGAAAAACCTTTCGCAAACTATTTTAAGTGCAAATATTTTTAGTTAAATAAATCTAAACACCATTAATATTGAAGAATAAAATTTTCTATTTTGTAAAAAACTATTAAAATCAATTTTTATTTAGAACGAATTAAATCATATCTATAAAGATTTGTAAACTTTTTGGCACACTTATTTTATGATAGGAAAATACAGCCAACTTAAAAGAAAATTTAAAAAAAACATTAAGCGGGCCTTTAGCGGAATTGAAGTAAGTTTTTGTTTATAGAACCAAAATCACACATAGTATATCTATTTGTGCCATCGCGTTGTTTTGCTTTATTCATAAATATCACAAATCAAACACTATCTTTATTTGAATATGTTTCCTATAATCCTAAATTCTTTTGTATTAAACTTTGACTCCAAAAAGAAACCAAAATTAACCCCTGCAAAATAGAGCAAGACTGAAAGAAAGAGTTTTTATTCCGGTCCAACAAATAAATTACAGTATTTCATACAATATATTTATATAAAATCAACTTTGAGTTAATAGTACTTCGTAGAGAACGGAAACTTTTTTAATTGTGTTAGCTCTTAATGGTACAGAAAATGTACTTTCTTAATAACCTAATTCAACACTGTGAAATTAGTTTTGACAGTAATGTAACAGAATTTAATGTAATGTTATTATTGATGCTTAAAATATTTTTCCCGAGGAGTTCGCGAAATGTGTCATTAACAGAAATAACCAAATTCGAAGCTAGAGTACTTATTATTTTTTTTTCTCATGACAAAGGTGGAGAGTTTTTTTTTATTGTTATTATATCCAACATACATTAATAAGTCAAAATAAATTTACTGAATTTGAACTCAAAGTAATTACAATTTAGTAGAAAATTTTTCTTGTTTCTAATTTAAGAATGAAAAATAGTAAGCGAAAGAGAATCGAAGTTCTTATTCTGAATAATTTTATGGGCAATAAATTAGGCTCTCTTTAGACATATTATACGATTACAAGGAGTGGACAAAATAATAGAAATACTTCGATATTTATACATTTTTTTTCATTAAACTAGCTTAGATATTTATAAAGATATGAACTGGTGGTATTATGAAGATATGAATTGGTGAACATTTTTCTGCCTTTCCTTAAATTTTGTCCCAATAAACCTGAGATTGCATTTAAAAACTATTTGCCCGGTCGCAGAATTTACAGAGTCAATATGCTGCATAGTTTTCGCAGATTTCAAATTTTCCTGCTACCCTATCACAGTCAGACACAGGTTATTATTGTAAGAATTAGAATTAATATAACATGTACACAGAAAAATTGGTATAGATAATACAGATTTAAATTGTACACAAAACATTTTATTAAAAATGTGTGAAATGAAATTTTCTACACAATTACAATCCAATAATTGAAATTTAAAAATGGACTGAGTTCCTACACAGTCTACAAACAAACTTTATTACAGTAAAACAATCTGAGAAGAAAAATAATCTGTAGTGTCCGATGACGTGCTGCAGATTTGATGTTTTTGAGATTTTTCTTTGGCTCATAGATCTGTAGATTTTTATATCTTATTTTATATCCGTCGTTGATCAGTTGACAAAATTTTGGGTTTACGACTACTAATGTTCAACTCCGTAGCCTTTTAATTTTGAACCAATCCAGAAGACAAGAAAACTCCTGGATACCCCCAGAGGTATGATTTGTTATGAGATCATGGAGGACTTTGTGACTCGACAGATTTAACGTGCATTAATCACCATTTACTACACGGGGAGTCTTCGGCCAAGTGGGGATCGAACCCACGAACTCTTGGACATAGGCCTAAATATAAATATAATTTTTTCTTGCAACGAATCACAAAAAATCATACAAATGCCTATCATACAAAATTGCCAACTATAGGAAAATCTCAATTTTGAATTTTTTGTCGCTTGCGTTGCTTTAACGACAGCGTAGAATAGTATAGGTTATGATAGTATAGGGTTTGAATATACAACTAAACTAAACTCAGTGGCGCGAGAACCCATAGAAGGCCAAGGTCTACTGTGCCCATCTCAGTTTTCCTGACCTTGGACTCGGGGATGCAGAGGCAGATATTCCGGTCAGGTGGTAGGCCGAAAGCGGAACCCCCAATGTTTAGTTCCCAAGCATGCTTGGTACTCATTTAACGACCCACTGGAGTGAAGAAAGGCTGAGTCAACCTTGCCCAGACCAAGGATCGAACCCAGGACCTGGGACTCGGGAGCGCGAAGCGCTACCACTCAGCCACCGGGTGTCAGGGTTTGAATATACTAAGTTTTAAAAATTAAAGATTCAACGGTGAGAAAATGTTCGAGAAATAGCTTTATTTCCCTATTTAAAAAAATAACTCGCAGCAAGCAATTGCTATTATTTATCTCTTGAAACAGGTTTTCAGCCGAAAATTCTGAAAAAAAGATTCAAAATATTTTCAAGGCATTTGAATAAAGCAACCGTGAAAACTTCGTATTCAGCTTTCTAACTTTGACAATAAGATTCATATCTCTTATATTTGAGCAATGCTTAGGTTAAAATGGAATATTGATAGACCGATTATTTATAAAACCGTCTTTGACATAAATTTCTATTTGAGATTTATTATTTGAGAATAAGAGAAGTTAGATAAGAACCTGAATTCCTCCCTAAATAATATTTTTTTTCATATTGAATATTTTAATTCTTTTTGGATGCACAGTGTGCCAAAAAAGCTGACCCCCCTGAACAACTTTTGGTCTAATGATCGGGTCTTCACGTTCTAGAACTCATTATTACGAAGAAGTGACCTGAAATATGTTGATTAATTAGTGCAGACTATATTTTAAGTAGCGAAATCAGACACAAAAATGTACTTTCTCTGAATAAACATACATTTTTTTCAACGAATTTGGATTTCTGACCTCTGAGATATAGGGGGTAGCTGCAATCTGAAAAATATGGTCCTAAATATTTGAACAGGAGACCAGTCTAAGGTTTTGATCCCTTAATGTTAATTTTACTTTTTGCGTAGTTCGTCATGTCTCGAGAATTTTTTAGGAGAATTGAAGATAATTCGCACACATTTATATATTTCGTTTATCTAAAAATAATCCCGTGCAAAATATAACTTTTGGAAAATATGTATTATATTTTGTTATTTTTATTTACTAATAGGCGAAAAAATATACATACATATAAGGTATACAGTTTTCAGCTTCATTTTAAAGCACATAATTTTACATGGCAAAATACGAAATTTGAAGGAAATCGGTTGAATAGCTCCTGAAAAATCGAACTTTAAATGTACAACTTCTTTAAAAATCAACTTCTCAAGAGCTATTGGACCTATTTCTCTCAATTTTTGTGCTTCGTCATTTAAAATTGTCTTCTTTGAAAGATGTAAGAATTTGTATACCTTACAATACAAAGTTTTTTAGACTATTATTAAATAAAATAATAAATATTTACAAAAAAAATTTACGTTGAATTATTTATGAATAAACAAAATTTGTAAGTTTTTTCAAAAATTTTTCAATTTGCTTAAACATTTCTCGAGATATGGCGAAATTTTCAAAAAGTTAAATTAACATTAAGGGGTCAAAACCTTAGACAGCTCTCCTGACCAAACTATTAGAAGTGTGGTTTTGTGCCTGATTCCTTAGCTTAAAATATCGTCTTCGGTAAATAATTAGTATATTTGAAGTCACCCCCTTGAAACATTAGGATTAAGTCCTAGAACGTTAAGATTCGATCATTAGATCAATAGTTATTCAAGATGGTTTTCAGTTTTTTTTTTCTTTTCTTTTTTTTTTGTCGCACTGTACGTAAGGAATATTTATGTTTTATGCTCGTCATTCCATGAATGTATTAATATTTACGAAAGTTCCTGCTAATTATAACAGTTTCATATTTGTAGATTTCAGTAATAGAAGGAGTTAAGTGATAATTTTGAAAAAGTTTACGCTCTCTAAAGACACAATTTTTTAATACTCTCGGTGTGAAAGAAAGTTCCAAAAGCATTTGACAACAAACAGCCAGCAAGTAACCTTAAAAAACTCTTTTGGCAAAACTCTGCTGCCAAAAGAATTTAAAAAACTATTTTTAAAATCTTTTGGCAGCAAATTAAAAAGCTAAGTATACAAACCCTATGATCCGAACAGGTGAATGAATGTTAGCAATTTTTAGATTTCTCTAATTGAATGCTTTTGAATAAGTATTAAAAGAAATACATAAACTTTAGTACCAATAGAAAACTTATAGTGTTAAATTTAATTTCCTCAAATTCTATAACACATCACTTAGAATCTCTCATTATCTCGACTTTTAATTTGTATTTCAATTCTTCAAATAACATCAAAAGACATTTTTCAAATTTAGACTTTAAAATTTTTCCTAAGTTAAATTATTTTCATTGCGATAAATTTTATCACTGTTCATACATCGGCTAAATTAAATCAGTAATATAATTTTCCATTTGTCCACCCTGAATCTAAATATATACATGGTATACTTTTTTCTATTATGACGATAATGTGACACATTATTTTGTTTTGATGGTCTCGTAGATTGTTCATGGTTAGCTATTCAAAATAATTAGGAAATGGAAACAATAAATTCAAAAATACAAATGAAATTTGATATTCTTTTGTATTGTAATTGCTTTCTCTAAAACTATTAAAAAATTTAATCATTCAATCATTAAATTTATCAGTAGCATTCATTACTACCTTTTCTCAATGCGCTTGAAACAGTCGGAACTGCTATCTCTGTTCTAATTGGATTTCTTCAATCGAACATTGGCCATTATTCGATTCAAAAATTAATGTGTGTATGCATTGTGGAATGGAATTTTTATTTATATAAATTTTAAAAAGTATATGCATCTTATAATCTATAATTCTAAATCAGTTTGACAAAAACAAAAGTGCTTTATTCTTACATGAACTTGTAAAATGAAAGACTTTTGAAATTCCGCTCAATGTACCATTTAAAATTTCAATACTCTAGCCATTTAGACAGTGGGTGAATTTTTTTTCCAATGCCCACTCAATTGACACTCGTAATTCAGGTATTAGAAGTACAGATTTGTTTACCACTCCTTCATAGACACCATGTTGTGTGAGCTAACGTTGCTCCCTCAGTAAGGACATATACTACAGAGAATGAAAGAACATTCATGTCTTGTCCGGGATTCGAACCCTGGACCTTTCTGATGTGATGACAGTTCCCTGAACAATATGGGTGAAACTTTAAGTGATCATAAATTCTTTTCTATAAATTGGAGAGGAATTTTACTTTTAGAGTGGAATAAACGACTGAAATTTGTCTTATCATCAGACACAGAATTTCATATAGAATTTAAGCAATGTAGTAAAACGGTTGGAAATTTAATTGATGTTGAATTCCTATGAACAGTAAATTTTCTTGAAAAGATCAGAAAAGTACAGAACATGAGATTTGAGCACTCTAGTCAATCGGAAAGTAGAATCAAGATTTCAATTTACGATAAATGCTACTTGAATATAAAATCGCAACCCTGCTTGATCTGCTCAGAAACAAGTAAAATTTGCATTGTCATCAGACTCGAAGCTCCAGTAGAGATATGAGTGATTTAGCTAATCGTATAGTGATCGAAGTTCCGATTGATAGATTCCATTTTCATAGACACGAAAACATGTTAATTAAAAGTTCCTATTGATAGATTCCATCTTCATAGACACGAAAACATGTTAATTAAAAGTTCCGATTGATAGATTCCATCTTCATAGACACAAAAACATGTTAATTAAAAGTTCCGATTGATAGATTCCATCTTCATAGACACAAAAACATGTTAATTAAAAGTTCCGATTGATAGATTGCACCTTTATAGACACGAGAACATGTTAATTAAAAGTTCCGATTAATAGATTTTATCTACATAGACACGAAAGCATTTTAATTAAAACAATAATATTGACAATAAAACAGTAAGTAATAATTTAAACTACATTCAAAGCAAAACTATATGTGACTTCATGAAACCAAACTTCCTATCCACTATTAGTACAATTTTAAGACTTAAAAAAAAAATTATTTTTAAATATTTTTTCTTTGTTTGCATGCCTTGAAAGAATAATTATTCATATAAATAATGCGCCATCATAAGTCGAAGGTTTTTAATGCGATAAGAAATTGCGAGAACATTAAAAAAATTTCGACTCTAGTGTCCTTTTGAACAGTTTTATGGCAATATAAATATTTCAGGTAAGAATATTTTGTTCATGACCAAAATGTGAAGCAACACACGGGAAAAAATGCTATGCTTTAATGTTATGATCGAAAACAACTAAAAACGTTAGTTCAGTTAAATTAATAAATTTTTTTTTAACAATTCTTTTATCGTAATTGTGATTTTACTTTCTTCTAAGTTACACATTTAAGTAAATTCACATTTTCTGTCATAGATTAAAACTCGATGATGAGGTTAATTCACATTATACGTTTTGTTGGGGGGAAAATCTAAACTTTTCGTACTTCATTTATTTACGGATGTATCTTTTTGCGTAAATACTTTTAAAATACATAAGTTTACGAAACATTGAAATACAATTCCTGAATCCCTCCCATACCAAAAAATATGCACACATAAAATATAACATATAAAGTCAGATGTCATTTTATAAGCACTATGACAAACATTATTTCACGCAATTTTACTTTCATAACATGATATATATACTTATAGATCTGTTAAGTTACATATCACTTTTCGTGAAAAACAAGAAATTCTACTACTTAATTCAGCGAAAATACAAAACCCATCTTCCGTTTGTCTCGACACTTTGTGTCAGCAAATGTACTTTTTCCTTTCAGCTTCTAAAAAAATACTATAACTGTCAGATTTTCGCTACGATTTATGGTAACATAGAAATAACATTTCAGTTCTTGCCCAAAACATCTAGCATGTAAAAAAACATCTGGTTCATACCTCATTTCCTTAAAATATCCAATCCTTTTGAAAATAAAGTGGGGAAGATGTCTGAAAAAGAATATAGTACGCACATCGTTTTTTTTTTAGTTACATTGTATTTTTAGGTACGTGAAAATAAACGAAAGCTGTGGGAATAATAGTATAGAATACATTGCTGTGCCTATAAACATTGATAAAAAAAGAATATTTTTGAAAGAATATGTGGTTGCTGACTGTTCTACAACAAATTATTCGTTTATAAACCTACTACAGTGCACAAAAGAATAAACGGCCCACTAAAAAGTAACTTTTGATCTAATGATCGGATCTTAACGTTCTAGGACTCAATCTTAAAGTCTCGTAGGGGGTGACCTCAAATATGCTAACTAATTAGTGCAAAATTAATTAGCATATTTGACTAGCATAAAACATAAATATTCCTTATGCACAGTTCAGCCAAAGAAAAACGGAACACCATCCTTCAATAACTTTTGATCTAATGATCGGATCTTCATGTTCTAGGACACAATCCTAATAGTTCGAGGGGTTACTTCAAATAGACTAATTATTTAGTGAACACGATAATTTAAGTAACGAAATCAGAAACAAAAGCGTACTTCTCTGATTAAATATACCCTTTTTTGGCTCGACGGATTCAGATTTCTGTAAAATGTAGAGGTTAGCCTCAATCAGGAAAATATGGTCAGCATAGTTTGGTCAGGAGAGCGAACCAAAGTTTGAACCCCTTAATGTTAATTTTATTTTTTCCTTATTTCTCCATATCTCGAGGACTTTTTAAGTGAATTAAAAGAAATTTACACACAATTATAAAATTCGTTTATACAAAAATAATTCCATCCAAAATATAACTTTTGGTAGATTTTTCTTATTATCTTATTTAATAACAGTCCATTTTATATTCAAATTAAATCATAAGCTATAAAATTATTCAAAAGTCATTTAGGGTTGTCAGTTTTTTGCTCACATTACATTAATCTTATTCACTGATTCATCCATTGAAAAATAGACTGATTTATTGATTGGCAACTTCGTTAATATATTGTAGAATCCTTAACGCTTTGCTTATAATTATTCGAAATAAGTAATAAATGAATTTTTAGTGAATTTGTTTTTACTGTTCAACCGTAATTAAAAGATTATAAACCTTTTGTTTACGTATTTTTTATTATTCGATTCATTGAATCACCTATCAGCTTATACACCGATTTACTGATTTGTACATTTGCTAATACACAGTATAGTGAATATTCTTCAAATTATAATTGTAAAAAAGGAAGTATATTTGAAAAAAATTATTGACTGCCATATTACAAGTACATCATCACCCAACCATGACCGAGCACCTAGCTCAATTGCCCTATTTTAAGGACTCGATCTTTTTAAAGGCCATGGCAAATATATTAGAAGAGTATATTAAATAAAAAGAATAAGAAATTTTATTTATTGGCACGCTGATTCATCAAATCATTGATTGCCTACACACCGATTCACTAATTTGTTTAATAACTGATTCACCCATTAGTAAATCAGTAATAAGTTGATTTAATAAATTTATAATTTACCAATCCACTTATTCGCTTTCTTTCTCTGCTATTTTACTTTCCTTATACGCTCTCTCTTTATAGAGAATCACTTATAGTAACAGTTTTACCAATTATTCAGATCTATAATAATATGCAATTAAAGAAAAAAAATAAGCGATCGTAAAAAAAAAATTCAATTAATCACATAATCCAAAGAACTTCTTACAATATATATTTTACCGAAAACATAACGAATGGTTGTCAGAGAAAGGAAAATTGATAATTTAGAATATTCCTACCTTTTGCTGATTCGCTTTGTTACAAAACGTTGTAGTTGCAAAGAAAAATCGGAAGCGCTCTTTATTAAAAAAAAAAAAATCCTAAAATTTCGCTATAAGTTAAAAACTACTATTTTTTATGGAGAAAACTAAAATTTCTGATATCTCAAAGGAGTTATTTATTTTACTGTCTGTAATTCACAACCTTGTTATAAGTTTATTAGAATTAAACAGTTCTAGTGAAATCTTCGTAAAAATAAAAAATATAAATAAGTCGAGTTTATTTGGCCTTGAGATAAATAAATGTAACTTTTTTGAATGGGATTCGATGGTGGTAACACTTATTTCATTGAAATTTTTGATTCTTAGATAATGTTTATGTTTGTAAAAAAAATTTCAACGAAAAATATATCGTCTTAAAAGAGAAAAAATTGCCTCTCTAATGGATCTGAAATGCATTAAAACTTATAATTTTACAGTTATATTTGATTTTAAAATGTCTTCGAAAATTTATCGAAAACAAAGTTAGACCAAAGATCAAAAATGTACTAATACCTACATCCTTTTAACTAACTACATATTTGCATAAAATAACATCACAGAAAACTTACTTGCCATATTTAATAGTATTACGAGTTGAAATTCCTGGTTTTAAACGGCATACAGAGGTTATTGGTGGTTCAGAAACGTTCACTTTTGTTTATCTTGGATTTATTTTAATAAGATCGTGGGGACATGAAACCTCCGTGGCAGGGGGGTTATTTTCCTACTTGGACTATCTCTGCTTGAGGCTGTCCTGTCTGAGCAGTATCGTTGTCCAGCCAAACGCTCTGCAGGATGAAGGTAGCGGGTTCGAATTCTGCTGTAACCCTGAATGCATGCCAACTTTCTTAGCATGCTATATTTTTTATCTACTCTTACATACATTGAGTATTTTGTGCTATATTTCACATTGACAAGTTCTTAAAGGTTATTTGAAATTCTTTTGAAATAAATTGAGCATAACTTCTAAAAATTATCTTTCAAAAGAGTTCAACAAGCTCGAAATTAGATTTTTCAATTATGAATTAAGTAGATACGTTGTCATTTAGAAATCAAGGTATCGGGCAGCGAGGCAGAAAGTTGCAAGAGGAGATCCATCAAACACTAAGGGTTAAGGTAGCGGGTTTAATTCACTTTGCAAATTTATATCTATCCCTCATTCTTTCCTTGTTATATGATTTTAAAATGTTTGTTATATTAAAATGTTGTTTAAATGTTCCGCTCTTATATTTTATATTTAAGAACAGATAGCAAACATTTAAAATGACATAAGCCAAAGACGTAAAAACCGTCTGAGCACAGATGCAGCAGTAGTAGCAGTACTTTATTAATGTCGCACTGAAGCTGAACAATAGACATTTGGCGACGATCTGGGTCACCGAAGATAATCCAAAGATATGCCATCACAATTTTGCAGAAGGAAGACTCTCCCTCTTTGATTGCCCGACGACCTGCGGTAGAACAGTTCAATGAGGAGGAATACCTTACACCCTCAGTTCCTGTGCAGTCTGATCAAAGTGCTCACTGACCGCAAACAGTGATAATTAACTCCGGTGGTCGACTGGGAACAGTGCCTTTCTGTGGGTCTTGAACTCAGATGCCTTTGGATTTATGTATAAATAAATAAAGAGCAATCAGAGTTACAGAAATTTGTTCCAAAGAAGTTGGTTCATTTTAATGACGCCCTTGAGCAAGTCAGTCTCTTATAAGTCCCGAAGTTCTTTGGCGATATCGATACTCGAATCTGTGACCTCAATTCGAGTTCTTAATCGATAAAAAGAAATATGAAATACTGATAAACCAAATTAATCACTACACAAAAAATTGCACAAGGAAGTTGGTCCACTTTAAGGAATCGCTTTTATATTTATCTTTTATAAACCTAAAAATTTTTTTTCGTCTCATCTGCTGCAGTTTGAGATCCTTGTTATTGTTGTTTCGAATGACACTAGGACAAGACAAACTTGTCAACCATTGGCCTTTTTGTGAAGTCAGTCAGAAAGATGCGCCTTACACTTGACAAAAGAGACCTCCTCAAGGGTGAAAGTACGTCTTAGCTCAGAATCACACGGATAGATAGCAGAACCGCTCATTCGTGAGGTAACTTCTTCAATTTAGGCATAGATATGAAGGGAAGGAAATTTTTTCCAGATCCCTGTACCCATATTACTTCTCAGTGAACGCTTCAGAACTCAGCGGAGTCGAGGATGGAACCCCAGCCCCACCAGACCGGAGTCTGATTCTCTAACTATTGGGTGGCAACGGTCTTTCTTTGTCAATTAAAAATACGCATTTATAATACATTAATGGGGCCTCCCTGGCCGAGCGGTATCGCCTGCCAAACGCTCTGTTAAGCATGAAGGTGGCGGGTTCGAATCCCGCCGTAACCCTGGATGTATTCTTTGTGATGTTTTTTTTTTCCAATGGCAGGCACTAAATTTTGAATTTTTGCCTATACTATGCCAGAATTGTTGCTCATTTCGCGTTACCCAGTGAGCACCTGTGAACCAAAGTCACGGAGGCGAGCAACATTGCCCACGCCACACTGCCAGAAACCCGTTTATAGGGTGGGCCACATTCACACACACAACAGAGAACAGCACAAAGAGAGAGAGAAGCATCCATGCCCAGAGCGGGATTCGAACCCGCAGCCTATGGCTTCGCAGTCAGACACGCTAACCGCTCGGCCACCTTTCCGGCTTCTTTGTGATGTTCTTCTCTGTATTGTGCTATCTGCCCTTCTACTTGACAAAGGTTTATAAGCCTTAATTGAGCACACAAGCCTGCAAATGTATGTTGTACCAATATATTGATAAACTAAATTTATGGCAACAAATAAATTTTAAATTTATAATACAATTTTTATCAATCTATTTCCTTCTAGAAACCTACAGTCGAAAGCAGCTATGAAATATTCTAGCACCAGTAGAAAGTATGAGCATCTGACGTTTTTAGAACAAAATGCAAATAAACGAAGAAATTTTAGAATTCGAACTCGGAAAATTCAGAAAAGGCGTATCAAAACTTTTGAATTGAGAATCCTATTTCATGAAACTTCCTTATCAGGTTTCAAATTTTGCCCTATTGAGGAAATTCGTAGGCAGGGAAAATCGATTACACACTCTCCTTTCTATTTATTGAGTTGAAATGAAATATAGAAAAAGAATATTTACGTCTTGAAAACAAACCTTTTTATTTGAGAGTCTGATCTTTCTGAAAAAGAGTTAAAAGAGAAAAATGTTTCGATTAGATTTGTTCTAAAACTGGTTTTCCTCCTTAAAGTGGTGGTGTTCCTTATTGACAGGGTGATCCTTGTTGACTGCTCTTGATGTATATCTTTAGAACCTTTGTGAAAATAAAGTAAAATAAGTATATACATTAAGAGTTACATAATTTAAACATGAAAAAGACACAAACATTATCAAAATCTACAAAATCACTAGTGAGGAAATGGGGAAAGAGATGAAAAGATGTTTCATTGCTAGTTGACTTTAAAAGGTGCTTCTAATTTTTTTTTTATCTGTCGTTGAACAGCTGACCCAATTTTGGGTTTACGACTACTAATGTTCAACTCCGTAGTCTTGTAACTTTGAACCAATCCTTAAGACAAGGAAACTCCTAGATCAGTACCCCCTGAGGTATTGATTTGTTATGGGAACATGGAGGACTTTGCGACTCGACAGATTTAACGTGCATCAGTCACCATTTACTACACGGGGAGTTTTCGTCCTTCGGGGATCGAGCCCACGAACTCTTAGATATAGGCCCAGTGCCCTACCAACCAGGCTATTCCGGCCTAGGTGCTTCTAATGATAGTTTTTCAACTCGTTTTTAAACTCCATCTTTTTTTCAACTCCTCCTCTGGTATTAAAATTAATTTTTATGTTTTGTGCACCCGCCTACCTCGATGGTCACTTTTAATATAGATATATATATAAAGAAAGTAAATTAATAAAAAAAAAGATATATAAAAATAATCGCGTTTATATCGAGAGGAATAGAACTATGGATGATGTCATAAAAGCAAAATAAATATCGAAAGACTTAATTGATGACGAAAGATTCGTATGAGTAGTATGTTATTCAACTCTACATAAAGTGCTGACATTTGTTAAAAAGAATCAATCTTTTTCTTTATTTTGTAAATACTTTTAATATAAACAAGCCTATCTTTAGCTGGTTGATCACTTTAAACGAGAAAATTGGTGTACTGTTTTATTAAGCAGCAAATCCAGTGTTCTTTCCTCACTGTCGCCACATTATTTTCGTCAAAACCCTCCTCGTCATGCAATTAAGCCTTTTGAGGCTGAGGGATCACTTTAGCCTAGAAGGCGGACAAACTCACTTACAGGTGGTCAAAACTTTGTTCTAATTACCCCACAATTTCTTTGGTGTATTTTAGAGATAATAGGAAGAAGTTCAAATGACTGAAACTATTAATACAGTGTGTCCCAACTAAATAAAGCCACCTTCATTTTTTGCCGCAGTTTGTCGCAAGAAAACCATTGAAGACCAAAGATATATATTAAAGAAGTTTGCATCTAAACATATATTTATAAGGAATAAATCACTTCCTGCTTCTTTTGGGTAAGAAGAAAAAAACGTCGAATAAAAAAAAATTGTCCTATCGAAATAAAGCCACTTTTTAGTAAACCAAAATGACCACCATATTTTCATCTGACTTAAAACATGCGATGTTGTTTGCCATTTCCCAATCCCTGGAGGACTACTACATCAAAATATTATGTCGTTTCAGTGATGACGGTCTTCAATTTTGCTACAAACTGAAACTGCTTCCTTTCTGTTTTTATAGAAGTGCAGAAGAAAACCCTTCACTTTTACTTGGGGATTGAGGTCATGAAAAAAGATAGATCATTCATGAAATGTACCCTATTATCCAAAAACCACGGATTGAAGATTTTGCAGCTTAAATAAAGGCATTCTTTTGCTAGAAAATGTGACTTAAGTCGACTATTCTGGCTTTTAAACGCCAGAAAATTAGCGTTTTCTTGGTAATCTGTGGCCTTCATGCAGCTTGGGGGAAAGACCACGTTAAGTTTACCGAATCATTCCCATAGCATTTATGAACCTAAATATTTCTGTACATTTGGAGAAGATTTTATAGTTTTTTATCATCTACTGCTTCGTTTAATGTATCCTGCCAGAAATTTGTGATTAAAAAAATAGCAATAGCCTCATGTTGAAAGATATCGTCAAACAAAACAGAGTCGAAAATAGAAGAATTAAGATGATCCAGACAGTTTTGTGTGCTATTACAATGGCGTGGGAGAAGAAGAGGATTTCTTCTTCTATACACAGCAAGGTAGGAGCTCATTAATTGTGAAGGATTCAGACATAGTTGTAAACACAGCCAACTTCTCTCTCAGGCTATATAGAAACTGTCGATAATTAGAAAATTCTAGAAATCTTTTTATAACCATTTGCAAGGAAAATTAGTGGATCAAGTTAGATTTTCCAAAAAGATAATGCTTCTATTTAAGCTTCAAAATCTTCACAGTGTTTGATTTTGGGTAATAGGGTGCATATCATGAATGGTCTGCCCTTTTACTTGGCCTAGATCCCCATGAAGACGAGAGGGCAATTCTCATTAGAGCTGTACATACCCATGCGCAGCAGTTTCAGTTTGTGACTAAATCAAAGGCTGCCATCTTTGAAACTAGGTGCTAATGCCCTCCAGTGCTTAGTTTTTTTTTTTTAAACCGTCATTGAACAGCCGACCCAATTTGGGGTTTACAACTGCTAATGTTCAACTCCATAACCTTGTAATTGTGAGCCAATCCAGAAAACAAGAAACTCCTGGATCAGTACACCCAGAAATATGATTTGCTATAAGAACATGGAGGACTTTGTGACTCGACCGATTTAACGTGCCTTAGTCACCATTTACTACACGGGAAATCTTCGGCCAGCGGGGATCGAACCCACGACCTCTTGAACATAGGTCCAGTGCCCTACCAACCAGACTATCCAGGACCCAGTGTTTTGTTAACAGTAGGCAACATAATATATTTAAAATCATGTATAAATATGGAGGATATATTAGTCATAATTAGAAGTTGCTTTCTTTCGATGACACATTTTTTCCTTCTTTTTTTATATATTCGATTTTTTTCCTGTCTAGATGCAGCAGGGAAGGAGTTATTTCTTGTAAATAGGTGTTGTTGTTGTTACTTTACATCGCACTAGAGCTGCGCAATGGGCTATTGGCGACGGTCTGGGAAACATCCCTGAGGACGATCCGAAGACATGCCATCACAATTTTGATCCTCTGCAGAGGGGATGGCACCCCCACTTCGGTAGCCCGCCAACCTGCACGCGGAGTCGAGCACTTACGATAGAACAGTTTAACGAGGACCAATAACTCACACCCTCGGTCCCTACACAGACTAATCCAAGTGGTCACCCACCCGCACACTGACCGCAGTCAGTGATGCTTGACTTCGGTGATCTGCTGGGAACCGTGTCTTACCGATCAGTCCAATGCGGGACGTAAATAGGTGTTGAGACATACAGTTTCCAAATGCATAAGTTCAGTTCTCGTTTGCTTTCTTTGCACCCAGTCATTGTAAAAAATAAAGTTGAGTTTATTTAGTTTAGATACACTGTGCAAAGCATATTAATAGTGTTAAGCGTTTGAAATAGCATTGAACTATACTATAGCATTGGAATTCTATAATTCAAAATAAATTTTCAGATGGAAAAAAATCTTCTATAATTTTTCTCGCACAAAATGAATATCCTTATGCTAGAAAACTTTCCAGTCTCTTATTTCAAAAGATCGTAAAATTTTAATAGCATTTAGTTTTAAGCCTATATTCAACATTCTTGAAAATTAATTTAAAACGTGCGTTCACCTCTTAAAAAAATAAGAAAACCTTTAATAAATAACAGATTATTGAGAGTAATCCGCTTATGATGTCTAGACAACAAGTTTTAGGAAATAAAAAATTATCTAAAAACTATAATTCCTTTATAGAATTCAAGACAAAAAAAATATTCTTCAAAACATGCCTTTTAGCTCTGCTACTCAATTCCGTTATTTTGCTGTTATGATTTTCGTCTTTATTAAAATTAAGCTTCATTTTATTCAAATTTATTTGTAAAAAAAATGTTAAATTGGCTATAGGGAAGAATTCGCGAAAGCTTAGGATTATAGGTCGTTACACTATTATTCAAAAAAGTAGTTAAGCATTAAAAAATATGTAACAGCGTTTTATTAAGTGAAGACTTTGGAGTTCATAAATGTTTCAAAACTGAATTTGGTGTGGATAGTTTTAAATATTACATAAAAATTATTTTTTTTCTTCTAATTTTTAGTAGTTTTTACATATTCTCAAGTATTTTTATAGTAAATTTCTTTACCCACAATAAAACTGTCCAAAAAAGTTTTTTGAATCAAATTTTGAGCAGCTTTTCTCGCAATTTTTCATTGTAATAACTTCGAGGGTGAATCCAATTACATTTTTACATCGACAAACACGTTGTAAAAACAAAAATGTAAATAAAATCTCAAAATAATCCTTTTTCAATAGCTGATATTTTTCCAAATATTATCCAAATTACAAGAAAAAAAAGAAATTGAATTCAAGTAACATTTTAGGAAGATTTTTTTTGAGGGGGGGGGGTATAAAATATCTTTTTATTTGAGTTTAGTGTATTTGCTTCATGAACCGTATAATGTGAATAAAAATACTATAAAAATATCCTACAATATGCGAAAATCAAAATTAATCAAATTTATGCAAAAGTGAAAAATAAATGAAAAAATTTTAATTTAGTTTAATTAATTGATTTTTGCTTTCAAAAAGAAAAATATTTTCTTGCATTTATGAGATTACTTTCTTTTAAGCTACATGTAAGTAAAAGTCATATTTTCTGTCATTACTTTAAGCTCGACACAAAGGTCCTAAGAGTTCATTTGAGATACTTTACTCCATCCGCCATATTTAAAAGGCCTCGTACATGCTCATTTTATATTTCGACAATCGTTACAATCGAGCCACAATGGGTCAGGGAATAGAGCGTTAGCCCTCCAATGTGGTGTACCGGGTTCGAATCCCGATGATGGCTAGTCGATACGAATTCCGCATCCGGCTTGAACCGACCACAGTGCTGACGTGAAATATCCTCAGTGGTAGACGGATCATGGGTTAGAGTCCCCTTGCCGTCAGGCTTACCGTGGGAGGTTATTGTGGTTTTTCTTACCATGTAACTGAAATGCGAGTTAGTTCCATCGAAAAGTCCTCCATAAAAGCAATTTTCTCCCAATACTTGACTCAGGAGTTCCCTTGACTTCTGGATTTGGTTCAAAATTACAAAACTACGGAGTTGAATATTAGTAGTCGTAAACCCAAAAATTGGGTCGGCTGCTCAGCAACGGCTATAAAATAAACTAAAATTGTTTCAATAGAAAAACGTCAACTTTATCGTCGAAATAAAAATTCATATAGGCAACTTTTTCATAAAAATATTCCTGAAAATTTCAGGTTGAGTTTTAAATTCCGGAAGGGCGTAAAAAGTTTCTGGAATTAAATATTCACATAATTTAAGAAATATATGCCAAACTTAAAATGCCTTCAATTTGTTTTCCTCAAAACGGTCCGATACTACAACAAATAAATTGCAAAAAAATCATAATAAATAAAACTTTTCGAATCGAGAGAAACAGCGTTTAAATTATAGTTTGTCTAAAGTAAGAACTTTCCTAGTCATTCATCTGGACCCGTGGCGGTGACTATGGTATAACTATTATATAGCCAACTATTACAAGTGGGGGTAGGGGGTCGGGAAAAAAAAAGAGAATCCTTTTCTTCCATCTATTTTGTAGGCCTATAGGGGAAAAAAAGCTACCTTCCCTGAAATGCGCTATTCTTGTTTCCTTGACAGCAGACGGCCTCAGTCTTTGTGGAGGGGAGTTCTTATCGTAAATAAACTATACTTTTCAATTATTTTACATTAGGTGAGTAACGAGCTCTACGCTATAAGCTTACAATTCTTAATTTCCAATTTTTAAATGAATTAAAAAATCTTAAAGAAAAGGAAAGAAAAAACGCTTTTAATATTTGATGAAGGTGGAATAAAAAATAAATAAAAAAAGCTTCAAAACCTGTTTGACTGTCAGATGAAACTTATGCGCTCATCTAATTATCATTTCTCTGGTTCAAATTTAAAACGACACTTCTGCACTCACTTATTATTCAAATAACATGAGAAGTGAGTGCAAAAGTGTCGTTTTAACTTTGAACCAGCGATTTATTTATTCTGCTCTATTTTCTTTGACAATTAAACTGGTTTTAACCACCTTTACTTACCACCTTTCATCATTAAACTTCGATAGCTTTTTTTTCTTGTTTCTTTCTGAAATATTAGTTTGGGACACCTAATTTGCATATTTTTGACTTAATATTTGATAAGGATTTTAAAAATAAGGGTTATGTTTACTAAACTTATAAGACTTAATAATTAAAATTACTGTTTATTTTTAAAACCTAATTCCCATAAGAATTATGTCATCATTTTAAAAAAGAGCACTTTATTTTAATTTCGACTCAAATTTTATAAAAATAGCATCGGTGTACCAAATAAAAAGTAAAGTTAGAAAACGCAACTAATTGCGTTAAGCTCGAAGTATTTTGAAATATACTTTCATATAATTCATACAAATTCCTCTTTCAAACACAAGTAATTCTGTTTGCAAAAGTTTTCTGAGATTTATATTTCTCTTTGATAAAAAAGGACTCACTATAAAATTCTAAAAACTTGCTTGAGAGCCAGCATTTGTTCTATACTTATGATTTTATAAGAAACTTATGGTTGTTGCTAGGAAAAGGGGTGACTGAAATAAATTCATTTGAGCATAGTAAAACTTGAATATTGAAAAGAATTCTCTTTACTAAGAAATATATATATAAATATAAAAAAAAGTTTTATTTCATTTTGTTTGCACTTTTCTAAGAACGATTTTATATTTTAGAAGAAATAAAAAGCCTCTTGTTCCTGTGGAGTTGAGGTCTTGTATATTCAAAATTGTAGGATGTATGTAAACTTGGAGTTGTCTATTTCGTTTAATAGAACAATAAAAAAAGTAAAAGAAAAACTTTTAAATATTTTTCTGATTGTAATTTTATATTTTTTTTGTATATTTTTAAGCCACTAAAAAACTTTTTAAGTCGCTAAGAAACTCTTAGAAATTTTAATTGATAAGAGTTTCATAGAATTAATATTTTTAACTGATGCTACGAAAATACAACCAATTGAGATTATGCGAATAAAATCTGTTCAGAATTTGAATTTGTCTTTAAGAACTAAAAAGCATGTTTGAATACCATTCACGTATATTGTGTGATTTTAGCTTATAGTATCATATTGTTATTTCTACATTAAAATTGTATACATCACTACTCACCCTTTATTTACTTCAGGATAAAGCTAAATAAAAATGAAATATAATCATAGTTTCTCTTGTAGTTAATTAAAAATAACTATTTCATATTTTTCATTCCATAACATGCTAGCTCCTTAAGACTAATCCGAGGACTTAGAAATTTTAAACTTTTGTATACTCCTGCTCAAACTTCTACTATATTTATTACTTAGAGTAAATTATAGAACTCAAATGAATTTTTTAATTATTCTGATTTTTTGTTCCATAAATGCAAGCCTCCTTCTTTAGTATGCGCATCTCGACAAAAAAGTATACTAAAAATGTTACTTTCAAAAAAACTTTGTAGCTTTAGGAGCAAAACGAATTTTAGATTTTAAATCCCCGCATTCGATAGCGTTCTTTGGGTTAACATTATTATGGAACTTAATTGCCTCGCAACTTCATACACATCAACAAACTTTATTAAAAGTTTTCTCTCTGATCGATATATAACCTACAATCTTGCACAGGATGACCTGACATAGAAACTATGCCTAGTGGTGCCACAGGGTTCGAGCCTCGGCCCCATTCTGTGGCTCCCTATCACAAACGCAAGATTAAGTATGCAGAGATCAGACTGCGAAACAATAATTTCGTATGCTGATGACTTTTTGGTTCTTTTTACAGGAACAGATCTAAACCACTTGGGAATTCTCGCAACAGCACAGTTGGAAAAGTTCGAGCGATGGGCTGTAGAACATAACCTGGAATTCAACTCTTCAAAGAAAGTAGCTATCGTTTTTCCCAAAAAGGAGCAACTCTCACACGTAAACCCACAGTTAAATTAAATGGAGAAAGAATTTCTGTTCAAGCTGCAATAGACTACCTTGGCTTCAAGATTAATGGTCAGTTGTCCTGGTTACCCCATTTGGAGTCACAACATACAAAAATTCTCAAGTTTTACGCCAAATTAAATAAATTCACTGGAGTCGACTGGGGAATCACGCCAAACATCAAAAAATTTATTTATTTGAATAGTATATTACGCCCCACCTTATATGGATGTGAAATATGGTACAAATATCGAGTAAGTATTAACAGTAAATTAAAAAAAGGAGAAAAAATTCCCTTAATCTCAATCACAGGATGCTACAGAACTACCTCAACTGCAGCACGCCAAATCCTTGCTGGAACTTTGCCACTTGATTTAACCGCAAAACTTGAAACAAGAGTTTCCAATATTTACTTTCATGAAGAAGAAGATTACGAGTATCAAACTATTCCAAAACTTAATATAATACATCCAGTGGAGATTATAATTATTAATTTCAATTACAACAAACCAACAGGAAAGGGAATCGAGATATATACTGACGGATCCAAACATAGGGTACAAAATGCATTTCGAACAGGATGCGCTTTTTTCGTCTATTCCGACAGACATGAAGTGGAAAATCATACCTTTAGACTCTCTGATTTTGCAACAGTGTTCCAAGCTGAATTATGGGCTATCTACCAGTCAATAACTTGGATTTTAGCACAAAACTTAACAGTAACACTTTTTTCCGATTCATTATCAAGTTTACAGGCCCTTGAGAACACTGACAATTCTAATTACATAACTGATGCAATAAAAAAGATATACAAACCAAGCATCCATCTTAACTGGATAAAAGCGCATGTGGGAAATGAGGGTAACGAGGCGGCTGACAACTCGCCAAATCCGCATGTGAAAAACCATATATCGACATTCATGAAATTCAAATGAAAGGGACTACTAGAAGGGAAATAACAAAACTACTGATCAACGAATGGCAGCGAAGATGGGACAGTGAGGAAAAGGGTAGACATACCCATCAATTAATTCCATAACATTTAAGTTTCACCCGACTTAAATTACTTTGGAAGCAGAAGAAAGTCAAACAGGGTATGATTAAAATTGTTCCAGACGCAACTGCGTGAACGCAGATGCGGTGATTATTTATTATATTATTTATTATATAATTTCTTACATTATTCTTTTGTTGGCAACATGTATATATTCTTTGTGTACATTTGTGATAGTAAAAGAGTTTGTTCTATGAGATACTTGTTTTAGTGTTGATTGTAATTAGAAACATTTACGTTTACAACCAACACATTTTGGTGCCGAAACAACTCGGTTTAAAATTAAATACGAATCAGATGAATAATTTACGCAGTCACTCTTTTAAAAACTAACGAAACTTCAAACATCAGTACTACTCAATGATGGAGAAAACAAACGATAAAGAACTTGGTGATAGTCTGGCACTTTTGAAAAGAAAAAGAAGAACAGTGCGAGGTAATGTTACTCGATTTATTACTCATATAAATTCTGATCTTTCTGCAACCTCTGACACTTTAAATGGAAATGTCGAATATATTAGTCATCGGCTTTCCGATTGCTTGTTAGAAATGAAGAGATTGGATAACGACATTCATAGTTTATTAACAGATGGTGATTATGACAATGATATTATTCAATGCGAAGAATACGTGGATAATGCCGAGCTCGCTATCTTTAAAGCTAAAAAATTTGGTTGTAGAAATAATTTTGAATCTAATACTTTACAATCGCCAGAAGTAACCGTTTCTCAAATACCTGTTACACAAGTACCCGTTTTGCAATTGCCCGTTTCTCAATCTCACACAGTGAAACTTCCTACTATTAAACTCGATACTTTTCGAGGTGATATTGAACGATGGCAGTGTTTCTGGGAACAATTTAAATCTTCTATTGACGATAATAATAGTCTATCATTAATTGATAAACATGTGTTTTTGCGAGGATATTTAGCAGATGAACCTAGACGTTTAGTCGACGGAATCAGTGTTAGTGCCAACACATATGAAACTACAAAAGCTCTTCTTCAAAACCAATATGGCGACAAAAACAGAATAATTCAAGCCCATTTAGACTTTTTGGAAAATATTTCGCCAATACATAATCCCACTCCTATTGCATTAAATGAAGTATTTATAGAATGCAACAGAAGACTAAACGCTTTAACTGCTTTAGGAGAGGATATCAACGCTTACGGGCGCGTTTTAGCTCTAAAAATTTTACGTGCCTTTCCGGATGATATTTGTCGCCGATGGATCATTTACGCAAAAAGAGAGAAAATATCTGAAGGTGATATGAATAAACTAGTGCAATACTTATCTGAAGAAGTAGAAGGTGCTCTCACAACACTAAAAATTCGAGGTGAGCAAAACTTTGATTACACATTTAAGACATCTACAGCAGCCTTGCATGTGAATTCTAAAAAGGTTAACCAGACTAAAAAACCATCTCCATTTTGCCCCTTCTGTGAAATTAACGGTCACTGGCCACAAGATTGTACGAATATAACTGATATTGATACTCGAATCCAAAAATTAAAAACCTCTAGTAGATGCTTCCTGTGTACTAATCGTGGCCATAGTATAAAAAATTGCCTTCGCAGAGATAAAGCGTTCTGCATAAGATGCAAAAAGAAGCACCATGTCTCTATTTGTAAAAATGACAGTTCAAATCAACCTAGCCAATCTATTTCTACAAATAACATCGATACTCGTACACCTAATTTTACTCACTTACAGACTGCTCGAGTATATATAACTGGCCCAACTGGCATTACTAAGCTTACAAGATGCATTTTAGATTGTGGAAGTCAAACCAGTTTCATTCATTCACATCTTGTAGACTACCTAAAATTAGATGTTATTAGCTCTGATTCACTTGAAATTCATGCATTCGAATCATCATCAAATCAGGCTCAATCGAGACGAAAAGTAAGATTTAAACTATCAAGTATTTGGAATCAGTCAGAAATTTATCTACATGCATTTGAAAGTCCTAATAGATATGCAGTTCATCCATCAGTTCCATTAGAGATTGCTTCTACGGCTCATAAGAAAAAATTTAAACTTGATGATCCGAATGACGCCATGCAAGGGATGCCTATAGAAGTTCTGATTGGTGCAGATTTTTACTGGAGGGTGGTGAATTCTGAGGTTCCTTTCAGACTTTCGGAAACAATTGTGCTCATTCCATCAATCTTTGGCTGGATTTTGTCTGGATCCAGATCTCATACATCTGTCGCTTCTTTATCGTCAGTTCATAATATTAGCATCACATCACCATATATTTTGGATGATCAAGTTAGGAAATTCTGGGACTTAGATACTTTAGGTATTAAAGCCATGAAAGACAAAGAAATGTCCATTCGCAATTCTGAAATAATAGAAGACTTTCGCAGTTCTTATGAAGTCCTAGAAAATCGTCGTGTTGTTAGATTACCTTGGAAGAAAGACGTTACTCTTTCTTCAAATAACTATCACGTAGCATCAAAACGCTTCAATACATTGTGCAAGAAACTCCAAACAGATCCTAGCTTAAAGGAAATGTATGTTACACTCATGGAGGATTACATAGACAAAAGGCAAGTTGAAATAGCACCGGAAAATCATGATAAAGAAGAAAAAAGCTATTACATACCCCATCATGTAGTCATTAAAGAGAAGAACGTAGAAATTAAGGGACGAATAGTATTCGACGCCTCTTCTCACACACCAGGCCATCCATCATTAAACGATGTTCTAGAACAAGGTCCCAACTTACTTCCAGAAATTTTAGCCACCTTACTACGATTTCGTCTTCACAAACAAGCAATTATTAGTGATGGAAGTCAGGCTTTTTTACAATTAACCTTGTGGGAAAAAGACAGATGTGCTACTAAGTTTCTATGGTTCAAAACTAGGAAAAATGATGAGGGACATTTGCAGCTAGAGAATGAAATTGTGGTCTATCAATTTACACGTTTACCCTTTGGATTTACCAGCAGTCCATTCCTTCTTTCAGCTACACTTGACGAATTATGCTGCATGTACTCCAACATTTATCCCACAGCAGCTAAACATCTAAAAGGCAATATTTTCATGGATGATTTCGTTGTGGGAGTTGATTCAGAAATCGAAGCGAAGACCCTATTTCACGAAATGCAGGAATTCACGAGTCTTATAAGCCTTCCTTCAGCAAAATGGAGTACCAACTCACAAGTTTTGAAAAACGAATGGAAGAAAGAAAAAATAAAGTTTAAAAGTAAGACTCAAGTCTTAGGTGTTCATTGGGATACAGAAGAAGATTTTCATCAAAATATTAAGGAGAATGACCACGATTTATTTGAGGAACCGGTCACTAAAAGCTTACTTCTGAAAACAATCTCAAAGATTTTTGATCCCTTGGGAATTTTCTCACCATCTACTGTAATAGGAAAAATTCTCTTTCAAGATACATGGCTATGCGGTATTGAATGGGACGAACTTTTACCCCCATCTATCGCATCAAGGTGGTCAAAATGGATTATAGACTTACCACATTTAAACAACATTCGAATCCCCAGATGGATTGGAATATCTTCTGCTGATGTTACCATTCACGTATTCTGCGATGCTTCGGAATGTGCTTACGGAACGGTGTTATATGTACGATTCACAGAAGATACTAAATTTCTTGTTCGAATGGTTTGCAGTCGTAATAGACTTTCTCCTCTGAAAAGAATAACACTTCCACGCTTAGAGCTGTTAGCCGCATTATTGGGTGCTCGATTACTCCACTATTTTTGTACAGAAACTAAACTGGATAGGAACACAGCGACACTTTGGAGTGACTCAACAGTTGCCTTAAATTGGATACAAGGTGATCCAAATCGTTGGAAAACTTTTGTCTGTAACCGAACGAACGAAATTCTCAATTACACAAATCCAACACAATGGCGGCATTGCCCTGGCAATGAAAATCCTGCCGACCACTTGTCTCGTGGTGTTGCACCAACAGAGCTTAAATCATTGGATCTTTGGTGGCTAGGACCAACCTGGCTGACACAATCATCAAAATTTTGGCCTTCAAAACAACTGAGTTACGCTAATCCAGATATTCATGCTGAACTACGTAAACCAGCTTCTCAATCTTTATTGATAGTTCCTTACCAACCTCTCTTTGATATATCGCGCTTCAGTTCATATATGAAACTTCTTAGAGTTACAGCATGGATATTTCGTTTCTTGTATAACTGTCGATCCAAACAACACATTTCTATTGACCTGACATGTGATGAGCTTAACACAGCAAAAAACTATTGGATTCTTACAGTGCAGAAGCAATGCTTTTCGGCAGAGCTTCACGCTTTACAAAATAATTCCCCTTTGCCAAAATCTTCAAAAATTAGCCGTTTCAACCCATTTCTTCAAGAAAATTTCATACGATCAGGAGGTAGATTACAGTTCGCATCGCTCAAAAATGAGCAAAAACACCCTTTGCTTCTTGATGGATCTCATCCTTTTGTATATCTTTTCATATACTACACACACGTGAAGCTTCATCACTTAGGTGTTCAAATAGTACTTTCAGAGATTCGTTCCAGCTTCTGGATAATACGAGGACGTGAAGCCATTAAACGAGTGCTCTACAAATGTCTACCTTGTAAACTCTCACAGGCATCTAGAAGTCAACAAATCGAAGCTCCTTTACCAAGGGACAGAATTACACCTTGCCTTCCATTTACTACTATTGGCATAGACTTCGCTGGCCCACTTTATGTTCGTAACTTGAAACCTTTAAATACAGCCTATATCGCACTTTTCACTTGCTCAACTACTCGTGCCGTACATATCGAACTAGTCTCTGACCTCACTACTGACAAATTTCTCATGGCCTTAAAAAGATTTGTAGGCAGAAGAGGAATCCCTCATACAATATACACTGACAACGCCACTATCTTCCATGCCGCTAATAAAGAGCTATCCATTTTATGGGACAACTTAACATCGTCAAAAGTTCAGCAATATTATGCCCAGACGGGAATTAAGTGGAAATTTATTGTTGCACGAGCGGCTTGGTGGGGAGGATGGTGGGAACGTTTGATCGGACTAACAAAAAGATGTTTGCGAAAATCCCTAGGTCAAACCTTGTTAGATGAAGAAGGTCTTTCTACAGCATTAGTTGGTGTTGAAGCCGCATTAAATAGTCGACCGTTAGTTTATGAACAAGGAAATGATGATCCTGAAGAAACATTAACACCATCCCATTTTCTTACCGGTAAAAGACTTACAACCATACCGTCACAACCTGCAGCATCCAGTAGAAATCTCAAGACCTGTTCAACTGATCATTCCTCTTGAGGTTGATCAGGGTGGGGAGGATGTTCCAGACGCAACTGCGTGAACGCAGATGCGGTGATTATTTATTATATTATTTATTATATAATTTCTTACATTATTCTTTTGTTGGCAGCATGTATATATTCTTTGTGTACATTTGTGATAGTAAAAGAGTTTGTTCTATGAGATACTTGTTTTAGTGTTGATTGTAATTAGAAACATTTACGTTTACAACCAACACAAAAATAATGGAACGCCTTTTCCTTACTTGACTAGACAGCGTCAATAAATGTGTGCTTTACAATTAACGAGCTCTACATTTCATGTAATGCATTAATTGTACCTCACAATGAACAATTTTCTGTATGCTAATAGCATTTTTATTATCTTCATTTTGTTTTAACATTTATTTACTTTTTTATTTAGTTTTATCTTGTAACGTTCGCAAATACTGTATTTGTCTTCTTCAGAAATGATTTTCAAATTTTCGATTAATTTATTGTTCAAAATTTTGTCAAATTTTCTAACTATTCATGTTTTGAGTTTCCTCTTGCTTGTGGATTTTACTTTACGGCTGCCACGCCGCAACTCTTCTTTTTGAAATTGTATCTGCTTTCATGAACTTTGGACAAATTCTGGTACTTTTCATCATCACAATATGTTTGTTACCATTTTTTTTTAATTGATCCCTTGCCTATTATGTTTGAACACTCAAACTCCTAAATTCTATTTTCTGAGTAAGTACTATTGCTAGTTTTAGGATTTCACTAAATTCCTTGAGGCCTTCTGGTGTTGCCATGGATAGCCACCAAGCCTACCTTTTTGAATCCTCTTTTTCTTTTGCTGAGAGGTCACATGCACGCACTTAGAGCCTACAGTATTCTCCGGATGCCCCCTGACGGGGGCGGGACGGGGTTAAGCTTTGATCCGAATTAAACAAGATCAAGCATTAGTGTAAATGTAGCAAAATATTTGTTCCTCAGTGTCATTCGTCAATTTTGATAATTTTCAAAAATCTCGCAAAATTGACGATTTTGAAAAAAAATTTATAACTATTTAAAAAAATTAAGTTCTTTTTCCTTTCTTAATTTCAAATAATTCTTTAGGACAAGATGGTATAGATAGTTTAAAATTGTAGCTTTACTAAAGTGTAAGACACGGAAATTGTGGATTTTTAATTATCTTGACAAGAAACACTGTTGAAGTGATTTCGTCACGGAATAAGAAAAAGAAGTTAAGAGAGAAACTGCGGTAAGCAACTCCTATAATATTATAAAAATGCTAATATCTTTTTCCGTTGGATTTAAAGTCATTTTTAGATCTGTTAACAAAAAGAAATTGAAGTCTCTTACCTCTTAAAGATCCTATTAGATTTGATAATTGATAGAGTATTTAACACATTCCTTGCCTACCTCGGTCAAACTAGGCTAGCTTTAAAATACAAGCTTAATGAACACGATAGATATGAACGCTATCAAGAATACAAGTAATAATCTATTGCTACACATTGTGGAAATCTTGGGTGCAAATTCAATTTAAACAATGCCAAAATTATTTCCTTCCAAATCACATCCTGATGGGCTGGAATATTGCTTTATTCAGAAAATTGTACTCCTATATTTTGTTTTCTAATCCCTCGCCACCTCCCCATGGGTATGAAAACGCATTTTATACTGATTCCCCTCCCTCGACCAATGGGGTTTTTCTTGTACTGTCCTTTATCTTCTTTTTCTCTCTAAGGGATAATGTGGTTTTTTTCTAGTTTTGTTTCTAACCCTGATTTTTCCATTTTTCATTGGCAACTTTAAATTTTATATTTCAAATCACTTTTGCTTCTTCTCATACGCTTCTGGCAAGTCTTGAAAATGGGTGCCTGTTTTTGAGCGCTTGAAATATGTCGACAATTATTTCCAATTTGCATATTTCTGAATCTGAAGTTTTAAGTCAAGTAACTTTGAAGCTGCTTGTGGTAACTCTCTTATTGCATCAGATACAGAGATTCTATTTTAACAGTAGAAACAGTAAACAATGAAAGCTTACTTTTTTTGAAAATTCCCGAAATAAAAAATGATCTCCAGAATTGACAAATAAAAACTCACTGAACTCATAAATGTCCTTGACAAAGCGATGGTAAATTAAACCATTTTAGAGATATCGTAGATAGAGTTATTAGTCTTATGGAACACATTAACCATTGATCTCCAGTTTTCTACAATGGTATGTAATACTCTTTCGAAACTTGAACCAAACTCTGCACTCAGGTTTTGAATTACCTGTTACAACAATATACATTGCTTTGATTGTATATTTTGTAACAATATACAATCTTTAATAACTACAGCAACGACAAAGACATTTTTCTTTCATTTTATGCTTCTTTTTTCTAACTCTGTGCATGTAATATAATATTTCATTCAATATTCTTTACTCTGCCCGTAATATATACATTGCATTTTAGTGATAATAACAAACATCACACGGGTAATCGCCTTAAAATGTAACGAAACAACTTAAGAATACTGTGACAGTTTGTAAAAATGTTGCAAAGCTTTTTTTTTTACTTATTTTTTCAAAAAAAAATTAAGGTTCAAATTCTCGAAATACTTTTATTGATAATGGCAAAGCATTTGGATCTTTTTGGAGACTCGAAGAGCTTTAAACATTTCATAAGAAGCTTTTAACACGAGAACAATTTCTTGCAAAAAATAATCTTATTACGCTAGGCATGAAGTTCTTGACATGAAATTTTCCTGACGACAAAAAGCAGTCCTCCTTTTTACATAATGCTACAGAACTGTTCTTAACGATTATATTCTCACAAAACTGAATAAACTGGAAAAACAGACCAGATGCATGCACGCAAAAGATAACATTAAAAAATGCGTGTCTCGTTCGCAAAACAAAATTTTCTCCTTCTGTTTCAGGCGTGAACAATTCTTTTAGTTGTTAAAATATTCATGTTTAATGCCCATTGTGGCTATTTTTACCACAATTTATCACTCTCTTCTTTCGGAAAAACCATTTAAGGTAAAAAGGAAGATAGATTGGGAGAAGAAAAAATAAAGTGGTGCATAATTTTTACTTTTCTTCACGTTTCTTTTTTGAAATAGGATTTACTGACACGGGAAAAGTAAACCATTCTTTTATCGGCAAAACTTTCATCTTGAAAAATCGATTTATTTTCTTCCAACTCAAGGTCTTTTAGAATCTTCACTGACTTTTTTTTCCCTTCAATATGTTTGAATTTCTCAAAACATTGACTAGAAAATTCAGTTGTAAAATGATGCTTATTTGCATAAAAAATGCATTCTAACTACAAGTGAGAAATTGTTCCGTCAAGTAATGGAATAATATACCTATTTTTTAAAAGACATATTTCCTTAACGAAATTTATGTACGAATCTATATTTTTTTAAAAAACTATACCGTCTTAATGTAAAGCCAAAACGAGAGGGAAGGTAGACTACAGTCCTAAACTGAAATAACAAAAATAAGTAATTATTCTAGGCAATTTAACTCTTTGGCGTAGATGGGATGACGTGTATCTTTTATATACACCGAAGAGCCATTACATTATGACCACCCTGCTAATAGCATGTAGCAGAGTTGGCCACAAATGTAATCGATTACATTTTTTGATTACAGTAATCAATTACTTGTAATCATGATTACAATTTTCAAAAATTTTGATTACAGCTGTAATCATGATTACAATATTGATTACAGTAATCAATTACTTGTAATCGTGATTACAAAGTTTGATTACAGCTGTAATCATGATTACATAGTCGATTACAGTAATCAATTACTTGTAATCATGATTACAATTTTCAAAAAATTTTGATTACAGCTGTAATCATGATTACAATTTTGATTACAGTAATCAATTACTTGTAATCATGATTCCAAGTAATTGCGATTACAAGTAATCACAACAAAATTGATTACGAGTAATTATGATTACAAGTAATCAAAATATATGATTACATGTAATTTGATTACATGTAATTTGATTACATGTAATTATGATTACATGTAATCTAATTACACGATTACAAGACTATTGTATTCTTATAAATGATTATATTTTACAGTAGATAGTAGAATGTATTTTATAATGATACATTTTGCACGTATTAACATGTACTGCATTTTGTACGTATTTGTATACGTACAAATGAATGTAACTAAAATGTATGTACATATGATTTTATCTAGTGCATATGTTCAGACATTTTAGTTTCACACACATGTACATACACTTATATTGTAGGTATAAAGTATATTTACGTATGTATATAGATAATAATTATGTATGTATGTGCAAACAATGTAGACATGTACATTTATACACAATGAATATATGCATTTTATGCAAATATTTGTGTACGTAAAATGTATATCTATGTTCATGTACGCATGTATATACAAGTACTTTTGTTTGTACGAACATACATACATTGTCTGTACAATGTATGTCCCATGCATGTATGTGCAATTTATTTATGAACAGTACAATATATGTATGCATGTACAATATAGGTAGATCTGTAGGATGTACAATATATGTATGTATACATGTACATGATATGCATGTCCAGTGTATTTATGTACATGTACATAATATGTCCATGCTCAATGTAAGTATCCAAATATGCATAATACATTTGTGTACGATTGTACGTACATTGGGCGTATTTATATTTCACATATATTCATACATGCATTCGACATGCATAACGTACGTACATACACACATTTGAGATGCACATATTGTACAGATGTATATACGTATAGCGTACAGATGTATATTCATATAATGTACATATGATGAAATGAACATATAATGTTCATATAATGTACATATGTGTGTACATATACAGTACGTATGTGCATAAATATATTGGGCATAATTCTTTCGTACAAATTTTACATGTGTACATGCATGCTATCCCTATCTATGCATATGGTGCAATGTATATATGTCCAATGAATGTATCCACACATGTACAATACACGTATGTTCCATGTATGCATATCCATATGTACTATATATGCACGTACAATACATGAATGTATGTACATACATTGTACATGCGTACATACATTACACGTATACATATGTACATTAAATTTATGTCTAAATATGTGTACAATGCAATAAATAAAATGCATGTAAGTTAACTTTTAATGACTCAAACAAGTTAAATGACAAAATCAAACGATATTTAAATTTAGTTTTCAGCTTTAATTGTTCTAAATCATTTTGAAATTCTCTGAATAAAAAATTATTTTCAGGTATTTTCATGAAATGTTTGACAATACAGATTTATTTTTTTTATAACATTATGTATGATTCATAGAAATTTTTTAAATGGTAAGAAAAACGGTAAATTTTATGTGTGGAATTAATATTTAGAAATTCCAAATAAAATTATCGTTTGCTTTCTAAAAAATATGTGGTCGAGTTTCATATGCCTTAGAATAAATTTTAAAACAAATTTTAATAACTTTACTCATACAAATGTTTTTAATGTATGCACAATGTATGTGTATATTGTAATTACGTATATTTAAATGTACGCATGTATTTGTACATTACTTGTAATTATGTACATGTATACGTTGTATGCACATGCGTACATTGTGCATATAACTATTTTTTTGTACATCCATGCATTACATGCGCATAAGTATTAACAAAGTATGTAGTTATACAAGTACATACGTAAGTTGTACATAAGTACATACTTTGCGTGCACATATATCGATGTACATATAAATATGCATGTATACATGTACGCATTTTATTTACGCAACTATGTGCATATATTGTACCTTTAAATAACATTCTTACATATTGTACGCAAATACGTACAATTTTCTATACAAACGTACATTGTATATACGTGCTATTATCGTAAATTTATACAATATATGCACTTAAGTACATAAAAGCATGCAAACGCATAAGCATTATTTTCATATACGTTCATACATACATTGTTTATGTATACAAAGATACAAAACATTGCCTTTTTGTACAAACTAACATACATGCGTACATGTATCATAAATGCATAATTATATGTACTAAGCATATGCGCATTGCATTAAGTATATTACAATATAATTATCAATATTGTACGTACAAACAACGTTTGTGCATACATTGTATGCATAGGAATCGCAAATTGTACGTTCATGCGTGCGTACATTCTATGTACATAAAAATATGTAAACACATGAATACTCACATAAAAAATTTGACTATAGTATACAATCATAATGACTTGTAATCGTATAGTTTGATTACAAGTAATCACGATTACATGTAATCAAATTACATGTAATCATGATTACATGTAATCATATATTTTGATTACTTGTAATCATAATTACTTGTAATCGTTTTTGTTGTGATTACTTGTAATCGCAATTACTTGTAATCATGATTACAAGTAATTGATTACTGTAATCAAAATTGTAATCATGATTACAGCTGTAATCAAAATTTTTTGAAAGTTGTAATCACGATTACAAGTAATTGATTACTTGTAATCGTGATTACAAGTAATTGATTACTGTAATCAAAATTGTAATCATGATTACAGCTGTAATCAAAATTTTTTGAAAGTTGTAATCACGATTACAAGTAATTGATTACTTGTAATCATGATTACAAGTAATTGATTACATAGCTGTAATTATCTGTAATCAATTACAGTTGTAATCGATTACTGTAATCAACGGCCAACTCTGGCATGTAGGACCACCTTTAGCCCTCAAAACTGCTAGCACTCGCGTGGCATTGATTCCAGAAGGCGCTGATAGGTAGTCTGAGGTATCTGGTACCAAGCGCTCACCAACTGGTCCTGCAATTCCCTCACATTGCGAGGGGGTAGCGTGGCAGCATGAATTTGGCTTTCCAAGTAGGACCACAAATGCTCTATTGGATTAAGATCAGATGAATTTGGGGGCCAAGACATGACTTGAAAGTCACTGGAATGTTCCTCGATGATTCGACCCTTATGACATGGAGCATTATCCTGTTGGTAAACACCATCCCCCGCAGGAAAAACTGCTGCCATGAATGGGTGAACCTGGTCTGCAACTATGTTTAAGTAGCTTACGGACGTCAGGGATTGTTCTATTAGGATTGTGGGTTCTAATGTGCCCTATGAAACATTGTTCCTGGGTGAGAAACCACGAAAACCTGGGCGAGCTCATTGTTATAGATGGATGGTGGTCATAATGTAATGGCTCTTCGGAGTATATGTATATTTTTATGACGCTCTTATTCCAAATAAAAACATATTTCAATTTTTTTTACTTATAAGAAACCGTCTAAGAAATACTGAAAAAGTCTGAATTATCAGAATCATATTTGTACTGAAATATAAAATCCGAAAAAAGTAGTTTAAAAAAAATTCATTCAAAAATTTTTCAATAATAGATTCTGTAAATTAAATAAATTTCAGTGAGGAATTATTGTTTTTGTTAGATCTACGTAACTGCAAATAAGTGCAAATTTGAAAAATTATTTTATGGAAGTGTGCCGTGTTTAGAAGATTTTACCTTTAACGCAGAACACGACATCGGTGTCCCATGCTGTCTATCGTAGATAAAAATTATTAAAATTTTACAAATAATATTTTTCATATATTTGGATCTAAATTAATGCAAAATAATAAAAAAGTATGAAATATATATTTAATGAAAATTGTTCAAAATATTTTATAACAAATAAATTATTATTTTCAAATAAATTTAAAATTGAAATTTTATGCCATTTTAAAAAAAATTTTAATCAAGGAATAATTTTCACCCACATTCACATAAAAATAAGTTTAAAGTACATGTATAAATTTTTTTTAAATGTCCAAGAATTCTAATTAGCTTTTGTTTTGCCTCCTACAGTGATTACAATAACTTTCTTTTCATGGGCATCTTATCAAGAAGTTTGGCCTGGGACGCTACACACATCTGCAACTCTCTGCACTAGCAATGAATATCTATGTACCTTTACTTATTACTATAATTTAATAATAATTCTTTCTCCTTTCATCGTTATATTTTTACTTTCTAGATTCTTTTTTTTTTTTTTTTTTTTTTGGTTTTACAGGGGACACACTTTTTCTCATGTAACTCTGACTAAGTTGTTGTTGTTGTCGTCGTATGCAATTAAGGGTGTCTTGGAATGAGAGGGGTGGTTTCCTCTTGCTTACCAGTGGCGCCATCTACGTTCAAGAATTATGCTTCTGCCACACACATGCGTCACAACCCATTTATAGGGCGGACCTATTCATTCATCCACAGATCGGAACTATATCTTGAACTAGAGAACGATAAATCTCCAATTCAGTATCCCTGAGGTATGATTTGATATGAGAACATGGAGGACTTTATGACCCGGCAGATGTAACTCGCACCAGTCACTGCGGGAGTCTTCGGCCGGTGGGGAACAAACTCACGAGCTCTTGGAAATGCACCCAACGCTCTGCCAACCAGGCTATCCCAGCCAGTCTGGTTAACTCTCGCGATAATTAGCCGTAATGGCTCAGAATCCCTGCGATGGCTGGTCAATGCGAATCCGTATCCGGCTTGCACCGACTGCAATGTTGACCTGAAATATACTCAGTGGTAGGCAGATCATGGGTTAGAGTCCCTTTGACCTCAGGTTAACCGTGGGAGGTTCTCGTGGTCTTCCTCTCCATGTAACACAAATGCAGGTTAGTTCCATCGAAAAAGTCCTCCACGGAGGCAAAATTTCTCGCAATACTTGATCCAGAAGTTTCCTTGTCTTCTGGATTGATATCGAAATTACAAGGCTACGGAGTTGAACATTAGTAGTCTTAAACTAAAAATTGGGTCAGCTGTACAGTGACGGTTATAAAATAAAATTAAATTAAAAATAAGGAGCCGTGGTGGTTCAAGGGATAGAGCACTCATCCCTCAATGAAGTAAACCGGGTTCAAATCCCAGTGATGGCCGATCTATGCAAATTCTGCACCCGGCTTGCACCAACCACAGTGCTGACGTAAAGCTATCCTCTGTGGTAGACGTATCGTAGGTTAGAGTTCTTTGCTGGCAAGTAAACCGAGGAAAGTTTTCGTGGTTTTCCTCACTTAAAGTTTCTAGAAAAGTGTGTTCATGTGTTAATAAGACAACGGCGAACGTTTACTTGATGTGCAATTCCATTCAAAACACTTTATCATATATGTTATGAATGAAATAAAAATACTTAGTTTTTAATTAAAAATCTATTTTCTATCAAAATTACATATTGTGGGAATTTTGGGTCATCATGTGTTACAAAATATTCTAATTTTAGTTCTATGTACTGTTATGCTATTTAGATAAATATTGCAGGTTATTTCCAGAAAAAAAAATGATGCGGAATAATCTACAAAGCGTGCAGCTCAAACTAGGCGAAAATTTTGTTGTATTCTGAAAATTTTCTTCGTTTCTTGCATGTTATATTTGAGAGAACTTTTCCTAATGGTTCTTTCTCTTCCTAAACACAAGAAAACTCAAAGAACGTGGAAAGTACTTGCTTCACAAAGGAGAACATTCGAAAATGTTTATTTCTTTTTAGAATAGAATTTTCTCTTGCTACTTTATTTGAATGCAATTCTTTTCGATGTTAAAATATTCATATTTAATGTCCATTGTGGCTATTTTTAACTCACTTTATCTTTATTATTTTTTGCATCAAAGATAAGACTGTGCAGGAAAAAATAACAGATAAAACGAAGAAAAAAAATTTTGAATCTTATTTTTCCATCCATCATTTCTTTTAATTGAGTTTATTGGAGAAGAAACAAAAATGTATTTATATTGGTCGCCCTCAAAAAAATAAGGTTTAATTTCTGAAAAATCGATTTGCTTTCAGCCCTTTTTCTGTTGTTGAAAAGATTTTATTTTTTCCTTTTTTTCTGAGAATGACACTTTTGGTTTGTGAAAAAAGTAACTTGTTGTTGAGAAATAATTCAGTAGATAATTATATCCCAGAAGAAACTTCGTAAGAATCTTTTTAATTTTTAAGAAGAAATAGTAAAGAAAATTACTGAAGTTGGTTCTTTTGGGGATATACTTTATACGAATATAATAGCAGTTAAATTATAGAAGGTTTGGCTTTTTATTTCTCTATCTCCGAAACTCCTTTGTTGAATCTAAAATTTTTTAATGGTCATTAAAAAACCTTTTTTATAAAGCAATTTTTTCAAAAATGCAATTAATTTATTATAATTATTTTTTAAGCTTTTATAACTTCATCTAACATTTGCCGAAGATTTTTTTAATTGCTAGAAGACTACGCATATCAACCTCCATCATTGCTTCACATTCATCATTGTTTTGCCGTAAGTGTCGATATTTTTTACGAAGAATGACTACATTTTTGTTAACGAATCATTTTTAAACAAAAAATAATTTTGTTAACACTAGATTACCCAAGGAAGTCATTTTGACTGCTTTTTAATTTCAATTAGAAAAACACTGATGACACAATTTCTTAGAATTTTGAGACTTTTTGTACAACATATAATTTTTTTTACTGTTATTATTTACTAATAGCTTGTTATATAGCTGTGAATAATATAAAAAATATTAAAAATTAATTTTAAAAAAATTTCTTTACACATTAGTTATTCTTTTGCAATCCAGTAATTTTGACTGCTTTTGGGCAATGTAGGTATATCAGTCTTTCTAGTGTTAATAAAATATATTTATCACGTAAAGAGCATTTTATAAATTAAAATTTCATAATACACTTAGAATTCCATCTTTTATTTATGTCATTTTTTATAAATATCAACTCGCTCTCAGAAAAAAAAAACTCTCACTTTTGATGATTTGGTAATCCTTGAGCTGTATTTCATTAATTTTGAGAATCGTTTCGTTTCGAAAGCACGTGAATTGTGATGAAACGCGAACTCTCAAATGCACGACAGAAATGTTTTCTCAACTCGGAACCTCATTGTAGTGGACGATCAGAACTGGAAAGACGAAATAATTCTTTCTTTTGACGAAATTCACTTCCCCATAAAAAGGACGATAATTTTTTCGCCATTTGACTGGAAATTCGCTGGAAATTTTATTGTAATTTGAATAATAAAAAGTCCAGGTGCGTTCTTGAATGCAATTGTTTACTATTTTCCCAAATTGAATGCTTAATCCTGTTGTTGAAAGCACTTAAAATTGCAATAATTTTTGAAAAAATCAAAATGTTGCAAACAAAAAAAGTTCACAAATAAAAAAGGGCCTTTTAAACACGTCAAATTTTAATTCTGTAGTTGAAATTCTGTGGACTTCAGAGCTGATTGCAAGATATTTTTCAGTGTAAGTTCATTATTCCCTAGTAATCGAATATTTTCATTCCATCGTACTCTCTGTGCATTTTTCTGTATCGCCTCAGATTTTCAAGTTTCTGAGTCTAATAATTTTTGCTCAGCAAGAGAAAAAGTCGAACAGACAAAACAGTGGTTACATGAGGATCTAAAATAGTGATTGTGGCAGTGATTTTATAATACAGAGAGATGGGGAAAAGTGTTGAATCTTATATAGCAAATATTTGTGCCTTCCAGTGGAGGAATTTTTCTTTCCTCATATGTGTTGATACTTGCATGGCACTGTTTCTTTATGTGTTTTTGAACAGGTCATGAGGGAAGCGCCCCTAGCCGAGTATGACGATATTTCCAGGCATGATTTTCCATGCAGTTTTAATCCTGATGAAGTGCTCTTATAACAATAGAAGTTTCTCTCAACATTTAAGAAACCCCTAGTTAAAATGTGAGTAAAAATGTCTATTAAAAAAACCTAGAGCTGGGGAAGAGAAACTGATTGGAGCATCTAAAATCTGTTAAATAATTTCATGAAACAAAAATTAAAAAGAAATTGTTTTCCTGTGTTTAAAAAAAAACAGAGTAAGAGAAATAATTCGAAAAACATTCCTTACGTAAATAGTGCAAAAAAAAGGAACTTTAAATAACTTTTAAACTAATGAATGAATCTTCACGTACTAGAATAAGTGGTTAAAACTTCTGACCACTGTCATGACCAAACTATTGGGATCATATTTTTCAGATTGCAACTACCACCCATATTTTGAGGGTCACAAACCCAAATTTGACGAAAAAGTGGTATGATTATGCAAATAAAGTTCGTTTTTGTGTCTTATTCCGTAATTTAAAATACTTGCTCGCATTAAATAGCATATTTAACGTGAGGCGAGCAAACCATTAAGATTGAGTCTTAGTGCGTAAATATCCGATCTTAAGATCAAAAGTTATTCAGGGTGTTCTGTTTCTTTCTTTTTTCTGCTCACTCTACATAAATGGGAATTTACTTTAAAATTTAAGTCAAATTTCTTTAAATTTAAAATCATATTGTTTAACTTTTATGAAGTAAAGCGAAATTAGATAATTATATTAATCGAAAAAGCATGGCCACTGACTTCGCATAGATATTTTTTTATTCCAAAAATCTTTCATTTTCTTCTATTTTGTTGTTCTTTTTTTTAAAGATAAACACCATATTATCATGTACGCGTAAGATAACATTCAAAAATAGAACTTTCTTTCTAGAACTCAGTTTTCACGTGTTATTTCGAACGGACAAAACTTCCATCGGAGCTAAAATATTCATGTTTACTGTCCATTGCGGCTATTTTAACCACCACTTTATCATTCTCAACTTCCGGTAGGAAAAGGAAAGATAGTAAAAGAAAGCTAAAATAAATCAAGATAAAATAAAAGAACTTTCTTTTTTCTTCACAGAATCATTTTTCGAGATGTGATAGAAAGGAATAGTATGTATTTTATGGCTTTAAAATTGAAAAGCAATCTTGTGGTTTATTCTTTTATCAATATAAGGAAATACAACACATCATTTTTCAAAATAAAATACATACGTTATATCCAAAATAAGTTATAATCAAGATAAGTTATAATAAGTTATAATACCGAAATAAATTTATTTTTCTAGAAAGCGCAGCTACCGCCTCCTGTTCGCTTCGCTCACCAACTCCAATGATTGCTTCCTATTCATTATTGAAGATCAAAGAAGAAGAACGACTTATGCTCATTTTTTTTTCAAAATTTATGATTGGATTGCCATCTAGATTTTGAAACCTGCATTTTGAAAATTTCTAAATTTTGGCAAATCATTAAAATGGAAAATCAGTCCACTGATCTTTTAAAAGGTTTTTCTTAAAAGTCGATAAAAGAATCGACAATAAAATAATTTAATATAGGCACATTTATTTAATATGTTAATCGTAACGAAATGAAAAGATAGCTGGTTTCAAAAAATAATTAACTATACTTGAAAAAACATTTAAACTTAGGAATACCATATGTGCGACGCAATAAGAAATAATAAATGAGAATTAATTTTACTTGTTAACTATATAATACGAACAGTTTTCAGTCTATATATTTTTAAAAATTCGATATAAATGTTTGGATTTAAGTCAAATAATATCTAATTGTTCTCCTATTTTTTTATTTATTCATTTTTTTGTAGTTACTTTTGATAATTAATCAACAGCTAGCTTAAAATTTGAATAGCTTAGCCATGAACTACCCCAGCAGGGGGCATCCAGGTACACCGATGACCCGGCGTTGGAAGAGCTCCTCGAAATCATCGCGGTGGAACGAGAGGCGCATGGGCATAGTAGTATAGTTTGTCTTAAGTAAGAACACCCCTAGCCATTCGTTTGGACAAGTGACGGCGACTATGGTAACGAGGTATAACTATTTGAAGTAGGGGTGTGGGGTCATTGCTTAGGACAGATTATGACCCGGGTGGGAGAGAGATAAGGAATTTTTTTCTTCGGTCTACTGAGTTAGCCCTAGAGTGAAAAGAAGCTACCCTCCCTGAAATGCGCTATTCTTGTTACCATAGCAGCAATATTGTAGCAGCATGGTGGTGGTAGTTCTTCCGAAAACAAACTATGCATGACCCCAAGCCACGCACGACAAGAGCAACACAAATCGCCTCGACAGGCAGAGGAGATCAGACTAGAAAAGACCACAGAGCGGCAGTACCAAACCCACAGTAGGCAATCGGAATCAAGGCCGACAGCAGGAGGTACAGCCACCACCCCTCGATCAAAATTTGAATATCACTAGATCAATAAATTTTTCAACAACTATAGTGAAATAATTGTAATCCAAAGAAAAAAATTTAAATAAAAAACATTTGTGATGGCAATAACTTTCGAACAAATAAGAATTTCGAAGAAACTCTCGTGAAGTTTATAATTCAAAGCGATTCTATCAGCATGTCAAAATTCAACTCTGTAGTAGCATAGTTGTATTTCAATGGACAGTATATCAACTAACATGGGTTTTTTCATTCCATGTTTGACAGTTAATAATTTTCGAACTAATAATTGAAAAATTGAATAAATTTTTTATTCCACCGAACTCTTTGTACATTTTTCTACGTTTCATGTTTCTCATAGATTAGGTTAACTTATAGATTTTTAGCAGCTTAGAAAAATATATCGTCAAGCAGCGAAAAAAAATGAGAGAAAATAGCGAAAGATTACTTAAAATTGCGATAATTTTCGACTAAATTTGAATTTCGAAAAAAAATCAAGTTCATAAACAAATATGGCCATTTCAGCCCTAAGTTTCATCCTTCCCTTGAAATCTCTGTAAATTTTTCTGCACACGTCAGTTATTTCAAATTTTTAAATCCTGTAGTTTTTGCTCAGCAAAACAGAATGTAACACTAAGTTTACCATCGAAAACAGAATCAGCGGCCCTTATAATTTTTTAATATTGAGGCATAATCACGGTGTTTTAAGTATCCTCTTTCAATTCAATTTTTTCGCAAGGCATATTTTGATAAATGAAGACTTTTATGTAACGGTATTAATTAAGTTATATACAAAGCACAAAATAAAAAACAAAACATCTAACTAGCTTCTGATCTAATGACCGGATTTTCACGTACTGATTTAGAATACAATCTTATATAAACAAAAGTTATCTAGGTGGTCAAGTCTTAAATATGCTTATTAATTTGTCCGAACAACATTTTGAATTACGAAATCGAACTCATGAAACTTTCATTCTCGTAGTACTTTTTTTCAGTGGGTTCTTCTAAACCCTCAAAATATAGAAGTTGCCATAATATGAAAAATATAGTCACAGTAAATTAGTTAAACTATGGACAAAAAATTTGGACCCCTTAATGTTATTTTTACTTTATAAGTATTCCGCTGTATCTCTGAAGTATTTCGGAAAAACGGATAAAAAATTACTTTAACACAACTATAAAACTTGTTTAACCAAATATAGTGGTCTGTATCAAATATATTTTATAATCAATCATTTCTTATTTCATATTTCTTGATTCAAAAAACGTCGAAAAAGTTTTTAAATCGCAAAATGTATAAATGAATGCATCATTTTAAGCTATGCATTTTTCGATGGCAAAATACAAAATTTGAACAAACAGTTTCGTTAAAATTTTATATTCACAAATTATATGGTGTAAAATTATATAAAAATACATACACCTTACAATTCAATAATTTTTCTACCATTATTAAATTACATGCCAAAAGAATATGTTAGAAGTTACCTAAACATAGTACTTAGTATTCCCAATATTACTTCAAAAATATTTAAATTATTTAATTTGAAAAAGATTTCCAGTGGTCAACACAACACTTCCAAAACACTTTTCCGAAACTTAACAATGAATCATACTTTATTTATCTTAATCATCTTCAGTAACTTAATAAAGCTTAACTAGTAAGTAGTTCTTAGAGAAAACCCATTTAAACTCGTGAAGTTATCCTTTTGTATTTTGATTTTTTTTCTAGTAAGAAAAAAAGGATTTTTTAAAAAAGAAAAAAATTTTGATGAAATTTTTTTAGTTGAAAAACAATAAACAATAAAACGATTACTTTTCAATATCTGAACTCAAAAAATGCTCAAATGTGTTAAGTAAATTTTTGCATAGTTTAATTTAATTATTTAACAAGAACTATTTGACCCATTTCTTCCCAATTTGGGATATTTTTATTTAATACTGCATAATTTAAAATATTATATATATGTGTGTAGTTTATATTTCAAAAAGTTTTCGGCTATTATTAAATAAAACAAATAAAAAATAAATAATTATTAAAAATTATTTTTGTAAGAAATATTAAAATCATATTTTACTTATTTCGATAAGCGAATTTATAGTTGCATGCAATTTATTATTTTTTTTATTCGTTAAAAAAATCCCGAGATATGGCGAAGTACTCAAAAAATAAAATAAACGAAAGAAACCAAATTTTTTAAAGTTTTTCGACTATTATTTAATTACATAAAAAAAACTTATTAAAAAGTACCTAAATATATTATTACTAATATTACTTGAGAGACATTTTAGATAAACGAACTTCAAAAAGATTCCATTCAAAAAGATATTCCATAATTAAACATAACATTGCAGTTCTAAATAATTTTTCAAAAGAATAGCGATAAATCATGCATTCATAGATTTGTTAATTATAATCACCCTCAGAAACTCCTCAATTTTACTAAAGCTTAACTAGTAAACAAGAAAATAGTTAGGAAAATATTTAACTAGCACTATAAGTTGAAACAGAATTCTGAGAAGCAGTAAATTCCGGATATTGCTTTGTTTCTTTTGCTATTATCTTCTTAGAATCTCTCTCCTGACCTATTTGAAGCGTCTTGTAAAAGGTAATAATTCTCAGAAAGAACCCATTTGAAATCGTGCTGTTACTCTGCTTCGTGAGCATTTGCGTTGTGATTAGGTTTTATCTATGGTTGGGACAAATCTGTTTTATAATATAAATTCGTTCGAAAATAAAAGAACTTTTGTTTGTGCTCAGGATTGAAGATAATTCTTTGAAAAAAGCTCTAAAGAAGGAAATGAAATTGTTCTTAACTTTGAAAAGAAATGGCGAATTTTCTAAAGATTTTTACACCAACTTTTATTTTGCAGTGACATTTTTTTTTAAAGAAGGAAGAGGTATTTTTTTAAAAAGTATTAAAAAAGCAATTTGTATTTTAAATAATGTAAAGTTGCATTTTATAAATAAAACTTAACCGTTGAATATGTAAATATTTTCTTTTTGGGGTAGTGTCATATTTATTAGTTTTTTCAACAGAAAAAGATCTAAACATGTTTTATGAATTTAAAGGGGTCTGGAACAGAAATATTTTTTTCGCTTTAGGGTTTCGTTTTAGGGTAGCGTATGCTTTTATTTGAAAAAAATTTAAACACACTTTATAAATTTAAAGGTGTCTGGAACACAAACATTTTTATTTCGCTTTAGAGTAGCGTGTATTTATTTATTTTTTAAAAAAAAACTAAGCATAGTTTATAAATTTAAAGAGGTCTGGAGCACCAAAATTTTTATTTCGCCTTAGGGTTTCATTACAGAGTAGCGTGTTATATTTATTATTTTATTTTTCTTAAATCTGAACATGCTTTATAAATTTAAAAGGGTCTGGAACACAAAAACTATATTTTCCATTACTGTGACTATATTTTCCATATTATGGCAACTTCTATATTTTGAGGGTTTAGAACATTGTTTCTCAACGGGGGCGATACCGCCCCCCGGGGGGCCGTTGGAGTATGCTGAGGGGCGGTGAGCTTGTTTTGGGCAGTAGGGGGGCGGTGAACTTGTTTTGGGCGTTAGGGGGCGCTGACCATGTTTTGTCATTCAAATTTAATGTTGAAACTCCCAAATAAAATTATTAAATTACTATTGATTTAATAAATAAAATTAATCTAAAATTAATGTTAAAAGAAAGATTAAATCATTATATTAAATTAAGATTATCCGATTCACCATTTGTTCCAGCAATAAAACGAACTTATGTGATCTATATTCTCGAATTCGAACCAGCGCAACGCATGAGACAGTTGTTTTTGCCTCTGACTCATACAAGTCATTTGGAGAAAATTGAATTGCATATGCTTTCAGTATGAATGTTTGGTTTGACCCATGTTTCTTATGAAGGTTTTCGTTAGCTCCTTTTAGTATTTTCCCCCAGTTTCGATTCATTTTCACTGTTTATTTGGCTAGGAACGTGCGCGAATTAGTTCTTCATCGTAAATTATTTATTAATTTTGAAAAATTGTTTATTATCTTTCACCGTTTGTATTTTGCTGCCCCCAACAATGTCGGTTAACAGAAAGAATTGTCGTTAATACTTGAATACTCGTCCGTGTCACTTACTTGAAGTTCGGATTTGTTCAATCGCCATTGAACTCTCAACTTCACAAATGTTTACTTTGTTAGAAAGTTTTATCTAATGAGGCAATAAAACCTTCCCGTTTGCAGGAGCATTTTCAAAAAATTCATCCTGACAAACAAAATAAAGATCTGTCATTTTTCACGAACATCAAGCACAAGTTTCTGACTGGCACCATCGGTCTCGGGCTTGCTAGCAAACTCCTCACAAAAATAGGATAGTTTGATAGCCTCTTAAAATATATCAAAATTAATTGCTAAATCTGGGATTCTTTCATACCAAAGGCAAAGAGTTGATACTGCTGGCTGACAAGGAAGCTTTAGAAGCAGTTTTACACCATCCAGCTGTATCCAATGCAATCAAAAATATCCCATTAAGCAACGATAAATTACAGCGACGAAATGATGAGATGGTTGAAGATATTGAAGTTTCTTTATGCAAACTTTTGATATCCAACATATTTTCCCCTCAAGTTCATGAGTTAACCTTGCCAAGTAATGAGGCTTTACTTTTGGCGTACGTCCGGTTAGTTAAAGAAAGAAAAATTATTCAACAGATGCTTTTTGCAAGAAGCTTGATTGTAGAAACCAAATGTGAATCTATTTTTAATACTACCAAAGATTATTTTAAACAGAAAACATTCGTCTTGCGAATATTACCTCTGTCGCCCCTGATGAAACTCCTGCAATGGTGGGTCGACATCATGGGTTTATCACCCTTTTGAAGAGGGAGGTACCAGATATTTTAACTGTTTGCTGCGTGATTTACGGACAGCATTTAGTTGGAAAAATCCCAGTGATTGTTTGCGTCAGTCATTGCAATATGTCGAGCTCTGCTGTGAACAAAATTAACTGTAATGCTCTCAACGATCAAATATTCATAAGCTGTGTAAAAAAAAAAAAAAATGAATTCAATCGCTTGCTACTACACATTGAGATTCGCTGGCTTTCCAAAGGCACCTGTCTCAATAGGTTTCAGCTTCTTTTCGAATTTGTACTTGAGTTCCTCGAAAACAGAAATGTAGTTCTGAAAGACGGATTGCTAGAATTTAAGATAGAAGTTGCATTCATGATAGATTTATTTGCAAAATTTAACTGCGTTAATTTACAACTTCAAGGCCACAAGTTCAATTTGATCACTACAAAATTAGTTAATTTTTGCCTTTCTAAAAAAATTATTTTAAGGAAACAAAATTTTGGTCGGAATGAGTTTAACCAATTTCCAATCTAATCGGATCTTAAAAAGAATAGTGAAATTCCCTCTGGTTATACACAAGAATATTGCTAACACCTTGAGTCTTTACACGTGGACTTTTTCGACCGCTATAAAGATGTTTTGCCCCTGGAAGTCCCTAAATGGGATATGAATCCTTTTGTGAATATTGAGACAACGGAGGTTCAGATTCAGGAGGAATCGGTCGAACTTTCAAGCAATGAAACTTTGAAATGGTGATCATCTCTCTGAATTTTGGCTCCAAGGTAACACCACTCACCTGGACTATAAACTGTTCTCAAAAAGTTTAAGTTGCCTTCCTTTCCTCCTACCTTGTCAAACAAAGATTCAGTGCTGTGACGGATCTAGTCACAAAAAGATTTGCGTCTTTATCTAACTAAAAATATTGAACCGAATGTTAAGAAACTAGCTCTGAACCATCAAGCACAATCATTCCACTAACATGGTTATTTGATTGTTTCGTTGATAATAATTTTTAGAGTAAAAAAAATTTTTTTTTCGTGTTTTTTTTATTATCTAATTAAGAATAAATTACTCTTTTTAACTATAGACTTCTTTGTTGTACTTTTTTCAATACTGTATTTATTTTGATTACAACAAATAGAATGCGATTATCTGCCGGAAGAAAAATATCGAGTTAACGTGCACATTATTTTTTTTAAAAGAACGAAGCAAATTTTACTCCTAAAAAATTGCTTAAAAATGTTGCCTCTTATAATTCAGCACCTCCCCTCCACCCCTTTGCTAAAAATAACAAAATTTTTACAAAGGGGGGCGTTGAAATTTTTTTTGCTCCTTAGGGGGGCGGCAACGTTAAAAAGGTTGAGAATCTATGGTTTAGAAGAACCCACCGAGAAAAAGTACTACGAGAGAGAATGTTTTATGAGCTCGATTTTGTAACTTAAAACGTTGTTCGAACAAATTAATAAGCATATTTAAGATTTGACCATCTATATAACTTCTGATTGTATAAGATTGTATTCTAAATCAATACGAGAAAATCCGGTTATTAGATCAGAGGTCATTTAGATGTTTAGTTTTTTATTTCGCTCTTTGTATATTACTTAATTAATACCATGACATAAAAGTCTTCATTTATCAAAATATGCCATGTGAAAAAATTGAATTGAAAAAGGGTACTTAAAACACCTTACTTATATTAAATATTCAAAATACAGATAGTATTTTTTTATTTATTTATTAAAGATACATACCACTAATGCTATATAAAATAGTAAACAAATTTTGTCTGTTTCTTAGCTAGAATTTGAGATAGTAAAATTTTCGTTTTTTTTCACTACTTTTGAACTTCAAAACAATGCTGAAACTCATTTACGTTTTTTCTTTCTATTAATAAATTTTTAATGTCTTTTGCAACTTTAAATTATGTATCTAAAAAAAAAACGATAACGCATTAAAATTTGGAATACTTATAGTTTTGATTTATTACTTTACATTTTCAACAGGAAATTGAAAATTCAGTTTTCAATTTTGATGTATAATTTTTTTAAAAAAGTAGCAAGAAAAGAAAAAAATGTATAAAATTTAAATTTGGAAAAGATACGGAAGACACTTTAGAGTGTAAATAATTTTATTCAAAAATCACCTTTACTCGCTGCTGCTCGGAGAAAATAGACACTTTTTTTAATAAGGTGTATGAATAGTATAAAATTGCAGTAAATAAAATCCTTTTACCATTATATTTTACTTTTTTATTCTTAACTTTTATAATTTTTAAAATTACGATTATTAAGACTTTATTATTTTTTTAATAAACAAGACAATACAGTATTACCGCTATATTCGTATTAGCCATACTATAAATTTTCCCTCTGAATTGGCATTCAGTTCTTAACTCTGTCATCAGTCACTCAAAAAAGTTTTGTTGATTAAAAAATGTGAAAACACTAGCTGATGTCTAAAAAAATCAGTGTAGAGCCTGCATGAACTGTCAAATAGTTGAATGTTATGAAACGAATGTTATGAAAAAAAATTTATCTCTAAAGCAAAAAGAAAATCAGAAAAAGAAAATCAGTTCTATTAATCTTCGATAATGCACTTTTTCATCCAATCAATTATTTACTCGTGCGCGAAAATATGATATTCAATGTCATTTTTCTGCCATATCTTCCCTCCTTTGTTACAGCTCAGGATCAAATTGTAATACAAACAGTGGAAAGCTTGTACAGGAACACAACTTTCAAGAAAAATTATATTAGATGAAATTAATCAGGGGATAAAGCGTTCGCCTTCCAATGTTTTTTTATTTCCAAGGTAGCAGGCGATACAGACATTACCCTAACGCCGTACAGAGATTTAAAAAAAAAATACAAATACAGAAAAGATATGAAATATACAAAAACAAGAGCCAAACGTCAAACACAAAAATTAAACTAAGAATTTAAATTGAACAAAAGGTCTGGTCTCCCAGTATCGGGAGTAGATGCAGTTCTCCGCCTTCCAATGTGGTGAACCGGGTTCGAATCCGAGCGAAGGCTAGTCGATACGAATCCGCATCTGGCTTGCACCGACCACAGTACTGACGTGAAATATCCTCAGTGGTGGGCGGATCATGGGTTAGAGTCCCTTTGCCGTTAGGCTAACCGTTATAGGTTCTCATAGTCTTCCTCTCCATGTAACGCAAATGCGGGTTAGTTCTATCGAAAAGTCCTTCACGAAGACAAATTTCTCCCAATACTTAATCCAGGAGTTCCCTTGTCTTCTGGATTGAGTTCAAAATTACAAGGCTATGGAGTTGAACATTAGTAGTCGTAAATCCAAAAATTGGGTCGGCTGTTCAACGACGGTTTTGAAATAAAATCTACCACAGTGCAAATTGTTATGAAAGACTGTTGCATAATGCTTGCAGATATGCTTGGAAATTTGTAAAAGCTCCCTCATTAAAAAATATCAGAAACAAAACAAATAAATAGGACATCCATGCAAGAAAACAATAAAGAAACTCAAGAAAAAAGTTTAATCAAAGATTTTGATGTAGAATGGCTTGAAAGTGATGAAAAAGATTTGTGTTTCCAAATTTTTAGTGACGAAGAAATAATATTGGCCACATAGGAAGCGAGGGAAACAATGTGAGGAGACGACAAAGCAGATGAAACAGAAGAATAATAGAAACCAACAAATACAGAAGCATTTACTGCCCTTGAAATAGCGATGGAATGGTTTCAACAGCAAGATTCCGTTGATCTCGTTCAACTGCTACTTTTAAATAAATTAAGGAATATGGCTACCGAAAAAAGAATATCCTCCATAAGACAGAAAACTATCAATTGTTTTTCCTCTGACTTTTTAATATATGTATACTGTATTATATACGATATGTAATAATTTCTAAATTTTGTATAAATTTGACTGAAAATGAAATTTAATTAAAGTCATAACTTTTAAACACGTCATTTGTAATATACTATAATAGGCACAATGACAATTGCCAGTTTTAAGTCAGAAAAAGTGTGAAGGGAAAATACTTAAAAATATTTCCATAACCGCTTGTTGAAATTGTCCAATTATCCGTATTTTCTGTTATCCGTAGCCTTTGTTTCGGATAATCGGTGCTGTACTGTAGCTATAATTATTGATTATTAATAACAACCATTTAGGTTGGTAAAAACTAAATTTGCGTTTCATAAAAAAAAAAGATTTATTGAAAAAAGAAATTTTTATTTCTTTTTTTTCGCTCGTAAACTCAGTAACATTTTTTAAGGTAGGTATTTTATTTACGTCGCATTAGAAATGCACAATGGTCTATTGACGACGGTCTGGGAAACATCTCAGAGGATGATCCGAAGACATGCTATCGCAATTTTTATCCTCTGCAGAGGAATTGGTTCCTTCAGAGGATCAAACATTTTTTAAAGAAAAGAATCCGCGCATAAGCCAATAACAGTAATCTCAGGACCTACCGCCTAAAACAAGACAACCCTTACTGAAAAATTTAGGTATTTTTGAGGTAAAAATGAGATATTTTTCAAAGGTATAGTGAGATTGTTATTTACATACGTCGTTAGGTTGAAAAGGGTGCAAATGAGTACCTCAAAATTCACCTAAAATATACCTTAAATATAGCTCCAGAGGTATATATGTATCAATCTGAGATGTTTCATCTTACATCTGTGGAGAGGTAGATATTTACTACTGTAAGGTGTTTCGTTTTCAACCTTAGGTTATTACTTATCATCCTGAAGTAATTTTTTTTACACCTGAGGAAGTATTTATTTATACAACAAGCTAAGGTGTTTCATTTAACACTTCCTTCACGTTATTCTGGATCTACCACAAATGCATTTTTTGACAGTTGCAAAGGTAATTTTTTACCAACGTGAGGTTACCTCAGGTTATTATATTTCAACCTCAAGTATATATTTTTATGCTTGTAGAGGTATTTTCTTATCAACTTAAGTTGCGTCATTTTCTACATCAAGTTATTAAAGATCAACCTCAAGTGTATTTTTGACCGTTGGAGAGGTTGTTTTTTATGACCGTGAGGTGCTCGATGTTCTACTTTAGATTATTATTTTCCAACCTCAAGTGTGGATTTATATAGTTTTTGAGGTATTTATCTATCTACCTAAGGTGTGTAATTTTACTCTTCCGGTCAATATAAATCAACCTCAAGTGTATTTTCAGACACTTGAAAAGGTTATGTTTTATTAACGTGAGAAGTTCCATGTTATACTTTAGGTTATTATTTCGTAACCTCAATTATATATTTGTGTTCTTTTCGAGGTTTTAATTATCAACGTAGGATGCGACATTTCACACTTCAGGGTCTTATAGTTTTACCTAAAGTTGTTGTTTTTTTAATGCTTACGGAGGAAATAATTAACAAACATAAAGTGTTATACGGTCCACCTGGTTCATTAATTTTTAACTTCAAAATTATTAATATTACATAAAGAGTAGTGTATATCTTTACATTTTTTCAATAGTAGAGATCTTCATTTATCAATCTAAACCTTTTTAATATTACACCTTCGGCAGTAATTGCTCTTTTTGTTAAGCTTTAAAAGAAAATTTCAAATTCATCCTTTTGTTAAGCTATAAAAGAAAATTTCAAATTCATAAATCTTCTATAATTTCAATAGATTCAATTAAATTATCTTGAAATGACACTTATCCGAATTCCACAATTTAAAAAAAATTATTTGTGTAAAATCACATTTTTATATGAATATTTAAAAGTGTCACTTTTTCGAAAAAGAAATCAAATGATATTTATAATTAGCTATTCTAAGAAATTTCTATTTTCATTGAGCGTAATTCCTAAGAAAATTTTTCAATGAAATATCACCTTATGAAGCACGCTTTTAATTTATTAAGTTATTTTTTAAAAGGGCTTTCAAGAAATAATAAAAGATTCTGGGGAAATTTTTTGTTATTGATTGTAGAAATGACTTTTAAAATAGTTTATATTCCTTTCACAATTAAATTTCCTTATATATTTGCTTTTCTAATACAGTAAAAATATTTGCAGAGTTTTTAATTATTTTTCATCGAATGAAAAACATGTTATCTGAAAGAATTCTTTGACAATACCACATGTTCTTTTTTCGTTCATTGTTCTCGTGACCTATAGCCTGTACATTGTTGTATATTATGCGTTGCATTTATGTGTAGTTACAGAAATTATATATATATATATATATATATATATATATATATATATATATATATATATATATATATATATATATATATATATATATATATATATATATATATATATATATATATATATATATATATATATATTATACAATACATATTATATTATTATACGAAATATTTTTTTCTGAATTCAATTCACAATTTTCTTTTCAATTTTCAATTTCAATCTTCAATTTCTTTCAAAGTTTCAATTTTTTTTTTTAATATGATGACAATATCCTTAAATTGAATTTCAATTTGTTTTTTAAAAGAATAGCTTTATGAATTAGCTGCTTTATTTTTTAACATACGTACCGGAGTCCTATCCTTGACTCCTCTAAGACCCACCGAGTACATGCAATATACGTGTTTGTAAAATCTGTGGAAGCGAAAGTCTGTGTTCGGTTTTTGAGCTGTTCCCGTGGGTACACAGGGATCAGGAAAAGATATCCTTCCCCTTCAGATCTATGTCTAAATTGAGGAAGGGGCTTCACAATTTGTGATGTCATGTCTTCGAACCATCATTAAGGAAGTTTCCAAGACTATCGCTAATAGCAACTTATGCAGCTCTAGTGACACTTAAATAAAGCACCTACCTATTTTAATGACTTAGGATAGATAAGTTGCAATTCAAGTACTGTCGAAATGCGAGACATTTTGGGACTATAAACAAGCTCAAGTATATTGCTTAAACAAGAATACTGGACTACTATATTTAAGTATCTAAAACAAAAATACTAGACTTCTTAGTTTTAATTCCTAACACATCGAGCGGGACGCATGTAAACTCTCTTTACACACATAGTATCCCCAAGAGATTTTGAGAGCGCTGATTGGCTTTCTCTGCATTGCCTTCTGTTATGTCTTTTTGTAGCTCCTCCTCAATAACATTTCTCCGTAGTTTGTTCCCAAAATGTAAATCATTCATAAATCAGTTCCAGTATATTTCTCATACTAATTTTATGACAAATGTTAAAGTTTTGTTCAAAAAATTAAACAGCGTTATTAATTGTATTTTAATAACACACATTTAATAATAACACATTAACTTAAATCTAATTTGCTTTAAATTTTATGCTAATATTTTTTAACATTAATGTTATGAATTTTAGGTAAATGCAAGGTAAACAATCATGTTTTGGAAAAACATCAAATTAGTATAATAAAAATTAATAATAATATTAGTGTAATTATAATAATAATAATAATTATCATAAATTAAAGTTTTATTAGCTAGCTTTTATGTAATATATATATAAGAATTGATTAATATTCAAATTGAATAGCATTGTGACTATCCTTATGCACTTAGAAATTAAAAACTCTTACTTAAATTTATTAAGTATGATTGCAGAACCACTCAGTTAAGTTTGAATTTATTATATGAGATTTTAAAATGTTTATAAAAATTTTTAAAATTATGTTTGATTACTTAAAAAAGATTTTATCATATCTTAGAGGAAAATATTCTAAAATGTTAAAAAAATTTAATTATAATTCAGCAAAAAAATTTTAAAAGTTTTTGAAAAACTTCTTTTACATTTCTCCTGTGGCACTTTCATAAACGCACTGTGATGACAAACAAATAATTTCCTGCTGCAATTAAATAATAAAAAAATATTTACAATCCAATAGAAATGTACTAGAATTAAAAGAGGGAATTTTCTGTAAATTTATTCTCTAATTACTTATAGTATTAATTTAATGGACAATTCATAATCATTGACTTTTATTTTGATGGGAATTATGCAATCAAAAAATAATAAAAGAGGCATCTTAAAAGACAATTGCTTGATTTCTTAAATGCCAATTAATAGTTTTTCGGAAATATAAAACATTCAACAAAAAAAAAAAACATTAAAAATAAGTTATAAATAAGTAGGCATAATGCACATCTCTTAGTTTTAATTTATAATAATAGATGGCGCCACTAATAAATCTTAAATTTAAAAATTTTATAATTTAATTTTAGTAATCCACAAAAAATAAATAAAATATTTATTTAATTCGATGAACATTAATTTAATTAAATAAATATCAAGTGAAAACTATTCAATTTTCATTTTATAGTGAGTATAAGAATTAAGCAAAACAATTAAATTCGATTTCAATGTTATTCAATAAATTAGAAGGATATTAGCTTCATAAGAATTCATGCATGTAATAATCATAAATTTAACGAAAAAAGCATTTCCCATAAAAATTAAATACAAATTTTTTTTAAAAATAACTAAACTAGTTATTTACCTACAAACAAACTTTTTTCCATGAGGTTTGGATGTTCTAGAATTCCATTTCGTATTGGTAAATTCCCCAAATTCCCTTACCCACCTTTTGAAATCGTCTAAATTTAGAACATTACTTCTAAGGGTAATGGTATTTGAGGAAATATTTTTTACTTCATTTTTAAATGAAGAAGGCAGTTTCTCTGTTGAAAAAACTGACATTTCAAGTTTGTACACAAAAGCTGGAGTATAGAAATCAGTCTATGCTGAAAATAACAAGCATGGCAGAATGAAATAGCCGTACGTCACAGATGGCGTTGCCGAGAAAGCCAATCAGCGCGCTCAAAATCTCTTGGGGATACTATGTGTGTAAAGAGAGTTTACATGCGAGCGGGACACGGGACGCAGAGCATTACGAAAAAAACTGAAAGCTTCACCGGGAATAGACGAGAGACAGCAATCAAGAAACCTTATTTTCAATTAACTAAACAGGTTTCAATTTCAAATAATCTATTAAAATTATTTATAATAATTTCGGATTAAGAATAAAAAATATACTGAAATTCCGTTGAAAACTACTGCATACATTTTGCTTTCTTTCTTGACTTCTTTCAATGTGATATATTATAAGTATCATTAACCAAATGATACAGATTAAAACAGCTTCTTTCTTTCTTCTGTGAAAGTGCGCTTTTGAGTACTTTTACTTCCTGAACTCCTTTTTGAGAAATATGAAATTCCTTTAATTTATTTCTGTAAACTAAGCATTGCAGAAGATATTTTTAGCAACGAAATCAGACACAAAAACGTATTTTTTCTGAATAAACGTGTCAGATTTCTGACCCCTAAGTAGCCACAATCAGGAAAATACAATTCCCATAATTTGGTCAGGAAAAATACTAAATACTAGGAGGCTTCGCCCCCTGCTAGCTCGCGCTCGCCAACCCCCGGAACTGCTTTTGCAGTTCATTTCAGATTGCTTCGCAATCCGATGCTCGCTTTGCTCGCTCATTGGATACGTTCTTAACGTCTAGCTTTTGTATACTTTTTTGAACCCTGCAGTCCTAAAACTTTTCACTGAAGAAAATTCTAAACCTGTGCATTTCAATATTAATTTGAAATTGCAAAGAGTTCACATATTTTTCTTAATCACACTATTCTAAATTTCAGTTGTTGCGAAAAGTAACTGTTGTAAGTTTTGTTTTAAAGTCTTTCTTACCAGAGGGCTAAAACCATGTGTTGTAAAACAATATGAAATAGTACTGAAAGCCGGATGTAAAGCATCGGTTTCGATGAAGATTATTTTGTGAGAATTTTTTTGATAATTCGATGAGAATTTTCCCGATTAGACATATGATGCTCACTACGTGCTCTTGCGCGCCGAAGCCTATCAATTAAAACGTATTAGCGTTTTATATAATATAGATTAGCCATATGATGCTCACTACGTGCTCTTGCGTGCCGAAGCCTATCAATTAAAAATGAAAACTGTTGCCAACGCGAGAAAAGAAATATCATCGGTTTTATTTATACATACGTATTAGCGTTTTATATAATATAGATTTACTAAAAGTTATTTCTAGCATGAATTTATCCCAGATAGCAATATAAGGTTTTTTTCACCCAACAAAAACCTTTTCATGTAAACCTGAAAAGGGTTTTTATACGGTTTACATGTAAACCCTCTAACCTTAAATCGAGGTCTGCGACAATCTGCTCTATTCTACGCACATTACCCTAATCCAAAACCTTGGAAAAAAACCTTCTACATAACAACCATAAAACGAGGTTGTCTTAAGGTTTTCAAGCGGAAAAAAAACCTTGAATAAAGCTAGTTCTAAGATGAAAATCATCTTATATCTACGTAATTATAAGGTTTTCGTTTGTAGCGTTTCGTATGCTCAGCTAAAATCTACCTTGTCATGAGATTTTCATTGACAATGCAATTTAATACTATTGCTAGTGTACGTCAGCTAAAACGTCATTCTGAACGTGATGTCATCTCTCCCACGATTGTATGACAGCGCGTTTTATTATTTGTTTTATATTTTTCTTCTTATAGCTTCTCAGTCCGAGGTAAATTCTCCTTTCCATCAATTTTGCTTGATTATTTTGGGGGAAATAGTCATTTTTAATCAGTCTAACTTACTTTGCTGTAAGAACTGAGCGAAAAAATTCCAAATATTTCTTCTTTGAGCTAAAAAAGAATGTTTGCATATTTCCCTACGTATAAGAAATTTCCTTGTTCATGAAGTTTATAAATATTGTTTTTATATTTACATTTTAAACTCACTTCTTTAATACTGATTTTTATTTTAAAGTTCCTGTTAAAATTGATAATCACCAGGAAGTCATTAAAAATGATAAAAATTAAGATTTAAATGCTAAAATAGTTCAAATTTTTGTTCAACAAAATAAGAATGTTAAAAATATTTGAATTTTTTTTTTGCAACGCTTATATTTTAAATCAATAAATTGGACACACAGAAAAATTACCTTAATTTTTAAGTATATAACAGGATAAAACAAAATTTAAACATTTAATTCATAGTGCTAACAACTGGCATTAATATTATTTTCTTTGATATTATGGAAAAGCATTTTTTTTTGTCTAGATAAATGGGACACTTCTTAAAATATTATCTATAGAAAATAAAAGCCAGTTTTTATATTTTGTAGCTCAAATAGGTTAAAAATTTCTCAAAAACAATTGGATTTCAAATGTAGAAAATACAATAGCAATAAATAGATTTTTAAACAAATATTTATTCCATAAATAATTGTTGTATCAAATAAAAAATTACACATCAATATAAAAATAAAAAATATGTCGAAGCAAAAATAAAAAATGAAGTTGTCAAACATTCAGAACATTCAGCAACTGAGGTTATTCCAGCTCTCGTTTCCCTGAAAAATAAAATGGGAAATTTTACATCAGTGGAATTGAAACTACACTGTAAAAACAAACAGAAACCCTGTATTAATCATATTATAGAAGATCTCTGATTAGTAGAAAATTTCTTCGTGCTACTGGAAAAAAAAATAGTAAATGAATTTTTTTGAAACAAAAACTGTTAAAAAAATCTTTGTAGATAAGATTTTTTCTTCCTGCATATCAGATCATACACAGTTCGGTAAAAGTCTGTACAGTTGATATCTAAAATTTTTATTTTGATTGTGGATCAAGAGATGGTGTTTACCATAGAAATTAGAATTGTGGTTGTCTTGTCATCTCATGAGAAGCGAGAAAACTTCATGCCCATTATGTGTGTTGATCATTGTAAAGGGTTGTGGAAAACAGGTTTCGTTGTTCTCTGGCTTGAGCTGAACTTGTTGAATATAATGTTTGTTGTTATTTCGATATCAAAGTTTTTAGTCGTCGAAGAGTAAAGACTTTGAACAAACCAAATAAATATGCATAATAATTCAGATCAAAACATTTTACAGTAAATTTTTTTTTTTTTGTAATTTGAAAAAAAAAGGTAATTTTTTTAAAGAAATATCTATAGGAAAACTACAAAAATCTTTTTTAACAGATTTTTTTAGTGAAATACGAGGAAAAAAAACAATTGCACCAGAATCTGTCTATGAAGTTATACTGTGACTCCGTTAATAATTTAAACATGAAACTAATCAATAAAAATAAATAAAAGTATTCGCGCATCCTGTCCATATACAATAAAATAATAAGTCTACTCCTGAGTTTGTTTGCGTGCCTACTTGTAAGCATTTCAGAGCTACAGAATTTAGTTTGATTTCAAATTTCCACATGAATTCGCTAAATTCATAGAGTAATTTTTAAAATTTTGATCGGATTTCATTTTACAGTAAATTTAAGATTTTCAAATATTTTTATAAGATTATCATTTAACTGTTATTGGAATTTTTATATTAATTTAAATGTAAAATCACACATAATTAATAAATAATAGCAGGTATTTTTATTACCATTAATGAATTATTAACAATGAAAAAAAATTTCTTAAAAGTATATATTTTTAAACGTCACTACAAAAAGATTTTACACAAATAAAACTCTTCATTTTTTTTTCATAATTTATAATTGCCAATAATTTAAAATATCAACTACAAGATTCTTTTTATATATAAAGAAAAATATATATTAATGAACTAAAATTATATATTAATTATATATTAATGTACTATTAAATTTATCTGCTCAATAATATTTTAAAAACAAAATAAAACATACCTTCTCCTTTTTCTAAATTTGGCTTGTGAAAGCCAGTCACTTAAGGCTTCTTTAAAATAGTTTTCTTTAAATGTATCAAAAGACTGGATGCAAACATCTAAAAAAAGTGAATAAATGAATAAATGCGAATGAAATTTTATAATTCTTCTGTGTGTATATATATATATATATATATTATTAGTTACCTCTAATCATCTTGTAAATGTCAGTCTTTTCAAAAGAGTTTTTCAATTGTCCACTTTTACTTTTTCCAGTTAAACTGTAGCAGATGGCCACCTCATCTGTTATTAACCTTCTAAGAAGATTTGCCACAAAGGCCATACAGTCTTTACCATGGCAGCTAAACATGAAATCTTTCTAAAAAATATAAAACATTTTTAATTCTTTCATTTTCTGATGGAAATCCAATTTTTTTTTCTTGTTCAATGAAAAAGTTGTGTATTGAGTAGAAATTTCCGTACGAAATTACAAAAATGTGAAACGCTCAGTCGGATTAAGAAAATTTTTAAAGTTCTTAATTGATATAGAAAAACAAGCAATTTTTCAAACAAAATTACTTAAGTGAATAGCGTTGGGTAGAGGACTCACGAATTGCCCTTCAATTTACGAAAAAGAAAATCTTTGACACTTTTTTAATTTTAGAAAAAAATTCAACATTGTACCAGATAATTAGCGTAGAAATATAACGTTAAATCTCGTTTTATTTTAAAATTTTGTTTTTTCTTCAAAAATACAGGAAACAATTGACAATTTTTCAGAATCAGATGGTCAAATAAAATTTTAATGTATTTAAATGAATATGAAAACAGGGCATTAAATTGCAGATTACAGACAAATTCAATACTATCTAATACTTAGATACAGTTGGGGTTATCCGTGGTATTTTACTAATGATCGCAGAAACTGTTCCTGACTGAGTATTTTATTACACGGTAATGATTAGTGGTTTATAATAACAGAGTATTATTATGAACCACTTAAAACAGGATTAAAAAGGGTAGTTCCCTAAAATAATAAATCTGTTGTTCTAAACCAGGGGTTTCCAACTTAGATGAGGCCGGGGGCCACAATTAAAAACACAAATGGCGGCCGCAACTTTATCAAAATTTTATACAGGACTCTTTTATGTTTGAAGGAACATTAAATATTTCTGTCAGATTTTTACCAAGCTGTACAAAACAAAACTATTGAATTACAAATTAAAATAAGAAGTAGATTTTTAAAAATATCAAACTGCATATTAAATGATTCGGGCTACAATAACTTTAATGTGCAGCTATGTATTAAACAATTGATGTGCAACAGATATCAAGTTGTTAAGACATAAAACTTATACAGTAGCACACAAAATGTTCAATGAGAAAATTGAGGTTTGTCTACTGCAATCACCTGATAATAGATATTTGCATTTTAAATTTAAAATTTATAAATGTGTGCGTAAATATTTTCGCCGAAATTGAGTGGTTTCAAAAAGTTAAAACGGAGAATTTCTTCGAGAAAATTTCTGATACATACATGCTAAATTATATTCACAAAATACAAAAAAATAAAAAATAAAAAAAATAAAAAAAAAAAAAAGAGCAACATTCACGATTATTTTTGTATTTGAATAAATATTTTCTTGAATGCAAAACCTGAGAAATAAATATTTTTGCACCGCTGGTATGTAAAATTTCATTGAAACGAAGAAATTAGGTTTTTGTTAACGAGAAAAGTATTCTAAACCCTTACAGATTTTGTACGAAAATTTCCCACAAAAAAAAAATAACAACTAATATATTTTAGTTCCCGGGCCACGAAAAAAGGCTTCGCGGGCCGGATGCGGCCCCCGGGCCGCCAGTTGGAAACCGCTGTTCTAAACCGTGATCCAAACTTGGTTCAAGGGCCTTATCTTAAATATCCTAATTTATTATTGTAGACTACATTTTAAATTATAAAACCAGACAACAATAAAAAAGTGTTTCGTTGAAAAAACATGCCTCCTTTTAGTAGGATTTCAATTCCTGCCTTTAAATTGGTTGTCGTCACAATATTAAAAATATGGTTCCAATAGTTTAGGTAGGAGAGGGATCGAAAGTTTGGGTCAACCTTTAATGTCAATTTAATTCTTTGCGTATTTCACGTTCAAATAAATCTAAACTTTTTTCGCAAAATTATAAAAGTAATTAATTTAAGCGACGGTGTGCATGCATCCCGATAAGACGTTTAGTCTGAATTCGCGCACTAGCTAGTCGGGAAGGGGTTAACATTTCGATTTATGATGACTTCCTATCAGCCAATAATGTGGCAATAAATTGTGCTAATAGTGGACAGAAAGCGATTAAAATATGTTTTGACATATAGCACAGAGTTCCAATTCTAAATTGAACATTCCTGCTACTAGGAAAAAAAGTCACATTTTCGATAGAAGATTATTCCTATAAGCAATAAATTCTACTTATAGTGGTTAGAAAACGAATAAAACACATATTATTCTGTCTAGAAATTAATGAGCTTAAGCTAATTGGAAAGTTACCGAAATTTAAATTGCAATCTTCTAGCCTTAAATAAACTCGAAAGTGCGCGAAGAAAGCATTATAAATGCTACGTTTGGCAAAACTCAGATTCAAACACACACAGTAATACACAGTTTGGATTTTAAAATCCTGATAAGTAGTCTGAAGCGTCATAAAAATTTTAATATGAATAAATCTCCAATTTGGGAAATATAATTTTTATTAGTTGAGCTATATTTTCATATTAATGCAAGTTTAATTAACGCTAGTATTAATTTATTTTTTAATAGTTATTTAAATTGTACTTTTTGCTTTTTTTTTGCAATGTCTCTGGAACTATTTACATGAATCTTCAGGCAACGCGTACATCCAAAAAAAAATTAATGTCAAATAATAATAAGAGTAATAAATTAAAATATTGATAGTTAAATTTAAATTATAGTTTCAGTGTTTACTTAAAATTTATTGAAATTAAGAAGAGAGCATAATAATCAATGTCCCTTAGGTTGTGTCGTCCCAAGCATAAATTTAAGTTTTAGATTTCTAAGTTAAATGGTAATATTAATTGATAATCTTAAAAAAAATAACAATACGTAAATTAAATACTTAATAATGAAAATGAAATACAATCTAACGGTGTACCTACTTTTTTTGTTGAAAAGAAAATCGAATATCTTTAACTTGAAACAATATAACAGAATGTCAATAAAACTTAAACTCCAATTTCAATTTTAATTGCGAAAGCAAACTCCAAGAGTGATAATGATCACCAGCAGTAATATTAGTGCTTTGTTGCGCATGACGTAAGTTTTTAAGACAGTATTATTGGATGGAGGGGAATCAGGTTTACAATAATTTTCTAATGTTAAATTTAGTGAGATTGTTTCTTTTTTTTTTATTATTATTTTTAATCGAATGAGAATTTTGAAGTTTGAACATAAAGTATTGCCTTAAAGTTTCAGTACAGCAGGGCTAATAGAAGTTTTTCTAGTTTTTTAAAGAACTTTTTTTCAAAGTTTATTTATTGCTTTTCCGTTTTCATTTTATGTATTTTAGATATATAGTTGTTAGCTAATACAAATAAGACGTTAAAAGGAAAAGTAGAGATTTAAAAGACCAGATTTTTTAAACGACTTGAGTAAAATTTAATTAAGCTGACTTTTAGCCTCCCCTCCTCCTTTAGAAAAACGTGTTTTTTCTTATATCACTTCCTTTTACATTTTAATACTAATTTTTTATTTTCAACAGTGTTTTGTTGAAAATGCATATAAAAAAAATTTTCACTCTGAAAAACTGATGCAAATTATCAGCAATGGTTAAACATTTACGTACCTGTTAACTCATAAACTTTTTAGAGAAAGCATTTTACTGTAGTTGCAAATTGTTTGATTGTCAGTTTGACAAATTTATTTCAAAATTATATGTAAAATCTCTACGTACAAATAACATATCTACAAGACTTGATTGTAATTGAATAATACCAAAACTAAACATTCAAACAATTATTTATTTACACCTCATATAAATGATATTAAATACAGTTCTTCATGCCTGAAACCTTTTAATTTTGAACCCAATCTAGGAGACAATGGAATACATTTGTCAAGTATTAAGACCATCTTGTGCTTTTATGAAAATTTGTTTCGATAAAATTTCACCACATTTGCGTTCAGGAAATCTCTTACTGTTAGCCCGACGTCAAAGGGATCTCTCACACCAGGATGAGTTGGCCGCTTGCGTCATTTTTTGTCGCTGCTGGTAGACTGAGGCTGACCATCAGTTAGTTATATACAATTCAACTAGTCGCTGTCCAGAATTAGGTGTCGATTACAATTGTAATTTATTCTAAATAATGATTGAACAAAAATAAATTACTAGAAATCAGAAACGATTACAAGCATTAATTACATTAGAAAAATGCTAATAAAATTTAATTAGCTATTTTGTTTTCGATAAAGAAAAGAAATTCTTGAATATAATTTTATACATAAATAAATTTTATTCTTCAAAAATAAAATAATCAGCATTTATAACTTTTTAATTTCACGGTTAAATTGTAAATAAAGTACTAAAAATAAAAACACTATATGAATAAAAAATAAGATTTATAAATATACAGATACATCCACTAATGCACTTAATATATTTTTAACTCTACCAAGTGAAATAGAGTTGAAAAATTCAACCTTATAACATTGATCGCAAAAACTGCAATTGATATTATTGAAATTTTATACAGTGTGCAAAAATTTAACGGACCATCCTGAATAACTTTTTATCTAATGATCAGATCTTCACGTTCTAGGACTATAACCTCAAAAATGCTTATTACTTAGTGCAGACGATATTTTAAGTTACGAAATCAGACAAAAATCGTACTTTCTCTAAATAATTTCTTTTTCTCTCCAACTGATTTAGATTTCTGACCCCCAAAATCTAGAGGTTAGCCGCAATCAAGGAAATATGGTCTAAATAGTTTGGCCAGGAGCTCGGTCCAACAGTTGATTCCCATAATGTTAATTTTACTTTTTGCGTATTTCACCATATTTCAAGAGCTTTTTAAGCGAATTGAAAAATATTTGCACACAATTATGAAATTCGTTTATCCATTATGTTATGGAAGAAGTATATTTTAGTAAATATTTTTATTATTATTTTATAAAGTAATTGTCGGAAAATTTTTAAATTATGAGGTATGTATTTTTTTACATCCTCATAATTTAAAACATTATGGGGTGTAATAGGTAATTTTACATGGCAAAATATAAAATTTGAGCAAAATCGGTTAAATTGTTTCTGAGAAATCGAATTTTAAATATACGCAGGAACAATTCAACCGATTTAACTCAACTTTGTGTTTTGCCATGCAAAATTACCTACATTAAAATTTAATAAGAAGTTGTATGCCTTACAATTCAAAATTTTTCCAGCTATTATTTAATAACATAATAAAAAATAATAAATGCCTACGAAAAATAATTTGTTGCGTGTAATTATCTTTAGAATAACGAATTTTTAAATTCTGTTCAAAATTTTTCAACTTGTTTAAAAGGATCTGGATATATCGCGAAAGACGCAAAAAGTAAAATTACAATTAAGGGATCCAAACTTTGGATCGCTCTCCTGATCAAACAATGTGGACCATATTCCCCAGACTGCGGCAACCCACTATATTTTGGGGGTTCAAAATCTAAATGCGTCTGAAAAAAGGTATGTTTATTCAGAGAAAGTAAAATTTTGCGCCTGATTTCGTAAGTTAAAATATCGTCTGCATTAATTAGCCTATGCCATCCCTTCGAACCATTAAAATTGAGTCACAAAACGTGAAGATCCGGTCATTAGATCAAAATTTATTCAGGGAGGTCTGTTTCTTATTTTGCACACTATACAGTGAGTTTTGTGCGCAAAAAGTTTTTAAATTCACTCCTAAGATATGATGAAATAAAGCTATGGGTCTAGGCTTTGAATCTACCCAGCTTTAGAGCAGGTACCAGCTTGTCGTGGAAATAAAAACGGAAGGTGCGCGATGCTGATTTTATAGTCACCATCACGCCGTTAGTCACAAATCGTGGACCATCTAGTTCACAAGGGACTGTTGGGCGAATTTTTTGTATATTTTTTGTATCGAATATTTTAAATAAAATTCTCTTGGTGCGGATATTTTAGTGCTATACCATAATTAGGTCTGCAATGAGGTAAAATAAACGAGAATAGGCCACACATATTAAAGGAACCGCAACGCATAGGACCCCTAAAGACAATTTTTAAAAAGAATTTAAATTTCTGAAGAAAAAAAATATTGAAGATCAAAATGAAATTTTTTTAAATTTTATTCATTTTTAATGTGATTATTCGAATGAAAAGTTTCGAAAAATTAACGTTAACTTTTATTTGTTGGGTTCACATTTTCTTAAAAAAGCAAAACTCGAAAACTGCTAAAGTATTTCTCGTTATAACAGGAAGACGGTAAAGCCCTTGACTTGATATGATTCAGACTCAACAGAAATGTTTTCCCAACTTTTTAAATCTAAACCGTGACTACAAGAAAACTTTAAAAAAAGGTTTTCGCTGCATACTTTCGCAGACCTTAGAAAACAATCCAAAAACATGGTCTTATACTCGTTTATTTGCTTTCCCTAAAATGAGGTTTTTTGCAAAATATTTTCTAATTATTTATTAATATTTTCGCTGGAAAGGTTAATATTTGCCTTATTTTCTTTCCTTGGAAAAAGGTTTCAGCTTTATATTATTATGACCTTATCATGACAACGAACAAAAATGAAAATATTAAGGTTTGCCATTTGCTTATTTTTTAGCCTAAGTAACAATGTTTTTTAAAAAAGCTTTAAAAATCATTTAGTTTTCCTTTTAGGAAAAAAGGTTGGAAATTGCAATATTTTTGCTTTATTGAAAAAAGGTTTTTACTGCAAACCTTTTCGTGACAATGAAAATAAAGTTAAAACACAACGTTGTCGTAAGGTTACATGCTTTCTGGGTATCTTTGAATAAACGAATTTAATAATTGCGTTCAAAACATTTTCAGTTTACTTAAAAATTTATCAAGATATGGCGAAATACGCAAAAATTAAAATTAGCATTAAGGGATCCAAACTTTGGATTGCTAAGTTTAGTCAAAACTATGTGAACCATATTTCCTGGATTGCGACTACACCCTGTATTTTGAGCGTCAAAAATCTGAATTCGTCTAAAAAATGGTATGTTTATTCAGAGAAAGTAAGTTTTTGCGTCTGATTTTAACTTAAAATATCGTCTGCAATTAGCATATATCAGATCACCCCCTTAAACCATTACGATTCTCTACATACACCCTTTTCCATAGTAGTTAGAGCATCCGACTACAGATGCAAAGTTTCTTGGTTCGATCCCAGTCAAAATCCTTCCCATTGGTAACAACGGACAATGAGCTTGCAACTCTCTTACTCCTCGAACAACTCTACACTATTTCGCCTTTTTAAACGATTTACTTCTTTAGGACAAACAAATTACATCTGGATCTCAATAAACATCTTGAGGCAGAAATCCTGCCGTGAGATGAGTTGCAATAATATTGAGACCTCGCTCACGACTACAGGGCCTCTCAATCTCGTGAAAGGCAGACAATCAATCGAATAGAATCGAGGCAGACAATCAATCGTTTTCTAGAGAGGGGAATGTGCTGCGGCTCCCCCCCCCCCAAAAAAAAACTCTCCAATCAGGTTCTTGCTCGCATCTCTTAATTTTCGCATTCTCTAATTTTTCTCATACAATGTGATAGCCCTTTTTGAACATTCTTACTTCATGTGATTCGTTTCTGCAATCATACTCGACACTCGATTCGCTGTGCATCTTACTTGTAGTTTCTAAACAGTCACACGCACGTCTTGGTCAATCGCATGCAGTGTGAATGATCCCTTAAATATCCTTGATCCCTGGCTCTCTTCTCTTATGTCTCTTGATGATGATCGAATCATAAATCGCATCAGAACAAAAGCCATTTTCACATATTCACATATGCAGTTCACGCCCTTCCGATGACCATTGAGAGACACTATAGATCACCGTCCTCAAAAAACTCACTATTCATGTCCTCCATTTTTCTCGATGGTAAAATGTGGTACAATGAGAATGTCCCAAAAAGTATCTGATGTGGATGCGTGGTGCGGAGTAATGTAGTGCGCAAAGGGAATTTTAGTGCGGAATTACGATTTGCATCAAATTTTTATGAAAAATGATATTTATTGTTTTAATGAATGTTTTGAATCATTATTATGCTCTTACTGAATATATTATACTAAAATATCAAATTAGTTTTAACAAAAGGAGTTTTGAAATCATACTGGCAACGCCAGTTTTTATTTCTAAAGCTGCAGTTTCAAATCTGGCTACAGAAAATCTGCATTAACCATTTCCCTCGTGTTCGCACATCTCATCCCATTAAATTAAAAAAGGTTAGTGTTTTTTAATTGTTTATTAAATAAACGTGATTTATTTATGTTTGCAACTACGATTTTATTGTTTTCGTAATTGTCAGTGAGATATAACACCCATGACTTCATTTTCGAGACTTTCCGGCTATCAAAATATGCAGGTTCATGTGCCGCATTGCTTCACACAAAAATAAGCCGAAATCATAACAAAGTCAAATTATATTTTTTTGCGACAAAAATTATTAATAATATTTATTTATACATTTTTATCGATTTCCGAAACTTTTTTGGCATTTGCTGTTTTCTATTGATTATACTGTAAACAAAGGATGACTTTCTGCCGATATCCTAAGTTAAATGTTGGATCATCGCCGCTCCCATTAATTTATTAATTATTTCTTTTTCAAAATTATTACTTATAATTTTATATAAAGAAGCATGATTAAGATTTAGTTATTAGAAATAAATACGAATTTGATAAGTATTCGAAATTCATATTCATTCCATTTTGCTTTTATGATAATGCACTCGCAGTTCTTACTCAAAGAATGCTTGCATTTTGTGTCATAAGTATGTATTTTGATTACATATTAAGCCATAGAAATTATCAAACCTAACCCTATTTAGACTGAAACTTACTGCCGTCTTCTCTATCAATTATTGAAAGTATTGTACTGTTTAAAGATCTAATGTAATTTTCTATTATCTTGGACTTTTTTTATTACATTTATTTTGTTATTTGTGTTGCTAATGCTGAATAATATTGGGGTCTTAAGCAAACTTAAATATGAATCATGTATAAGTAATTGATTTCACAAAACTTCCACAAGGTTAGAGAGAAACAAGTAATTTTTACTTAGACAAAAAATACTGCCATATTAAATTCTTTTGCAAAAACTAATTTTCGTAAAAATCCTTTTGGCCTGATAGCATTTTATCAAAAGTGGTTCTTTAAAATATCACTATAACATAACTGCCAACTTTTTATCCCTTCCATTATGATTTTTCCCACTGGTAATAAAATGGAATTAAAATTTCGATTTTAAGCATAAAAATACGATGTATTTGAAAAAGCCTAAGCTGCAAACCATGTTAGTAGCACATATTAATATATATGCTTAATTTTTTTTAAGAATAGTGGTAATCAAAATCATTTAAAAATAAGTTTATAAAAGATATAATAGTACATATTTACTATCACTTTAAATGTAAAAATAAAATTTTACGCCAAATGCGTAAAAGTTGGCAGGTATGACTATAAATTTGATATAAGTTTTCTCTTAGTTTGCTCCTTACAAAGTGTGTTATGATGTATTAAAGTTTTTAAATAATTGCTCATTAGATTTTAATGCATAATAAGTGTATTTAACATAGGTATAAAACTTTTTCATATATTTCAACCCATAAGTCCATACACACAATTTTATTTGTCTGGTTTGAATTAAAATCACAGACCAATTATTGAAATTTACTAAGGTGTTTTTTTTTTTATAGATATAAATTAATTCATTCTTCATTTGGTATCTAGATAATAAATCATAGCTTTAATTTTAAATTTCATGGGAGTGTTAGTGTTAATCTTGTTAAAAGAACTTTGATTTTTTTTGTCAGCTTTTAATACTTTAGTATCAAAGAGTTTTAACCATTTTAGTAATATTTTTTTTAAATAATATTAAGCATTGTTAATATGTTTTGAATTTAGATGAGTTAATATATAAGGATAATTGATTTATATATATAAAATATAATTCATTAATATAAAATAAGATTTTTTTATATAATTTTTTTAACTATATTTTAACTTCCAACAGAAAAAAAAACATAATTTTAACTGATGCTTAATAATCTCAATATTTCTTTGATGTCAAACAGCAGAACAGTGATTAATATTTTTATTAAATTATCTATTTAATTATTATTGAATATTTCAGTGATAATTTTCTTTTATTCATGTTTATTTTTATTCTTTTTTTAGATGAATGCTGAAAAGTTAAGTAAGCTGCAGGCTCAAGTACGAATTGGTGGAAAGGTAAAATATTTCATTTAATAATTATAAATTGAATCATTATCTTTTATTCCAAGTAGTCATTAAAACTAGAATATATCTATTTTTGAGCAAAATAGAGTAAAAAATTTACTAAATTTTGCTCAATATTTAAACATTGAAACATGGACTAACTGTTTTGAATGCTATTTGTTGATGGCAGATTCAAAAAATATTACTGCTAAATAACAAGGTGCGTAGCATTTTTAAAAAGTGCTTATTTTCATTTTTTAAAAGCCCTTAAGCCTTAAAAATATTTTTGAGTGCTTATTTTTTGTTGAATAATTTGGCTAACGGAAATGTATCGCCAAACAGTTGAAATATCATCAACTTAGCGATACTTTGCTTGCATCAAAATTTGCTCCATTATAGTTCTGTTAAACTAGAATGCCATATAAAATTCTTCCACGGTTGCTAAACAAATGTGGAAACCTTTGACCGCTATGGGAATTTAGGAAAATTTAGGTAAGATTCTGGTGGAAAAAGGGATTAGGATATTAGCTTCTGTTTTTAAATTCTGTCCTTGGGCTAAATCCATTTATGGCTCAAGTTTGTTCCGATGCTTTGGTGGTTATTTTTTTTCTCTATTTTGACAAAATGTTTTTGTATTTTTAACTTTATAAAATTCTCCAAAGCTTAATTGGTTATAATTTTATGATAATAGATTTTATATCGCACTCTTTTTCTGAAAGCTTTTCTACTCCTATTCAAAGAAATCTATGAATTATTTTTTCTGAGCAAACCAACCAATCACACATTTTTTTACAATCACTAACAGCAATGTTTGTCGACAAATTGTTACAATTGTTGCATTAATGCTAATTTTTTCTATTTCATTTTAACCTCTTATAACATATTTTAATTTTAAACAAAAAAGGCTTCTTTGTTGGTCAATATATGATTTTTGATTCAAAATTTTGTGCCAAAAGATTAAAAAATAAATAAAATCTTGAAAATTGTCAAAAAAATTTTCAAGATGATGTGTTAAAAAAATAACATTTTGAATAAAATATTTTATAATATAGACACTTTTCTTATACACATCCTATACTTTATAAGAAAAAAAGAAACAAAAACCTGGAAATTTTAAGATTTTTATCTGGAAAACCTGGAAAAATCAGGGAAATTTAAAATCTGATTTGAGTGGCCACCCTGTTTCTGGACAATCTGCAGTTATTTTCTTTTTTGTCATTGTGCTACTAAAATAAACTTTCTATTTTGCTGTCGCATTCCGATGAGATCAGCATACTTTACTTTTTTTTCTCTTTTATTTTATTATATTTTTCTATTGTCTGCTTCCAAAAGCTGCTGTTAAATGTATCTATTTCTGATATTACACCATTTTTTTTATCCCAAAAAAAAAAAAAAAAAAAAAAATCTTTCTGCAAGAGTTCTAACATTCTGTAGCAGTGTCATCACGATTTCGTCGTGGCGACTTTAGTTATAGCAATATTTTGAAATATCTTTGTTAATTACGAAAAATATTTATTCTTAATAAAACTGCTTATTTATTATCTGCATTTAGCAGAGGTGCATGACCATTTTCATACTGCAGGCCGTTAAAACTAAGATGTACTGTGTTGGTAGAGGCAACATTAACATTAAGTTGTAATTATAAAGATGAAGAATCCGACTAGATTTTATTATTAAAGTAATGTGAATATTTCTTTCTTTTTTTTTATTTTTCTTTTTTTTAAGGAATATTATAACGGTCAGATATCTGGTATTTAGGAGTAGTATCTTTTTGTTTTTAGCATATACAGTAGGGAACCGATTATCCGGAACGATCGGGACCATCGCTATTCCGGATAACTGATTTTTCCGGTTTTCTGAATCACTACGAAAAGCCGTTTTTTTTATTGTTAAACCCAACTAAAAAAAAAAAAAATTATGATAATAATCTTAAAAAGAGGAAAAAACGATGAAGTAATACACTAATGATTATTTCCAAAGTGATGGTAAGGTAAACATCCTTCAAAAAAGAAAGAAAAATCCTAAAATCTTATGAGGAAAAAAAAATATTTTTTAAAAAAATGGCGGGAAAACTTCTCGAATTTCGTTCCTGTTTTTTGGTTTTCCGGTTTTCTGATTTCCGGATAACGGGTTCTGTACTGTACTTTAATATTTTCTTTTTGTTCATGTTTCCTTTTCTTTTAAATAATTTTTTAATTAGATGTTATTCAAATTAACTTTAAATTTCAAAACTGTCAGGGTTGGGTTTTTGCTGTGAAAAACTGGTTTTTGACATGACATTGGTAAAAACAGTGTTTTTACTGGTAAAAACTGTCAAAAACCTACTGTTTTCTTTCATTTCTGGCATATAGTGGACAATATATTATTTTCACATAAATGCCTTTATAAATGAATGTTGTAAATGGTTGCTATTGATTTTGCAACTATATACATCAGGGGTCTGCTCAGTCCGAATTTGCTACCTTTTAGCGGTACCTTCACAAATTCAACTTTTGGGAAAACGGTAGTTTCACAAAATATTTTTTCTTAAAATTTTATTTTTGTCTCCCTTAAGAAACGATAAATCCATATTATTGTGTTGATTTTTTAATTTTTCAAAAATTTTGTTTAGTATCCTAATAATTTACTGCAAATAGTATGTTTTGATATAATCATGTTGGGAAAATGCAAGAATCTGTTCTTAAATATCTTTTAACAACTTTTTTTTTCTAATTTTATTGCCCAAAAATGAATTAATTTTAAATTATAAGCAGTTAAACTCAAATAAAAATACAGTTTTACCAAAACTATGGGTTTTGACAGGGGTTTTTAACATGAAGGTTAAAACCGTTCATTCTAATACTCGGAAGAAGGCAGTCCTAACAGGCTAACTTTCTTTACTTTTTTGTCTTATTTTAGTCCATATAAATATATTAATATTTAAGCTCATTTTAAGGTCATATCAAAAAACCTTATTAAATAAGCCTGGGATGCTCCAAGTTTAGGTGCTCTATTAATGTGAGTTATTCAAATTATTGAATAATTTTCTGGTAATTAGTGTAGCTAATCACAAGTGTAATAGATTTGATTTATATTTATTTAGAATTCAATAGTTTTTTCGATTATGCCAAGTATATTTATAAGTAGATCATATTAATGTAACCATTTGTTGTGTTGATCTTTATTATTAACTAATTCTATGATTATATTAATTTATTTATCTGATGTAATTGGTGACATTCATAAGGCAGATTATGAGAATAATGAGTACTTGTCTAAACTACAATAGACTCAGTTCAGCAAGAATTACTAACCGAATTAAGCTGAAGGTTTGCTGGCTTTGTGTGCACCACCAGTTCCTTAGAGTTGGATATGAGTATTGCTCGTGGTTAGTTAGGATAGAATGTGCTTTTTTTTTTTATTTATTTTTTTTTTCCTTCCTAATTTTGTTATGTCTAAAAGTAGCTTCGTATTTTTGATTTTGGCTCAATTTTATTACATTAAATATAGATAAAAGAAGATGTTCTACTGTCAATATATTTTCGTTTTTTGTAAATGTTGTATTTCAAACTTTAATAAACAATTCTTTCTATACTTTAAGTAAGAAATGTTTTGTTTATGGTGAGATAGTTTATTTTTATTATGATTCATTCATCCTCTTAATTTATTCAATGATTATAAAGATTTGTCAGATAAAATTGATGACACTCATAAGGCAGATTATGAGAATTTCTGGATTGTTTTGATATGGCTTAAATTTTTTTAATGGCTATTTTTCCTACCTGATTAAAGTACTTATTAGATAATGTACTATGATTAAAAATAACATGCCTGAACTAATTGATGAATTGTATAAGGCAGTATGAGTGCAAAAGGTTGATTATATTCTGATCATTTTATGTTAATAGTATTTATGTACATCAGGCAATAAGGTAAACACTAAAATATATATTCTAATGCGTTAAATGTCACCAGGTAGTTTTTTAATAGTGCTGCATTATGTTATATGAAATTATTAGGGAATAATTTGTAGCTTTTTAGTTCTATGATTATTTTATTGTGTCTGATATAATTGATGACATTCATAAGGCAGATTATGAGAAAATGAATTTATTAAAGCACTTCTAATTTCATTCATGTTCTGGTTTATGATATAGTTTTTATGATTGATTCTTTCATTTATTTATTCTATGATTATATAAATATTTGTCTGATGTTATTGATGACATTCATAAGGCAGATTATGAGATTTTATCAACCAAAAAATTTATTATATTTTGGATAAATTTAGCTTTGTATAGTTCATGTGAAGGTCTTCAAATGGGGAACATTTAAGTTGATTGATTTTTTGTAACCATTCTAAGTTTTTTTCTTTTCCTCTTTTGATGCTGCATTAAACAGTATGTGTGCAAGAAATTTGGTTGTTTTGATATTAAGTAACATACAATCATGCTAGTTTACTTTCTTCACCTAATTTTTATCTTAAATTTCGTATCCTTTCTATTTAATCAATATGTTTCTGAATTTTTACGACTCTTGAATAATGTTGTATTAAAACTGAAATTTTGTAAGGGAAAATTAGTGTCCCATTTAAATCTTATGTGATGAAAACATTTTCAAAAATTTAAATTGTTCTCTTTTTATTTTATTTTAATTGTTTTATTCTAACTTACAATTTAACATTCATCAAAATTAAAAATAATTACTGCAATTACATTTATCTACTCCTAAACCTGTTCTGTGATTATCTCACTTTTTCTGGTGTTTAAATATTCTTTACTTAACGTCCGAGGTTGTTTGTCATTTGCTTTAAAAGACTATAATAAAGTCTTAACTTTCATGGAAATATGGAATTTTTTCTTAATCTTATTATACTTTCCCTCTTGTACCATGATTAAGATCATCATGCCTGAAATCTTTGATGAATTGTATAAGGCAGTATGAGTACTGTTTTCACTTTATTTTTTGCTGGGATGTCATAGCTGCCAACTGCTCTGAATTATTTGGAGTTCCTAATTTTTAAATCAAATCTGAAAATCTGATATTTTTAAAAAATATCTGAATTTTCATAAAATTGCAGTATATTTGCTTTTTAATCAATCTCTTATTCTGATGGCCGCAACCACACTTACTGTGTTTAATTTTTAGTAGCTTTTTATTAGAAAATACTATTCCAATAGCTGTTGCTGATCATTTCACTAAGATGAATCTTTAACAACTATTTTTTTTTTTTTTTTTAATTTATTGTAGTATTTTAACACTTGCATCAGAAATATTTGTTTATGATGTAGATTATTATTCACCTGTGTTTTATAATTTTGAGAAGAATAATTTTATATTAATAGGTAATTTTTTAAATTATTATACCGGTATTCCTAATTATAAAATATTAATATTTATTTCCCACAAAAGATAGTGTTTCTAGTTTTGTTTTACTAATTTACATACGGTATTTAAATATATGTCTATTAATTTTATTATTTAATAGTTAAATTTTGGTCTTATTCTCGTAATTTTTGCGTATTATTTTGTTACATATAGTGCTCCTAATTTTTGGTTCCTAAGGTTGGCAGCTATGGGATGTTAAAATTTGATAAATCTTATCTTAAAATGAGTATAGTCATGTGATTTAAAATAAACAAAAAAAAATGCTGTAAAATGTAATCAAAATAATCTTTTATGATGTGTGTAGGGTGCTGTAAATAGTGCAAAAATGTGAATAGATGCATAGTAAAAAGATTTATATTAATTAAATTTAAAGTGGTTTTCTTGTTTTTTTTATATATATTTACATTTTCTATATAATGCTGGGTGCAAGAGGATTTAAAAAAAAAAAAATAATAATTTTTTATTTTATTGTGGTTGTCTATTGTTCAGTACATAAAAAATGTTGCATTAAAATTTTCTTCAAAAATAGGTCCTATTGATTAAAAATCCTGGATTAGCTCCTGGTGTACTAATTGAAATACTGTAATGAAAACATAAGAAAATGAAGTTTTTTTTTTATTATTAGCAAACTTCATCCTTAATTTGATACCTTTGCTGCACTCTTTATTTAGTCCTAATAGTATAATATGTATCTGTATTTCTCCTTGTCACAGCTTATTATCTTGATTGGGAAAATTGGGTTAGAAATACAACCAGATGTGTGCTCTGTAAAAATAATCTGTCATCTCTAAAAGCACTGCCTTTTATTCATATTCCATTTATAACTACCAGTATGTAATTATTTAAATTCGCTGTTTATGTAATTACACACTGTTGAAATTATCTGTGTTTATAGGTTTAGTTCTGTTTAATATTATAAATTTTTTGTTAGGAATATTCTCAACTGGTTGAATTAGTATAATTTCTCTTTTTTCGGATGGGGTGTAGAAGTGATTTTAAAAAAAAAAAAAAAAAAAATTTAATTCACTTCTAAATATTCATTTTCTCATAATTTTCAGTATATATATATATTATTAAAGTTACTTTTAAAAAAAAAATCTGCATAGTGATTGTCTTTTAATGTGTCTAATTATTTTTTATAAATCTCCCTTATTTTGATACTTCGGGATAATTACTTTTTGAATTACACATAAAATAGTATAAGAGCGTACTTTAAAAAGTGCAGAAGATCAAATTCAGTTATTACATAATTGGGCTGGCGTTCGTAAAAAAATTAACATAAATTTCTGAGGAAAAGCTCTAAGCAAATGTTTTGAAAGCTGACAAGAATTCTGTGCAGTTCTTAACTTGTGAAATGTGAAACTTAATTCATTAGAAATTTTTTTACTTCAGTGTTCCTTGTAAAAAATTTTAGTATTGGACGTAAATTCTTCGAGTTTCATATAAATTTAAGCTAATGGTAACAAATATATATTTTTCTAATTATAAATAATATTTTTTGATTAAATGGCTATTTATGAATTTAAATTATTTTCTTTTTCCTGTTGCAATAGGTAGATCAATGTTATATGACATTTTCCATCTTCTGAAAGTTAGTTGAAGAATAGCTAATTTTAAATGTGCAGCATATGCTAACAACGATGTATATAGTACTCATATTTAAGCAAGTTTCAGAGAATATATAATTTTTATTTTTTCTAAATAACAATGCACAATTTTTTATGCAATGAAAAAAAATCTATTGAAAATATGTCACTGCATATAATATATAACAATTTTCCTTCTTCTCTCATAGAAAAAATCATAACACATTTGTACAATTTTTACAGTCTATTGTGTTTGAGCAGACAATATTAATTTATATACCTTTTATTTGTATTTAGTAGCATAGCTATTGGGAGACCAGAAGGAACGTTTGTCCTGTTCGTAGTCTTAGATATGCGCCAATTATGAAAAATGAATTCCAGAAAGAAAGAAAAATTGCTTTCAGATGCCCCCCCCCCTACCCCCATAGTTTCATTTGTCAAACATAAACCCAATAACAACTTTTATCCCATTTACCTAAAATTGGGATAAGAAGTGTATTATTATAGGGGAAGGTTTATTTATTTTTTAAATTATTCTTTGCAAATAAGTGAAATAATAGTAATCAGTTAATATTTATCCTTCAATAAAAAACAATAAACATCTAAATGTAATAGAAACTACATACTTTAGTAATGAGTACTATTCGATTTTAAACCAAATCGAATTAATGTTGTTACAGTGACGTATTGTAGAATCTCATTTAATGTAAAATTCAATTAAATGAGTTCAGTTTTAGAGAAATTTAACTTAAAGCATTTATCTTAAGTCTGACATATATTATGTATATTAGAGGGTGCAAACGAGTTTGTCCCCCGCGCTGTAGGCCATAACTACACCTTTGTTTGTATTAGCAAGTTTGGCCCTTTACATCTGAATGTACCAATTAGCAAGCATTAGAGCTAACCTAAGTATAGGCATGTGCTTAAGCTCAAAAAAGGTTTTCTGAATATGAGTGTTAGTTGTTTTTCTCAAATACAGAAATAGATAACTGCAGAATATTCTAAAATAATTTTGGTCCAAATACAGAGTTGCCACAGGCGACTATTTTTGACCTGAGGTGACTATTTATCAACTTGTTTTGCCTTTACAAAGTAAAATAATAATTTGCAAGATATTTATTATTTTCAAAACCAAAATAGACTGTGCAAATGAGACTTAGAATTGATAGGTTTTTTACGGAAGTGAGCTCCCTTTCAAAACTCAAAGTGTCCTATTTTATTCCTAGGGAGAACTCAAATACAATAAGTGAGTAGAAATTTACCAAGATCAAATTAAATGCCTTTTTTTAAAAAAAAAAAATTAAAATATTATTGTTAACCCCATGACTTATCATTTCTTGATATGAAAATGATTTGATTGCACTGTAAACAACTCACAACGGAGTCAGGGGTCTGTCCAGACATTATGTGAAAGGTCCGTTTTTGTAAAATTGTGAACAAATTACTTTGAATTTGTGAATATAAAATAAGATACAAGATGATGCTCAACAATGTAAAATTATAATAAAAAATTTAAATTTTAAATAAACAGCGATTGCTGCTACTAAATTAGAGGTGCAACATACAAATATTTGGTATTTAGCCTATCCTGCTGAACGCAGAATATTCATTTTGGGCGAATAAAGGAAGAAGTGTCGGCTGAAAACAAAACTTGGTTCGTTTACTTATGTTTTTCTCTCCTCCCCCCCTTCCTGTGAAGGGTTTATTCGATCAACAAAACAATAATAAAGATAAACAAATTTGTGAAAGGTCACTAAAAGATCAATTATTTTGTGAAGGGTCCGTTAACAGACCCAAATTTCTTAAACAGACCCCTGGGAATGTTGACAAAGATGCCAACTGCTCTGGACAAGCTAAAATAATTTTTTTTAAAAAGCAGTAAGTAATTACAAACTAAATTTTGCAAATATTTGACTATTTTTGCTTGCTTTTTAAAAAGTATAGCATGACATGACTACTATAAATTAGTGAATTATATAAGCCTACAAATTATTTAGAAATAGTGGTGGGTAAAAATCTACTAAATTGAATTTAAGCCGAGAATTACAATTGTTAAACCAGCGTTCCTCAACCTTTTTATCACCGCGGACCGGTCAACGTTTGATAATTTAACCGCGGCCCGCTTGGGGTGGGATGTTGATTGTATATATTTCAGATTATTTCGATTTATTAATTTTAATTTAATTGCATTTAAACATGTCTTCAAAATAAAATACAGTTACCCCAAAAAATAAATGTAAAGGGATTTAACATTTTAGCTTACTAGAACGTTAATCAATGAGAACCCTGAACTTGTTTCTTTGCAATGAGACGGTTCCATCTGGGGGTTTGGAGACAATGACACCCGAAGTGTGTAGCTTATGTCCAGTTTATTCCGTTGCTTTGTTTTGGTTGCTGTTACTTTTCTTCATTAGTTCCAATGTAAATTTCGCACTGCGCTTTCATGATTTATTTATGATATTTAAAGTTATGATGATTGATTTTTTTTATTAAAACTAATTGAAGGAGAAAATAGTTGCGGTGGTTTTCTTTTTCTTTTTTTGACTTTTTAAAACAATAAAAATTTTATGTCACTACCTTCGGGGGCCCCTTTCTTTAAAATAAAATTTTTTTTAATGGAGCACATATATTTTTAATTAGGGGTATAAACCTAGGAATTTAAATTCAGTTTCAATTAAATGGGCGGCCCGGCACCAATTGATCCACGGACCGGTACCGGTCCGCGTACCGGGGGTTGGGGAACACTGTGTTAAACTACCACTTTAAAATATTTATTTGCTGTCCAAAGCAAGTTTTCATCCCTGTTGAAGACAACTTAACTAAACTCAGTGGGGCGACAGCCCATAGAGAGCCAAGGCCTACTGTGCCCATCTCAGTTTTCTTGACCCTTGGGCTCTGGTGTGCAGGAGCAGATGTTCCAGTCAGGTGGTCAGCCGAGCGCGAACCCCCCGGTGTTTAGTTACCAAGCATGCTTGGTACTCATTTATCGACCCACTGAAGGGATGAAAGGCTGAGTCAACCTTGTCCGGTCCCAGGATCGAACCAGGGACCTGTGGCACGGCAGCACGAATTGCTACTGCTCGGCCACCGGGCGTCGTTGAAGACGTCTAAGACACATCAATTATTGTTCTGACGTACGGAACAATTGACATATTTGTATGTTAAGGGGTTAATTACACTGCAATTTTTATTGATCAATCTCAAATCATTGCTGCTTATAAAGAATATATACTTATTTTAAAGAACTAGAGGGTAGTGCTATTATGAAGAAAGAAACTATGTTATTACTTATCTGTTTACAAAATATTTCTGTAATACTTTTTATATAGCCTGGCAGTGAGAAGCCCTATAAAGTAAACTGAAACAATGGTTTAACTGTCATATTACATTGTGTTCATTATTAAGGTTAAGTTTTTGTGTGGAAGATCAATGCATTTTGAATAAGGTTTAAATGTTTTTTCTTGAATTTAGACATTTTATTCTAATAAGTTGGAATGTGTTTTTATTGCAGGGCACTGCACGGAGGAAGAAGAAGGTTGTACACAGGACAGCTACTACAGATGATAAAAAACTACAAAGCTCTTTAAAGAAATTAGCTGTTAATAATATTCCTGGTATTGAAGAAGTAAGTTCCCTTTCCATGTTATTAAAAAATATTCTAGATTTTGTCCCTTGTGTAGTCGGTTTATCATATTAACTGTTACTTTCATTCTTAAAAATGATTTTTTAATGAAAAAAAAGTTCACTTGATAAACATTTCTCTTGTTAAACTTAAATAAATATTGCTTGATTTCAATATTGTACCAATGCTCTTTTTTTTTCCCCGTTGGCAATTCTAAAACTGTAATATCAAGCAACTGTCATAAAAATGAATTGATAAATATAATATGCCTTTCAAATTTGAACGCTATTTCCAATTAGCTATTTGGTTTGTGGATAATGAAATGCTGAAGCGAGTAAAGCTATAAGCTCGGCGGATATGAAACATTAAAATTTATTATTATTTAAACATTATTTTTATGGAAATATTATCTGTGCTGTTTATGATAAGCTATTATTTTGCTTTGTTCTAGGTTAATATGATTAAAGAAGATGGTTCAGTTATTCACTTTAATAATCCTAAAGTTCAAGCATCTTTGGCTGCTAACACATTTGCAATTACTGGTCATGCTGAACCAAAACGTAAGTTGATTTATGCTTGTTGTGGAATGTAAAAGCTGTTTTGGGCAACAAAAAAAATTTGGTTGTTTTCAGGAAGATTGTGCCTCTTTTGTGCATTTCAAAGCTACATTTACCTGGGGCAGACACTAGACTCTGTGTGCAGTGAGCGCAGTGTAATATCCCATTAAAATTCCACAAAAGCAGATTGAATGTGCATGCCCCGTGGCAGAAACACGGCGACACAGCGACATTGTCGCAGAAAGGGACTGAGTTCTTGCAGAAAGATTTTCTTATTTGGGAAATAAAATTTTTGGGTTTGGCAAAAACAAAAGTTCTCAAAAAAGATTCTGCAGAAACAGAAACTGTTTTACAAAAAAATAATTTCGACAGAAACAGAAAATTTCTGCAGAAGCAATAATGGTTCTGCAAAATTATTTTCTTACAGAATTGTTTTTAAATAATTGTTTTTCTAGCGTACCGTGGAAGGGGAAAGCACTCGTGATCCTCCGTTAATCTCCCTAGTCCGTGTCCAACACAAACAGTAACTGGATATAAAAGGGGAGAAATTTTTTCCCCTTTATTAAGCTATTTTTGGGACATTTGCCAACTTCGGCCTTTATCGCTAGCGCAGTAATTTGCTTTTTGTGTTTTCTTACGAGAATAGAGCGTTTTATATTTTTTGCACTTATGTGGAAAATTTCATGCTTAAAAAGTTTTTTTCTTTTTTAAAAAAATAATGTCTAGCGAAAAGGTTATTTGTTGCTCTTGTGAAGCAACAATAATTATAAAAAAAAAAATTGAACTTATTTTTCAAGGCCCATTTCGAAGAAGAAATAAGGTGGAAAATGACAATATCTAGCGATGTCAGAGATTTTTTTTTTTCTACAAAGCGACAGGAAAATAGGAAAGAAGCTTTCCACGCTACTAATATTGGAAAAAAAAAAAAAACATTCTAGATTCAAACCAAATATTCTTACTAGTAGCGATGTTGATAGCAAGGATGAAACGGGTGATAAAATGCCTATATCTTTTGAATTAAGCCGTCGATATAAAAAAAACACTTGCAATATAACGATAAATGAAATAAAGCCTAAGATATCTCACTATCTGCGATTTTTTGGCATGCGAATGAAAACCAGATTGGTGGAAAATATTTACTGGCGAAACACTTTCAAATAGGTTTTCATACGCATGTGAAAAAAATCACATCCAATGAGTATGGCTCTAATACCGATGTTTCGGCACTGATGAAGACGATTTCGTTTCGAGATGTTAAATAGTCTTGAGCATATTGAGTCGGAAACAGCGTCTGCGTACTTCGTGTGGTATCAATGCTATATATTTGCACAATACAGTGAGACTTCTGTTACAAATCGCAAGCGCTGTGTATTTTTTTCTTTCTGAACTTAATCTGATCACGAAAAAAGTTTTATTTACCTTCTTTTTTTTTTTTTATAAAATTTTTTCAATAAGTCAGCACAAAATTAATCGAATCTAATTGTTTTCATATAGAAATAGATTGCTTTAATTTTTTTGCTTTTAGAATTCGGTTATAGTCAATATTATTTTGATTTTGATTACTCAACCTCAATATTAATTTTTTCATCTGATTTGTTTCTGTACCTGATACAATTACTATAATGAAACATGAAATCATACTGTTTTAAGCTGATACTTCAAATTCAGTTATGTTGTTTTATAAATTTAATCTTTTTGTCCATTCTTAGCTATTTTTATAAGTTCTATCTTATTACAGGTTCTGGGTTATCTTTATTTATGCTCTAGTAAGCATTTTTGTCTGCAGATCTATACATTTACAATTTTTCTTTATTATCGAAGATTATGCACCATGGGTGCAAGTCTTCCGTCCCCAGGACGGATTTCCGTCTTTCGAAAATGTCCGCGGACGGAAACAAGACTGACTCGAAGACGGAAATCGGAATTTTTTTTTTCTGTCCTTAAAAATATTTTTTAGGTCTACGTTATTGGTCTACTTTCTTATGTCCTGTTGTTATTTTATCAGAAGACAGATGAATAAATATTTTTTGTACAGTATTTAAACTTGATGTATTATGGTAAAGCTTTCTTAGATAGTTTGCATATGTCGAGGTGGTATTGCGTATGTTAGGTATTTCAGTCAAAAAATTTTCAGTCTTGGCCTTTTTTCCAACTTGCACCCATGTTATGCACATTTAAACTTATTAAGAAATTTAAACTTATATTATGACATGAAGAAAAAAAAATCTACATAGTTTTATTCTATGCATGTAGGCTTTTTTATAAACATGAAGTGCATCTATTATTATAAATTCATTACACATATATTTATAACGATAAAAATATCTTGCAGAAAGATATTGGTTCTAGTTAGGTTTGTCGCAGAAAGCCAGAAAAAATTCTGCCACAGGGTGTGCATGCTGTACAAATGTACATGTTCAATTTCATATAAGTAACTTACCTGTCTTTTATAGCTGCTGACAGTTTTGTTGCCCATTTTAAAATTAATAAGATTAAACAGAAATGAGCTGGTGGTTGATTTTTATATTCTATGTATACAGGGTGTTAAGTTAAACACACAATCAAATTCTTGCCAGCTTTCCCACATTTTCCATTTTAACTCCCCTTTTCCCTGGATCATTCTATTCCGAAACTAGTTTCAAAGCCCTCTCTACTCAAAATTTTTTTTTTTCAGTTTTGCATAAGTATGGCCAAAAATTATTCTATCAATTAATGTTGGACTGCATAGACTAGAGTGTAAACTTACCAAAATTATTATAACATACTAAAGTAGTTTGTAATTATGAAGTTAATTCTTATAACTTTATGCAACCTTCAATAGATGGATTGAATAAAATAAATGATTAATTGCAACATTTTTGTAAATTATAATTAGTTGATTATTCATACAATAATTTTTTTTAAAACAAAATTTTTTTATTACTCAAGAATAGTCAAAATCTAAGTGAAGAATTGAAATTTTTATTAATATGAAGATATAGGTATTTCAATTGCGTAGAATATTATGGCTCGAGATTGATTAAAAAGAAATATATTAGAGGTGCACTGAACCCTGAAACTTCTCACTTTCTGATACCTGGTGAAAATATCTTTTACCCATTTAATTCGATGTTTTTTATTTTTTTTCTAAAAGATATTTGAGGTAAATGTTATACTTTGCTATAAAATGAAGATATCTACTAATAATGAACATCATAACTAATTAAAATTCTTGATAGAGTTTATAAATGCAGTTTCTGTTAGACATAAGATATTTTAATAATACTTTACTAAGATAATGGTTTAATGAAGACTGTTTCAAATATCAAGAGATAACTTTTAATCATACAATAGCTATTATAACAATTTAAGTTCAATGAGATGAAACTCGTATCCATTATTTAACAGAAAGTAAAATCAAGTATTAGTGTCCTTAATGTTAAAATTCTTTATCACAGTATCCGGATAATATCCCTTTAAAGATTAAGTAACTACTACATTAATCAACAATAAAAGGCCAATTTGCTTTCATAAGATTATTTCTATGAAATTAATGTGTAATTATGTAATACAAAGAAAGAAAAACACATCTTTCCTGGTTGGCCTGATAAGCAAACTTTAACTGGACTGGTTGGAAATAGAATTTAAATTGACGAGTGAGAAGCTAAGTTAAGTAAAAATTAAGTTTGATTTTAATAGTGGTCACTTTTATTTATGCATGCTTCTTTTCAATCGAAGCTTAAATCCACTTGTACGGAAAATGTAATAAGATATTTCCAAATAAGTATCTTAGTTTTAACCTGTGCTTTTATGCTCTAGGAAATTAATTTTCACTCAAGTTTGAATTAGTAATTGTATTAAAATAATTAATGTGTCATTCTTAAGAAAATGTTCTGTTTCTAACTTGTCTATACTTCTATAAAATACTACCCTAAAGTTCTAAATAATAAAAATATATTGCATTTAATTGCCGAAAGCAAATTAAGAGAGTAATGCACACAGTTATCGGTTGTTTTTTTTTTTTTTTTCGAAAGTTTATTCATTGCTGTATTTTTATTTTTTAATAATTTTTTTAATTTTGCAATTATTTATTGTATTGTTACCAGCAAATTTTTAATTAATAAAATCTTTTAAACATCAATAATAAATTACTGTTCAAAATTATGAGTTAACATAATAAAGGGCATTTCAAGTTTATTTAATGTTGATCATAAATGGAAAACAATGCATTCGTGTAAAAATTCCCTGTATATATGAAATATTAAGTATATTATTCTATTTATTTATATTTAGTTACTAATTCAGTTACCATGAAGTTTCGTAAAATCTACTGGGTGACTCTTACATAAGCTATTGATTTTTTTCCCCCCAAATCTCCTGGTCTTTGAAAAATTTCTAGATTTTTTTAGTTTGGTGGGTTGACAAGTCTGAATCTATTAATACTATTCATCTGCTCTAAAAACAATCAGCAACTTCACGGTATAAACATTAAAATTTGATTTATATCATATCAAAACTTTTTTCTCAAGTTTTTAGAATCCAGTTTCATGCTATTTAACTATATTATTTTGGTTGTTATTTCTTAAAAAAATTTCTTTTAATTACATATAGAAATCACAGAAATGCTTCCGGGTATTTTGAACCAACTGGGAGCTGAAAGCCTCACACATTTGAAACGACTGGCCACAATGCAAACATCAACAGGTATTTTGGGTCTGCTGAAAAATTTTGTCTTTATTTTCTGATACTTTGTATGCAAAAATATTTTTGTTCAATCTTTCTCTTAGCAATAATATAACAATAGTTCTTGAGCTAATATGTAAAGAAAGAGCTAACAAAATATTAAAAAGTAAATGTACGAGCTAATAAAATATTATATTAACATTTGATTATCTTAAAATTTTAAATAAAGTCAATTTTATATGAGAAAGTTTTATTGATCAACAATTTTGTTACAATTATACTAGTAGGGGAACAAAACGGGATACCATTATTGTTTTTATTTACTACGGAAAATCTGTTAAAGATAACTACACATTTTTTTTATAGCTACATCACTTATTGAAGCACAGAAAAAACATCTTTTAATGACTGTGAAATAGGGAAAAAAATAATTTTCCAAACTCTTACATATCCCGTTTTAGCATACCTGGGTCAGACAAAACGGGATAGGGTTTACAATGTTTAATTTTTTTTGTAAAACTAACTAAAAACATAATTAATTGACAAACTGTAAAGCAAAATTTCTAAAAATTGTATTTCTGCATCATCCGTGAGTCTTGGGTTTTCCTTCACTCGAGGAAATGCAAACATAGGAGGGATGAATACCTCAGCTGCACTTATGCATGTTTCAACAGTAACCAAAACTCCTCATTCGGCTAAAGACAAGCTACCCACTTGCTTTTTGCCTTGTAGACTCAACACTTTTGAAGTCTTGTTTGGCACTGTTAGAATTCCTGTTTCATCAACGTTATAAATATCATTTGGAGTAATCCTATGTTTACTTAATAAAGAATTCAAAAAACTGCTTAACTGCAGTGCGATTAAACCCTTTTTGCTCAGACCATACCCGTGGGTTCTGAATTTCAGAGGCTAAGTTCTTCATGCCTGCCAAAAAAATGATTACAACCAACACTTCCCAACCATTTTTTTCCTTGTGTTAAAATTATGCTTAATATTGTTTCTCTCAGCTAACTCAAATGTCCATTCTTATGTCCGTTAGAGTTATACCAAATCTCTCTTCTAGAGCCAATACATGCTCACACGTTTTTTCTTGTTCAGCATTGAATACTGTCTCTTATCTGTCCAACTTTTTCACTGCGGCCAATCCAGGGGTCAATGTATTTGGACGAGCCTTTTTTACCTTTCTTTCGATATAGTTATAATAGTATAGTAAAAGTATTTGGCCAACAAATAAATCTGTGGATAAAACTGGATATAAAAGGAACTGTCCTGTTTTATCCAACTCATAAGTATCCCGTTTTGTCAGACTCAGACACTTTTCAAAACAAACGTGGCTTCTGACTAGACATAAGAATACTTGTTAATAAATTCTTCATCAAATGTAATACTCACTGGAATTTTAGTTCTATATATATATATATAGGCAGTACAATGTGAAAAACAGCACTCGTAAATGTAGAAAGTGGCAAAAAAAAATGGAGTAAAAAAGTTCCGAGGCCTACAACTTTCTATCAACTAGTGATCTCGACGGTACGCACTGAAAATGATATAATCACAGTCAAATAAAAAGTTTCTGTCGTCGTCCGCTAGATAGCTGCTATAGTCTGGTCCCTAGACGGCCTATCCCGTTTTATCCAACTCTCCCCTACGTGAATGCAAAGTACAGCACAATATTAAAATTTTAACATTTAAATTCTTTGCCAAGAGTAGTACTATTTTTTTTGAATTGCGGGAAATTCGATTCAGTTTTTCTCACTTTATGTAAACTCCAGGCATATTTCAAGACAGTGACTTTGTAGCTTATGATTTTATCGACATTTGTAGAACAGTTGGGACCACTTGTTGCCATCCCTAACAATGATGAATTCTTAAACCATGAAGATTTGGGAGGTGTAATTTGATGAATATTTTTAGAAATTTATATTGTGCTTTGTTTTATGTACAAGAGTGCATAAATTCCTAATTTTGATATTATATTAAGAATTGTGACTAGTTAAAAATATAAATGAATCCATTAAAAAGAAAATATGAAAAACTTGCAAAAGTGTTTGAGGTAAAAAGCCGGGAAATGCGGAATCGTAAAATTGCGTCCTGAGACAAAATATCAACTGTCAGATAGTTCTGTAGAAGATGTTCTACTTAAAATAGTCGTGTGTTGTCTGCTAAAAATTATAAATGGAAATTCATAATAGGGGCATGCTCTGATTGTTATGTTTCAATGCTTTGTGGAAATGTTTGCTGGATTTAAAAGTCTGAAAAAGAAAGCAAAGATACAATTAGTTAACAAATCACATATTGAATGTATGCTTTGCTACAAACCTCATTAAATCTACAGTTAAGAATTTAAGCTTTTTAACTAAAGTAAAAATGTATAGTTTTTTTAGATCTGTTACATTTATTTTGTTTTATTCTTTAAGCAATTGTATTGGTCATCTTTAGTTTCTAACATTTTGTCCAGTTTTTTTCAGTGCCCTAGAAGAAATATTTTCATTTTGAACAAAATCTCAAATCTGATATAAAGCAGATTTTGTGATACTTCCAAATTATTTATTAATGTTTATTGGTATTTTTAGGGCCTATTTCTGAACAAACAAATAGTGGTATTGATGAAGAAGAAGACGAAGAAGTGCCAGGTTAGCATATAATAATTTATTTTATTCATTTGTGTATTTATCAATTACTCTTATTCAGGGTTCGCCAAGTAGGCCCACTTTGAAAAAACCCGCCTTGGTTTTATTATGTGGGCCCACCTTGAAAAAACCCGCCTTGGTTTTATTATGTGGGCCCACCTTGAAAAAACCCAATGTTTTTAATATTTGTAAAGTAAAAAAAACTAATCTATAATTTCATAGTACTAATTAGTATAATATCAATACTATTATTATACTATTATACTACAATATATTATACTATTATATAATAATACAGTGAAACCCCGATTTTACGTTTCTCAGGGGACTGGGTAAAAAAAACGTAAAATACGGGAAATACTTAGACAGCAAAAAATCATATAATAATAATGGGAAAATAAAACAAACTAAAGGTAGTAAAGATGACTCTTTCAAAAGGTACTATTAAAATCTATATTTTACGAAAAGAATATTAGTATTTAAAGAAAAAAACATACCAGTTCAAGATCACTTTTACAATTTTTGTTAAGAATCATGTAATTTAGGTGCAAAATAGTGCGTAATAGTAGATTGTTTTTTAGACATTGAGTTCAAAGTAAATGCCTCATCTTCCAGGACTGAAATCTTTTGCAAATTTTTTTCCTGGTCTTTGTATGATAGAAAATAGTCCTTCACTATTAGCAAACTTCTCAATGCTGTGTTGAAAGAAGGAACGGGCTGTGCTTCTGTTTCTTCTTGTTCATCTTCATCGGTGGATGAAAAGTCCATAACATCGTCCACGGATGGAGCAATGGTTCTCTCAGCTTCGCATGTTGCTAAGTTTTCTCGGATGTACTCGTCGAAGTCATAGCTAACTGTTTCATTGTCATTCTCCGAGTCTAGTCTATCTAATCCTGCGTCTGTTAACGGTTCATTAGAAGCTACGATTCCGCTTTCTTCAAAACAGTGGGAAATGCACTTTTGTGTAACGCTTCTCCAAGCAGCAGAAATAAAATACATAGCCTCCAGAACACTTAACTTTAGTTTGCAGGCGTCATTTAGGTTTCCGTTCTCTAGTTCAGCTACAGCTTTCCGGACAAGTTGCTTTCTGTAAAAAACCTTAAATGATCGAATAATGCCGAGATCACAAGGCTGTAATTTGCTTGTACAGTTTGCAGGAAAAAACTCAACGCGCACATTAGATAGCTGCAAATCCGGATGTGCACTGCATTGATCGATGAACAAAATTATTTTGGGGTTCTGAAATTTCATCTTTTAATCCAGTTTCTGCAAAAAGTCTTCGAAAAAGGCTTTTGTTATCCACGCTTTTTTGTTCGCTTCATAATTTGTTGGGAAACTTCTCACGTTTTTAAAGCATCGTGGTTTGCGTGATTTTCCAACAACGAGTGGAGTCACCTTCTCACTTCCAGCAGAATTACAGCATAGTAAAACCGTAAGACGCAATTTTGACATCTTCCCTCCGTGGCAGGAATCTCCCTTAGAAACGTAACTTTTATCCGGCAGAAGGTTAAAGAAAAGTCCGGTCTCGTCCGCATTGAATACGTCCTTTGGCTTGTATCCTTTGGTAAATTTTTCTTCCATTCTTCTATTGTAGCTTCATCCACGCTTGATGATTCTCCGGAGAGCGATCTATACACAAGATAATGTCTTTTTTTCATCCGGTCAATCAAGCCATTGGAAGCTGTAAAGTCTTTTAACCAAGTCTATCGGCAAATTCTAGAGCTTTTTCTCTTAATATGGTGCCATTTACAGGTACATTAGCGTCACGAGCCTCTTTAAACCATTTTACTAAAATCCCTTCCATCTCGTCGTACGGGGATTTTTTCATTGTTCTCCGTTTCTTGGCATTTTTTTCACCGACTTTTTCAAAGTTTTTATCAATGCATTCTTTTTTCTGTAGTATGGATTGCAGGGTTGTTACGGGAATTCCTTGCAATTGAGCGAATGCTACTTTTGTTCCATGAAATTCATTAAACTGCTTAACAATTTCGGCTTTCTCAGCAACAGAAAAGTTTTTGCGTTTTTTGCTCACCATTTTCGTACGAAAGGGTTTGAAATGCGACCACCTTGTGCTAAACAACAACAGAGTCTGAAAAGCTGTAGAAACGTAAAGATCCCCTTTGCTTTCCAAGGAAGAAAATAAGTCACTACATCTGATTGGTAACTGGAGTGTCTCTTCTCCTATCTGTCTCATTCCTGCACCAATGAAATGTGTTGTTTCTGTACTTAGTTTCTTCGCCCGCTGCCTTGTCCGAGACAGGCAGCAGGTGTTCAACAAAGGAAGGGGTAGAGAGGACTAAAGTTCTAGAAAACAGTAGTCTGTGGAATGCGTTTCTGCTTTCATAGATTTACTTGCAACAACGTGGATGAGCTTTAAAAAAGCAAACATAGAAAAAATATTGCTTATTAAAACATTTTTTTATTTTTATTTCTACAAAAAACGTAAAATGCGGGAAATTCCGTAAACTAAAAACTTACAATCCGGGTAAAATTAACATTGGAGGTATACGGAAAAACTGGGTCCTGATGAACAAAACGTAAAATGCGGGAAAACGTAAATTCGGGGGACGTAAAATCGAGGTTTCACTGTATAATAGTATAATTTCATAGTACTAATATTTCAATGAAATTAAATCAAATAGAAATTTAAATAATCCATTTTTCAAATTTAATTGCATGCTTTATATATATATATATTAATAAACCGGTTATTATTAATTCATATGTTTAAAAAAATTGAAAAGAAACATTTTTTTTTTTTTTTTTTACTAAATGTTACATTAACAAATTTAAACAGTTTTATTTTCTGGCTTTAAAAAAAATAAGCTAAAACTTTTTGTAAGAGAACTTTTTAAATTATTTATCTAAAAATTAAATAATTTTCCTATGGTTCATAATTTGAAGGGAAAAAAAATGAGACAGGTAACTGATACTCTTTATAATTATATGAAATTTCAATTTCTATTAATCTTATTTTAAAAATATGGAAGACCATAAAATATTTATTTCGGTTTTTTATTAAAGTCGGATGAAATTTTAGATTTTACCGATTATATATACAGTACACTCTCGATTATCCGTGAGCGGATTATTTGGCTCATTCCGGGGGTCACACAAAAAATATAAAGAGAAACATTTTGAAGATTAAAATTATTTGACTCATGAAGTGGTAACACTACCAAATTTTTGGAAGCAACATTCGTTATTGGATTGCAGTATATGGAACATCAGCAGAATGGTCAAAGGTAAAATCGTCTACGTTATCACGATCTTGGAGAAAGATCATACCGCTTGATGAACAATCCTCTTCAGATGTTCAAGAAAAATATGATAACAGTATTCTCGAACAAGTAAAAGAAATCTAATGTTTCGAAATTCTTGATGAAGAAAATTTAGAATATTGGTTTCAAAGTGATGCATGTGAGCCTGGCTTCCAGTATTTGACTGATGAAGACATCAATATGTTGTTAAATCAAATAGTGACTGATGCAGAAGATGTAGTAAATGAATGAAATACAATTTCTCATTCTGCTGCTCTGTGGAAACTTTATTAGATTATACGGGAGGATTTGATTTCAGTGACATTACTGCGGTTTGTAAAATATGTGTATCGATATATGACGAAGAGGCATTACACATTATTTAATAAGGAAAATTCCTAGTTTGATGTTATGCTTGCAAATGTCAGTAATTTTTATATTTTTTGTACTGATATTGAATTTTTCTTTAATAAAAGGAGTTTTCGGATCATCCGTGTTTTTCTATAGTCCGTGCGACCTGTCCCGGTGATTAATCCGGATAATCGAAAGTGCACTGTATTCACTAATTTTATAATAAGTGATATATATGTTTAATAACTATGGTAAATGAATGTGTGTGAAAACAAAAAAATTTATAAAATTGTGCTATGTTATGTATTTAACAATAAAGGGGATTCAAATATGTATTATTGATAATGCATTATTTAAAGTTAATGTAAAATACATATAACAAAAGTAAAACTTCATTTATGAGCACTCAATGAAAAAAAAAAACAATTTTCCTCATTTTTTCAATAAAACCCAGGCGGGTTTGTTTTTTTTTAAATATACCTGGGTTTTTTTCAAACCCTGTTATTTGATCTGAACTTGATAGTTATGTTCATCTGATATATTTCCAACATATTTATATCCTTATCTATTTATTTTTCAATGGGTAATGTAAAAATTATCTGTTGAATAGCGCAAAAATAGTTTTTTAAAAAAAAAATTTTAAGACAACTGTTATGAGGTGATTTACTATACTCAGTTGTTTTTAAATGCATATTATTTTCTTTCCCTTATTATTCTATTTCTTGAGAAAATGTTAGTTTTACTGAAATGAATATAGTGAACAATGCCTTTATTGAATTTTAAGCTCAACTTGTGAAGTGCAGAAAGAACTGAGTTCAGACAAACCTATTAGAGTAAGCCATGAAGTTCCATCCAAATGCGAAATACTTTGAATCCAAATACTAAAAAGAAATTTATTTTTTTTAATTATTCAATTGAAAAAAATTTGTGAGAATAGAAATTTGAATTCCACAATGGAGAAGTTCTCTTCCAATATTTGATATTTTGAAGAGAAAAAAGTTTTCAGCAATTAAAACTTCATTGCTTACTCTAGGTTTGCCTGAACTCGCTTTTTATAAATTTTAAATTCGTAATGGATGTGAAAGAGAATTTATGCGGTGTTGCTCCTGTGGTATGCAGGGGTCACATTCCCCCTAAAATTCATAAAATTCCTAAAACTATGCAAACCCTAAAAATCTGATAAAATTTTGTTGGTGTTCCTAAAAAATTAGAGTTATAGGCTAAATATAAATAAAAAAGCAATAATCTAAAATATAAGAATTTAACTACATTAATTAAAACTGTTTTAATTTTGCCACATGGGAATTCTGATCCTGAGAAGGTTTTTCGATAAATAAAGCAATGCTTAATGTTAGTCACCATGAGAATACTATTATGTCTCTTAGACTAAACAAAGATACCATTTGAAATTATGGAGGAGTGTTGAAGATCACCACAACACTATTGAGGGCAGTAAAAGAATCTCACAAATCATATCAAGAATATGTTAGAAAAATGATCATGATTAATTTGTTTTTCTCTAACTTCTAATATAAATTGCTGATTTGAAATCTAATATTATCACACAATAGTTTTTCTTAATAGAGTAAGGTAAAGGGTAATAATAAAGTTTTGATTTAGAAGGTAAAAATTAAATAAAATTCCAAGTTGGCGTTGATTTATTTTTTCTCTTGATTTATTCTCACTTTTGCCTGTTCCTGAATTATGCACTTAATTTCTGATAGGTAATATGTAAAGTTGAAATTTCATTTTTACACTTTAGAGATTTCATTCTTGACTTAATAAATTTCAGAGCTTTATTTTATGGCTTGCAGTTATATATGATATGTGTGGATGAAATGTAATCATCTTCTGTTATTTAATAAACTACCGTGTGATCTGTTTTTAACCTAGCAAAATCATATATTACCCCTAAAACCCTGGGTATGGCGTCTTCTCAAGTTTTGTAAAATACAATTAATACGTATACAACTCCTGTTTAAACTTTTATAGTTTAATTTATTCAATAGCCTATTTGTTATAAATATAGCACTATAAAAGAACATAGTTCATAATTTCTATGGAGTTCCTACCATTTATAAAACATTCTAGGCATATCAGTATATGATGGTATTTCTTAACAAATATTGTTAATATGATATCCAGTAGTTTTTCTATTGATATTCTTACTAACTTTAGGGTTATCATGCTTTTTAGATTTTATTACTTTTTTTTCTGCCAATATTATTTGGATGAATTTTAAAAATGCTTATCATTTAGATGTTTTCTAATCATCTGCACTGTTTACTTTTAGACTTAGTCGAAAATTTCGATGAACCGTCTAAAGCTGAAGGCGTGTAAATTTGCGAGTATAGCCGCGATGAAGGAAAAATGTCCTGTATTAACAACTCTGTAATTTTATTGATATATGGTAATGATACCATGACTTCGTTTTCAAAATTTGTGTATTGAACTGTGCGTAGTAAAAACATGTTTGTATGAATTTTTGTCTTGTTATTGTTGTATTTCTACTATGTCCAACTAAGCTGCTCTAAAGTCAATATGAATGCGAGGACTGGAGATATCAACAAAATATGTTGAAAATTAATAAAAATGTTTTTGCTTTATTATGCTGTATTTTTTATACATAAAAATTGGCAGTTAATATGCAGTTCATAGTTTCAAATTAGATTGTTAATTGCTATTAATTAATAAAACTAAATTCAGCGGCGCAACAGCCCATCTCAGTTTTCTGGGGTGCAGGAGCAGGTATTCCGGTTGGCCGTATGCGGAACCCCCAGTGTTTAGTTCCCAAGCATGCTTGGTACTCATTTATCGACCCACTGAAGAGATGAAAGGCTTAGTCAACCTTTGCCCGACCCGGGGATCGAACCAGGGACCTGTGGTTGACAGCGCGGAGCGCTACAACTCAGCCACCAGGCGACTAATAATTAATAATTGTCCAGAATTAGCAGTTCATAGTTTCAAATTGGATTGTTAATTACTAATGATTAAATTTCTCTAAATATCCTTAATTTTTAGTAAACTCTCTAGTGTTCCTGATTTCCATGGAGACTTCTTAATTTTTAGGTTAAATGTCAGTTATATGTTCCTAATACTGAGATATGCAAAGCTGTAAAGATACTTTTGTTTTACACTTTAATCATAATAGTAAAATAAGTTACAAGATAATGCTGTTAGTGTATACAGTCAAAATGTCCCAGTAGTTGAGAAATCTGGATCACTTGATCTTTTGGCTTTTTATTTTATCATCAGTGTTTTCATCATAGAAAAAAAATGGGTGAGAATTTCTCACCCTTTCTCAAAAACAGGGTGAGATTTCTAAAAACTAAAAAAACACAAACTCTTGGGGAAAAAAATCATTTCTTTAATTATAATACATTTTTAACGTCTTCTATTTTTTAAAGCATTGAATATTTTTGGTGCATCATCATAGAAGATTTTGCCTTTACAAGGTATTTGTCCATCTTACACAAGTGCATAAAAAATTTGAACGTCTTACATGAAGAAACCTTACCTACGGTAAACACGTGGTTGCAGAGAAATGTGTTCTGAAAGGGGTTCCGTGGTTGTGTTCTGTTGTTCGAAAAGTTTCTGAACAATACTGGTAAATAGGGAGGCTAGATAATGGGGCAGATGTTGAAAATAATGAAAGATCTAGGAAGAAAAGTGAAACGGATTTTATTCTAAATGGCGTAATTCGAAGCTTTTTCCTAAATACGAGAAATTGGCGAATTTTGAAATTGATTTATAGAATGCACGAATTTCTCGCGGTAATCATTTTTTAATGCGAGAAAAGAAAAAAATATGCGAGATTCTCGCGCAGTAGTGAAAACACTATCAGCAACTATACAAGCAAATTGAATTTTTTTTACGTGCAAAGACTCAAATTGATTGTGAGACTCATATTTATCTCCCAAAAAAAGTACTTTCTAATGAATTTTTTTTTTTTTAATTATTTGCTAATTAGCGAATTCAGTATTTATTTCTCAAGAACTGTTGGTCCAATTTTGCTGAAAAAGAGTTTTAGAAAAACATGTCAACCATCATTAAATAAAATAATGAACAAAGGTAGTATATAAAATGTAAAGAATGTTGATGGTTCTAAGTGGGTTAATTTTTACAGTCTAACAAGTCTCATTTTGTTGTGATTAAGAAAATGATATTGTTTAAAATATCGACTTTTTACATCTAGAAATTAAATGATTGTTTAAGACATAAAAGTAATCGTGAAATTATTTTTAAGCTTTTAAATAAAGAAAAAAAAATTTTTTTGATTTAAAATGAGATATAACTTTTAAAAAAAACTGAAATTTAGGAGAATTTTTGTCCTTGTTAGTAGTCTATTGACGCTATGCCGCCATCGCTAATACTCCCACTTCTCTAAATTTGGAACGTTTTTTTTTCTTACTAGACTAATAGGAAAACTAAGTAATTTTATTGCAATATTTTGTAATTTATGGGTTCTCACCTCTTTTAAAAATTATATATAAAAAGATTCTACCAAAATAATTCTCAAATTTTCATCTTGCTTTCCTTATTAAAAGAAGAAAAGCTAGAAGTTTCAATGTTCAGTGCAATTCTCTCGATGGAGAGTAATCTATACATAATAATAAACGCGACTGTGTGTCTGTAATCACAATATATCGCCCCAGAAGCCTCGCCCAGGCACGAAACTCGGCACATAATTGTGTTTTGACATAATGAGGAAGTATTTTTTTTCTTTTTCAAAAATTTGGATTAGTTTTTTAGTTATCAGTCATTTTGTAAGAAAATCTATGCTTTTTCGTTTTCAAAGAGCCATATTCAAAAAACCATTAAAAATGCATATACTTTTCTCCACTCTTATAAATGTATGCAAATGCGAACCTTACAATTGAAATATTAATTTTCGGCAACTTAAACCAATAATATACGAAGGAATTAATAATTTAGTTGTAAGGTTCGCATTAGTTTACATTTATCAAAGTGGAGAAAAGTTTAACTTTTGTATTAAAAATGTGGCAACATATTCGATACGTAAATAGAACACTTCAAGTGCTGCGCATTTTGCGCCAAATCGGTATATTTGCTCATTACTGCGCAGAAACGACATTTTATGTTAATTTTGCGCCGATTCTGCGCCAAAAATGTTTTGGGGACCAACTAAACATTGCCAAATTTTAATAGCAAAAGAAAATTTTTTCTCTTGTTGATTTCATCGTTATTGATGTACCATCGTCTTCGTCAATGGAAAGCTAATGGCCTTCTTGCGCTATTCTATTTATAGATTAGTACCATGATCCTTGAATTAACTAGGGGACCATCCACTAAGTACATATTTTCATGTTGATCCTCAGAACAGTCAAGAATCACAAAGCTTCATAACCTCAAACTTTCTTTATTCATTATATTAGTAATTAGATAAAGATAAGATTAAATAAGGATAAGAACTAATTGAGTTTCATAACTTAAATTTTTTATCTGAGGGACCATCCATTAATTGCATATTGTTTTTAAACAATTATTTTACTTTGTTACTTTTTAAAAAAAAATTTTTTTTTTTACTTATTGCATTTTATTATTGTATTATTACCTTCAAAATTTTCAGTGCTCTTATTTTGTTTTAGGAAATAACTTAATAATATTTAGAGGCAAAATTTTAAATAAGTATGAAGAGAGGGGTTTTCAATATTTTAAATGCAGCAAAAAATCTTATGTTTTTCAGATTTGTCATTCAAAAATACTTTAATTCATCTCTTAATGATTTGATTTAAAGCAACTGATATAAAAAATTTTAATTATCACAGATTTGCTAAATATTATGAGTGTAGGGACAATATAATAATTTACTTCTGAAAAATTTTTTTTAGCTTCAATACTCGTATTTGCATTTAAAAATTATTTAATTTTTTTTAATCATTTCATTAATGCAATACTTTATAAGTAACCAATTTTAATAAAAATTTATTAGGGGCCATTCACTAATTTACATTTGTAATATAAATTTATTAAAGTTTTCTTAATTTGCTTAATTCTTTACATATTTTTATAGATTTGGTATGATCAATATTAATCTTGTTAATGTTGTGTTGAATATACTATTACAAATAACATTTATTTAAATTTTAATAAAATTACACTCGATAACCTTAAATAATAGTTAAATTAATTAGAGTTTTGAATTACCTTTTACAGAATTAAATAAAGTAATTATTAATTTAAAAAATAGTATGAGCCACTCAATGTTAAATTTATAAAAAATTTTTTAAAATTATTTCGGCAATATTAAATAAATTTTTAGGTCTTTTCCACACTGAAACGCCATTGATTCACTTGCTGTATGATGAAATGGTGTTCCTAGTTAAAGCAGGGCGTTTTTTTTTTAAAGAGTTTTGGTTTTCATGTTTGTCAGGAAAGGACTTAAAATCATTAGATGTAGAAAATGCAGAAATTTGGCAAAATTCAAATTTAATAGATGTTGGACTAGATACCACAAAGGTGATGACATCCTTATCTTCTTCAGAAAAAAAATTATGTATTTAGGTGTCAGATCTTTTTACTTGGCATGCACAAAAAATTTATTAAAAGCATTGCCTCTAAAAAATAGGTTACTGTGCCCTCTTAAAGTGTTGCATCCTGTAATGAGAATGGAAGAAACTTCTATTAAGTCAATAAGATATCTGGCAACAGTAACCCCATCCATTATAAAACCTGGAGAGGCATCTTGTTACTAGATGAAGGGGGCAAGGTTACATGGGGAACCAGAAGGTTATTCTTCTGACTCAAATGAATATGCACCAATTGATGTGTTTTGGAAAAACTATTTTGTGAAGAAAGATAATTTGGGAAATATCAAATATCCTCTTATAACAAAGCTCTATTGTGCGTACCACATGGGAATGCCGATGTTGAAAGAGGTTTAAGTGTGAACTAAAAGCTACTGACAATAAGGCAAGTTTAAATTTGCATAGTGTTAATGGTTTGAGAGAAGTTGTGTCACATATCAACAAAATAGGGGTTTAAATAACTTTAAAGTTGACAAAGATATGATTAAAGTGGCTCGTGCAGCATTTAAAAATTATTCTGCTCGACTAGAGGTTGAGAAAAAAGAAAGCAAAAAACACTGAAACTGAGGAAAGCAGATTGAAAGCTGCTGAAATTGATTTGCAAAAAAAATTGAAGGCTTCTCAAGATCTCTTAGCCGCAGCTGAAAAAATATTAAAGATAGGTAAAATAATAAAGACATGTCGATTATAGAAAGCGGACGGATCCTCTTATCTGAGGCTAAGTTGAGGATAGCAGAATATTTAACAGCATTGGAAGGTACCAAAAAGAAACTTAATTTGTTAATGCAGGGACCTTCAAAAAAGTGTAAAAAATAAGATATGTTATTAATGGACAAAATTAAAAATTCTTGTTATTAAATTCTTCTTTTAATTCTATTTATTAAATATGCTCCAAATCTTTTTTTTTTGCTGCTCCAAAATTGCTTTTTTGTTGCTCCAAAAATGCTCCAAAACCATGTTTTGCCACTTGAAGCCCTGCGCTTCGCTTTGATATATTTGTCGCTGTTCATAATTGGGTATACTATAGCCTACGTCACAGGTTGTGTTATTCCTACTAAATTTAACCCATGAACGGCATTTTCTGCGAGCCTAACTTCAAGCCACAAATAAACAAACGAAGTGTTTGATCGTTTAAATAGCTGCTCGCCAGATTTTATTGCATTATAAAGAAAAGTAATTGATATTCGATTTTTAATTAATAATTGATTTATGTGGATAGTGGCATAGAATTTAGCATTGCGTCATGGTAAATGTTATTCCTACTAAGTGGAAGTAGTTGTGTTTTTTTAATATTATACCCAATTGTTATAATAAGTTTTTCTTCTTTCCACGCTCTATTTTTTTTTCTTAAGCGAAGACGATAATTTTTGTAGCGATATAGAAATAGAAATTGATACCATAAAAAAATTATATAGAAATTGATACCATAAAAAATTAATTCGTTTTCGTGTTCTTTTCATGTATTTAGCATTTTATTTTTTTTTTCTTAAGCGTTGTAGCTATATAATATATAAAATAGGAATTTAAGACAAAATTGCAGGACAGGAACACTTTAATTGTCCACTAATCTTCAGATTTCCTGCTATGTTTTAAAAAACTTTATTTGTGAAAACCTTTAGCGTGGCGGACAGCTGGCCGCCTAGGCGGCTAGTGCTAAATAAAAGTTGGCCGCTGAGATAGAAATTCCAAACTTGTCACTTGTTTCTTGAAATTGAATTTCGATCTTCAGATAAAGGAGACTAAAAAAAAAAATTCATTTAGATTTTTTTATAACATTGGGGTATTTGACAGTTATGTTTAACAACATTTTTACCAAGATAGAAATCAAATTTGTACTATGTGTTCTTTAAAAGATTAAAATATATAATTTTAATATTTTTTAATTAGTGGGTTTTTAATCCTAATTGATAGACTAATAAAGGACTAGAGATTAATAGAAAAATTAAAAAAGTTTCACTTTATAATTACCCTAATTGACAGTAATGATAAACAAAACGTTTTCATAATATAAAGTTAAAAATTCTGTCCATGTGTTTTATAAGAAACTAGCTGTACCCTGCGTGCGTTGCAACGCTTTCAATTTGAATTTGAATTTTGTATTTAAGTGTGTAAATGACATTTGCGATTATGATTTGAAATGCAAATTTTATTTAATGGTGAAAAAAACCAGTGATAGTCTCAGCAGTTAATTCTCTAGGATATCATTAGTGCATTTTCAAACAGGCATGTATGGTGATGCACACGGAGCATGAAACATATTTTGGACAATGATCTGAAATAAGACTGGATCTATGGTGACATCAAGAATTTCTGCTCATATCTGATCAGTTTGGCAAGGTGGTTTTTTTTTCAATAAGCCAAATTAGAATGTGTGCCTGAGGCAATCCTCGTTTTTGCCATTCAATAGAGTACACCCAACACCGTGTCTCTCTAAAAACATGACGCTTCACAATGAAATCAAGTAAAGATTATCATTTTTGTTTGAACACACGTGCTGTAATATCATGACGATCCGATGATGATTGTCCTGGTAACAAAATATCTCTAATTTCAACCCAAGCAGAATTGCACGTAAATGTAATAAATAAATCTAGGAGCCCATATGCGAGAACATATGTCATTGCATCCTGTGAGTATTCATACATGTGCCTTGGAGTTCAAGGCACATGTATGAATACTCAGACATGTATGAATACTACATTTGCAGGGAGTCCAAGTTTTTCTCCCTGCAAATGTAGTCGGCAATATAATCATTTTCCCCACATCATTAGGATTAACGTTACCATCATTAATTATTGCATCCCGTAAATGAATGCATTCTTCTGAACGTAATTTGGTTTGATTTAATTTAATATACAGTATGCGTTCAGTTTCAATTTTCGTATACATATCGATAATGTATTAATGAACTAATTGTCGACATTTTAAAGTATGATTATCAGCGTTTTGGCAATCATTAATCTATATGCATAAAAACTTATTGCACTTGCTTTCTTATTGGTTTTCTCGCCTGTTTGCGGACTTCTTAATTTTATGTTAAAATAATATCCCTCCTCTCCTCACCAAAATAAAATAGGATATTGCAATGCATCATATGATCGATAAGTTTCTGAGAACTCTTTGAACGTCACGATTTCTGCGATGAAGAACTGTATCGCGGGAGGTAAATTCTTCGCCAACTATAACAATAGCCACTTCATCCAATGTTGGCGCATTGTATTTTTCTTTGTGGTGGCCTACAGGTGTTTTTTCAGCTCTAATAACAACTTTGTAAATATCGGATGACATTTAGTCAAGGGCAATTGTGAACAGCCTAATTAACTGATTATGTTGATCGAAAAATTTTTGTAATACGGTAAAAAATTTTCGTTTAGTGCCATTGTTTACCTGACAACGTTGATTGACTTGATCATTTGTGTTATCCATGAAATAAATTTGTAGAAATTTATGATCTGCGTTAGGCATTGAAAGAAGTGATCCTGCACGATGATAAATTTGGCCTTGCACTTTGAATGTTGGGATGTAATTCTCGTTCACGATACGTGTAGCACCGAATAAAGTAATTTAGAAACACGAATTGTACCGGCGTATATGCGCCAAAAAATGTTTCGATTGGTTTGTTTGACCTGATACGAAGGTTGATAATGTCTCGGCAGGCGACGTAAAATCTTGTAGTTTCAGTATGCCTCTAGAACAGCAAATTTCAGCTGTTTCATTTTTAAATTTGAGAGCATTACAAAACATACATAATTGATATATTTCTTCGATGATGACACTTGGGGGAAGACTATAGTTTGTTGTCGGATCATAGTGAAATGCACTGAAATTCAAATCAGAGTATTGGCAGCGTCTGAATAGCGAAATGCGTTCTCGGTCGGTTTTCAATCTTGCTTTCCGTTGCTCTGATGTTTCCGACGAACGGGCTTGTGTAGTTCGTAGTTGATTTGTTGACAGTCTTCTTTCCTGTTGCTCAGACGTTTCTAAGGAACGTTCAAAAGCATTCTGTTCTCGATTAGTTTCAAGTCCTTTTCCCGTTTCTCCGATGTTTCTGAAACACGGGTAGTTCTCTTTTTGCGCGCTTGAGATGTCGACCGACTAAGAGCGATTTGCTTAGGTGGCATATTTTTGCAAATATTCTTTCTGACAAAGAAAAAGAAATGTAAAAGTTGACAGTGGTCGCAAATTTGCTAAATCGAAAGATCACATACATATTTTAAATAATAAAAAGAGCAATAAAAATGAGATGAATAAGAAATATGAAAATTATAAGATTTAAAACAAAAATCAATTTTATAAATGAAAGAAATAAAATGGATGAATTCGAAAACTTTGCATAAATAAACAAACAAACTAATAGTTTTCAAATGACAACTGTCACAGCACTGAAATCTTCGAAAACTATATTTAATTGTGCTAACCTAAAATTACGTACTAAATATAAATATTTCTGAAAACGTGCAATTTGAATGACATTTGCTTTTGTCTTTATATTTATTAAACAGTTTTCACAGTACTGAATCCGTGATACGACCAACAATTAAGAAATCTATTCTCGTTGATTTTACTTGCTTGTGCTCACCTGACATAAAGAAACGCGCGAATTAAAAATTAAAGTATATGCAATTTACTTTTCTAAATGAATAGAGTTATAAGATAGAAAATATCACTGTTGTTATCTTCAAGATATTTGAAAATTGAATCGTTTATAGCAAAATTTAAAACAATGGCTAGCTTTTAACCAATCAGAAAATTCCATTTCGACTTTCACTGATATCGCTGGAACGGTTTATCGCAGAATGTTCTAATGTCGACAGAAACCTTCCACGTGCTTTGAACTATCTGTATGCCAAGTTTCATAGCTTTCTGTCGGATGGTTTAGGAGTCTATAGAGGACAGACAGACAGACACACATTCACTTTTATATATATAGATAGAAAAATTAAAATGTTTTGTTTTATAACTGAAGTTGAACAGCCGTAACCTTGTAATTTTTAACCCAGAGGACTTGGGATATCCTTGATCATGCTTGGAACAAACTAGATGTTATAGAGGACTTTTTGATGAAACTAACCCTCAGCGTTACGTGGGGAAGAAAACCTCTGATTGCAAGTGGATATGATTACCACTGAGGATATTCCTGGGTCACCTCAGCGTGCGGCGATCGCTCTATCCTCTAAACCAGTGTTCCCCGGTCCGTGGATCAAATGGTTCCGGGCCGCACATTTCATTTAAACAATTTAAATTCCTAAGTTTATACTCCAAATTATAAATATCTGTGTTTTATTTTTAAAAGAAAGGGGGCCCCCAAAGGTAGTGACATAATTTTTTTAATGTTTGTAATGTCTCATTGCAAATAAACAAGCTCAAGGTTCTTTTTGATTTAAAGTTCTAGTAAGTTAAAATGTTAAATCACTTAATATTTATTTTTTGGTGTAACTGAATTTTATTTTGAAGGCATGTTTAAATGCAATTAAATTTAAATTAATAAATCAAAATAATCTGAAATATAAACAATAAACGTCCTCCCTCTCAGCGGGCAGCGGTAAAATTGTCAAACGTTGACTGGTCCGCGGTGATATAAAGGTCGGGGATCACTGCTCTAAACCACCACGGCTCCATTTCATTTCTATGTTATGTAATTATCAGGGTAACAATTGCAAAACAAAAGTCCAGGTGGGAACGGTGATTTCGCATTCGCGACTCTCGAACAAAGAATATATATATTTGTCTCGAATACGCCATCTGGGAAAAAGACCGGTTCCTCCCTCATCTCAGTTGTATAGAAATGTATTAGGATATTTTCACCTTTCTTAATATTTGTTATATTTACTTGTCGATAATATCTTAAAACTTCCCCATCGTTTTCTTTTAGAATTATGTTTCTTGTAATTTTTAGTTACATATAACTAAATCCTAACTTAAAATTTTTTAATCGATTTGAAAATGAAGATAGAAACTAACATACTTCCGTCTCCCATGACTCCACACGCTAATGGTGAAAGCATACGAAGTGTTACTAGAGGTAGAAAGTTCTGCTCTACGCCACCTGTCATTTCGATCGCCAATTGGCCGACCTACCTTCCTCTGATTTGACTTATTGCACAATGCTGCCGAAGCGCAGCAAAATAATAAAATATAAGAAATTATCTTAGTTTATTTAAATGTGGCGATTTTAAAATAACCTGAGTCTTCATTGGACCAATACTCAGAATTTTGGCTCAATTAGGATTTAAAGGGCCGTTATTTTCCAATATTGGCAGTATATGAAATTGTTCTAGTCACCCGATATTTTGCAACCAATATTGGCCCTACGGAGGAATAATATTAAAAAATCTAGACAACCCAATACTGATCTCTCGGTGCATGTTCACATAGGTGCCATATTGAGCTAGAACAACTGGGGCCAAGAGGTCAAATTGTTGCACGGGTTTACGTATTATCGCGTAGAGTTGATTAATACCGATTAGTTAATAAATTATTTACTTTGTTTAATCCCATGTAAAGGACGAGTATCGAATATTACCTCTATGCGGTTCTACTCATTCTGTTACGCCATTTTTCAAGCCTTTGGATGTTTAATGATTATCTGGGTGTAGTCGCTAGTTGAACCATGCCACGAATGCTATTTTCAGTTATCAGTCAATATTTTCACTGCGACTTCAATATTTTCACTGCAATATTTTCCAGGCGAATATTTTCACTTATCCGAAAATTGCCGACTAGATGAGCTATATGTGGCCACTTGATGTCATCGATTTAAATGTAGTCTGGGATAATAACTCTGAAAATGCGAGCGTAAGGTTCCAAGAAATTATTCACGTGGAGCCGGGGACTTGCTACTTTCCTACCAAGATCTGGGAATTTGGTTATTATGGCCGAAAAGATTTTATGGTAAGGGCATGGTTAGATGGCTGTTCACTACTCCTCCATAACTTTTTTTTTTTAAGGAAAAAAAGGTACTATTTCTGGTGAGAAGTATGAGAATAAGTTCTTGGCTCCCATTTTCGCCTTCTCCAGGTTACAGTTGTCGCTGGTTCAATTTTAATGAAACCTCAAGTGGCCATCTATAGCTCACCTAGTCAGTGGCGTAGCGAGCTTAACTCGCGCCCGGGGCACAATACCCTTTTAGCGCCCCCCCCCCCATTCGAAAACCATATAATATTACATGTAAAATATATATGGTTTATATATAGGCGACTTGGATTATAGCAAATTAATAAATAAATAAAGTAAAATAAATAAAGTCATAGACTCAAGCTAGGTTTTAAATTTGAGACAAAAAATGTAGTTGAGCGAACAAGACTAGATTTTGAAATGTATATGATCATCTAGAATTAGTTCAAAAGATACCTATTATCTTTGAACTAATTTATAAAGCATATTTATAAAGAAATATTTTAAAAACACGCAATTTTTAATCAATAAAAAAGTAAATATTTATTATCTCTAAGGAGATACATATATTTAATAATCATATGATTATAATACATTAATATAACTATTACTATGTCTAAATTTTCCGTGCTTTTGATGAAGAAAATGTATCAATAATATCATCAAAATTGATCATTTAAAATTTTTCTCTTTCCACTCTTAAAAATGCTAGGTCACTTAGGCGATCTGTCAAAATTAATTTTAATTTACTGAATGAACGTTCGCAGCTAGCAATTGATACTGAGATAGTCAGGTGTATTTGAAATGCAGCTCTCAGATTTGGAAAAACATCTTCTTCATTCGAGATTGATTATAAAAGTAAGAAATTCTAATGGAGTTTTAGGTTTAATTTCTTTTCTACTGCGGAGTAACATTTTGCTGTCACATATTTTGATAAAAAGTTCTATTACATTGAAATCTGCATTATAAAATTCACCCAGATTTTTAAAAAATTTTTTTTCAAGGTCGTTATCAACATTATCCTTGTTTAATAAATTTTCAACGTCTAGTAGAAATCCAAATTTGAAATTAAGGTCACTTAATCGTGTACACATTTCTTGGAGACGATCAAGAGTGCTTTTCATAACGCGAGAAATTTCACTTTCTGCGGAAAGACCACCATAGCCAATTCTCCAGGCACGTATTGTTGTATCCATATCCCATTTTTCACAAAGAGACTCTGCTTTTTCTATTACCTCTTTACAGAGCTTGTCTCAAATTTCGGCTAGTTCAGTCGCTAATGATTCAAGATCATGGAACACTTCTCTAAAATTCATTCTAGGATCTTGTAATCTGAGTTGCACACGATCAATCCTTCTTAAGATTTCATACCAGAAATGAAGTAAAGTTATAAAACTAAAGGTTAGTATATTTTGCAACAGAATTATAGCTTCACTTCTGTTGTCACTTGTACTGGTAGTGTGCTCTGCTAACTTTTCTATTAGTTCTTTTATATTCTCTAGCCCATAGATGATAACGATAACTGCTTGTATTCTAGCGCTCCATCGCGTTTCAGATGTGTGACCTGCCATCACGGCAGCATTATCGTAACATTGTGATCTGCAGTTTGTTAATGAAATTTCATCATAATTTAATTTCTCTAAAATTGTATTTTCGATCGAGGCTGCATCTTTAGCATGTACTTCAATGAAACTCAAAAAAGATTCTTTGATGGAAACTTTTTTATTGATAAAATCAGCATCTACATACCTAGCGACTTGGGACATTCGTTCTCGATGAGAGATATCAGGAGTTGAATCAAACAAAAGTCCATAATATTTATTTCTTTTGATATCGTTTATTAGTTGATTTCGAACTGTAGATGCCAGAAGATGAATGAATTGATTTTGAATCTGTGGTGACAAATATGAGAACAACAAATTTTTCTGTTAACAAATTTTTTCATACTCTATTCACTTAATAATAGAAGCGTCGAGTAGATGTAGTAAGTAATCTTATTTGATTTATTACTTACCAAGAATGCCTTGAACTTGAAAGGTAGTAACATAGTGAAATGTACAATATAATTTATGCTGACATTAAACTTATATATAATATTTAATAACATTTCATTTTTATTCTAAGCAGAGCGCGATGACAAGGACGTGAATTAAATATTGAAATATATTTAATATGAATTTAATATGAATATGAATTTAATATGAATATGAATTTAATATAATATTTAATATGAATTAGATATTAAATATTATGAATAATATTTATGAATTAACTTTTATTATATTTCACTGGCACTAATTTAAAATATATTTTCTAGAAATCAATTATAATAAAAAAAAATTATCCAGCAATTTTTTGTTTTGCGAACCATTTGGCGCCCCTTTGTGAGTAGCGCCCGGGGCATGATTCCCCCCCTTGCCCACCCCTCGCTACGCCACTGCACCTAGTCGACAGTTTTCTGATAAGTAAACCATACGTGGGAAGGACTGGGTAGTCAGAACTTGAAAATTCTAGGATAACACTCAAACCGTGGCAAATCTTATACTTATTTATATTATGATATTAATTTTCTTAAATTTGTTTTAAGCTGATGCCCTGTTAGAATTAATAAATTACAGAAAACTCTGATAAATAGTAAAGTAAAATTTTATGTAAATTGGAACAAAAATCTCAATGATAAAACTTTCTAGAATATAAAGCTTCGTCACACATCGCCTCGTAATCATTACAAGAGCCGATGGAAAAGCTGGAAGTTTTTCAAATGTCTACCGAACTTAAAAAACTTGTTTATATTCAGTCAACCATCCATAATCCTTTTTCCGAATCCCCTTATTTAGATTATAACTAAATTTTCTTCAATGATTTATTTTTGGGGTCGTGAAGTGATTAGAAAATCGGACTCCTTACCAGAGGGCCGGGGTTCGGTCCTCGACTTCGCTAAAACCCACCGAGTACATGCGATATACATGCTAGTGAAATTTGTAGACCTGTGGTCGATTGCTGAGCAGTACCATTGGTACAGGAATATGGAAAAAATTTCTTTCCTTATTAGATCTATGTCTAAATTGAGGAAGTGGCCTCACGAATGAGATCCCCTCAGCAGAGGATCAAAATTGTGATGGCATGTCTTTGGACCTTCCTCAGAGATCTTTCCCACACAGTCGCCAATAGCTCATTACACAGCTCCAGTGCAATCCAAAGAAAGTATACCTACCACCAATGACTTATTCATAACACGGGGTCTTAAGAAGTGAATTTTCTGCGCCAGAGCTCCGTTTTAAGTATCATGTAAAAATATATCTTATTTTTATGATTTTGATTTCTATGAATAGAAATGTAGAAGAGCCACACTTAAGTCCAGTCTTAGGTTACTGCAATAACCACTGCCACTGCAATAACCGCTGCCGCTTGATCCCCACTTTCAACGACTCCGTGCTCTAAGATAAAATATTTTAGTGTTTTATAGTGTACCGGTAAGGTTAATAATTTGGAATATTGGTATAAATTTTCACATTTACGAAATTATGACGATTAAAAATATTTTAGCCTGTTTATTTTTGATCATTAATATACTCTTTAAAATGAAAAAGAGTTTGTGCCTAAACCTATTAAAATATAAATAAAATGTATATTAAATGTATATTTGAATACACAAACATTGGTTTTGCTAGTCACGCAAAAAATAATTTTAAAAAATTGCCAAACCAAATTATGTAACTATGTTTAAGTAGCAAAAGAATACATGTAAATTCGAAATAAATAAAACGGAAAAATATATTTTTAAAAAATGAATCTGAATTTAATGTGATTGTTGTTGTTTGTTGCTGACCAACAAGTCAATTCTGCGAGTCAAACCAATTACAGCTACACGTAAATCAGACTCAAGATTAAGTTGATTTCAATGTTTTGTTTTAATATCACTCATAACTAGAGCCCGGATTTTGATGACCTAAAAAATCCCAATTAATGCCCTTAAAAAGTGCGAAAAGTGCCCTTAAAAATGCGAAAATTGTGCTAAAAATGCCTTATGGCATGACTTAAATAAAGTAAAAATATTAAACTAAAACAATGTAAACAATCAAACAATGTCTCTTTAAAATTATTATGAGTCATTTCAAGAAATATAAAGCAATGCAATACTTGTTCTACGTTCATTAAAGTTTGAAAAATATGTTTTATATTCTAAAATAACAAAAAAAAAGGAAAATATATTGACTCCAAAACATTTTCATTTTGTATAGAAACTTTAATGAATATAACAACTTCCATCTCATAATATTACTAAATATCAGAATTACATTGGATTATTAAATTTTTTTGTTGATATTTCGAAATGTAAACGAGCGTCTCTTGTCTGAAAGTAAATTTTTATACCTGGAGAAGCTTCTTTCAACGTCTACTGATGTTATTGGGGCGTACTTGAAAAAGACGGTCTCACTTACTGACAATTCTTCTTCAATTTGAAAAGATGTTGCTTCACCTGTTAGTATCCTAGAGATTCTCTTCACTGTTTGAAAGTCAGTGTAATAATAAAAAATTATAAAAAAAATGATAAAAATTGGAGAAAATTAACAAAAAATTAAAAAAAATGTTTTAAAATGCAAAATAAGCCAAATTTAATGTAAAATGCCCTATAAATCTAAAAAAATGCTATAAAGGACAAAAAATGTCCAAAAATGCAAAAAATGCAAATGTCATCAAAATCCGGGCCTTACTCATAACCGAAAATGAAATTTCACAGAAATAAATTTTTAAGAAAAAGACAGTAAAGAAAAAAATCTTGATTGCCTTAGCATAAAGATAGGAAACTTCTTCTCTAATGTTTATCCAGAAGTAATATACGTTAAATATTCATTGAATTGAATAGTGATTTTAATCCTAGATCTGAAGAGTGTTCAATGCTAGGTTCAGACTCTGATACAGATAGATAGCATTGGACTATCTTTATTTGTATTGAACTAAGTTCTCCTTCTTTTATGGTAGTAGGATTGTTATTCTGGTTATTTATTTATCATCTACAAATTCCCTACGCGTATATCCTCTTCTGGAGGATAATACTGGTCAAAAGCACAGGAAGTTTATTTAAGTGTTCCAAAATTTCATATTAAGGTCTTCAGACTTCACAAAATTCTCAGAAATTGGAAAAATATTTTAAATTGTTTCCGTGTATACATTTGTACCAAAACTTTAACCCCCCCCCCTGAAAGTATCGGTCTTATTCTATAAGTTGAAAACGATATTATTTTTGCCTTGAAGGCTTAGTTTTAGTTCAATTATCAGGACAAAAAAAAGTCTTACAAGGGAAACTAGGGAAGTGTGACTCGCCAATTTTGAAATAAACTAGTGGGATGTATGCCTTATGAAGAATAATTTTAGGGGGCAACATTCGTTTCGGCCCATAGAAGGTCCTGTGAGAGATAAAAAATAATTCAATGTATAGAAAAATCGGTATTTTATTACTTCAATGCAGACTATTAGTTATTGTAATTATCTCATACTCCAATTAATTTTGTGGTACTTTCACGTACTATAATAACGCAGATTTATTGTCAAAATTGATTTCGAAAATTTTATATATCTGTAGTTTTTCAGAAAAACCGGTTAGGTTAATTTTAAAAAAAATTTGACATCAAATTTCTTAAATTTTTTTTTCAAAAAATTTTCCTAGTTAATTGGAGTATGTAATTGCAAATCAATTAATTAATTATTAATTAATCAATCAATAATTAAATGATAATTAAATAATAATTGATTATCAATTAATAATTAATTTGCTAATAATTTAACTAATTAATTACAAATTAATTGGAGTATGAGACAATTGCAATACCTAATAGTCTGCATTGAAGTAATAAAATACCGATTTTTCTATATATTGAATAATTTTTTATCTCTCATAGGACCTTCTATGGGCCGAAACGAATGTTGCCCCCTAAAATTATTCCTCATAAGGCATACATCCCACTAGTTTATTTCAAAATTGGCGAGTCACACTTCCCTAGTTTCCCTTGTTAGTGAAAGAGAAACAGAAAAATCGGAGGAAAATGAATATAGACACCTTATTTGATGTTATATCGCCGTTTTTTCACAATTCAACAGAATTTTTTTCTTCCCATTGGACATTTTCAGCATATTTTTATAACGGCTGCATTTGCATATTTGTTTAATTGATTCACTTGACAAAAGCAACGCGTTCATTTTTCACGCTTTAACTTTCCCCACCTATGAAAAAGTCAACTCTTCCGCTAAGCGAACTTGTTGTGGTTGAATAATAGCAACGATCTAAAACAGGGGTTTCCAACTTACATGAGGCCGGGGGCCGCAATGAAAAACACCAGTCAAATGGCGGGCCGTAACTTTATCAAAATTTTATGTAGGACTCTTTTGTGTTTGAAGGAACATTAAATATTACTGTCAGACTTTTATCAAGATGTAGGTACAAAACAAAAGTATTGAATTACAAATTAAAATAAGAAGTAGATTTTTTCCCGAGCAATTTTTTTTTTCCACTGTTGGTATGTTAAATTTCACAGAAACGAAGAAATTAGTTTTTTTTTTTTTTTTTTTTTTTTTTTTTTTTTTTTTAAACGAAAAAAAAGTATTTTAAACTCATTTAGATTTTTTACGAAAATTGTCCGCAAAAAAATGATAACTAATATATTTTAGTTCGCGGGCCACAAAAAATGACTTGGCGGGCTGGATGTGGCCCGCGGGCCTCCAGTTGGTAACCACTGATCTAAAAAATATAGTTTCTTAACAGCTTAGACAAAAAAGTGGTCAAAAGTTTGGGCGCCTAAATATTAATTCCACCTTTTTGATGATAAATAACATAAAAAAGTCGTTAATTTTTTTTTATTCTTCTATAAACTATGAACTTCTTCTAAGAACTATATAACCAATTCTGTTCATATTTTGGATCTTGTCATTTAAAGTTGCTTAATTAAAAATGATGTAAAAATTTGTATTTCTTATAATTTTAAAATTGACTATAATAATAATAAATAATTAAAAGAAATTATTTTTTACGTTGATCTTTGAGTAAACGAGTTTTATACCTGTGTGCAAAAGTTATTTGATTTTTTAATGATGAAATATGCCAAAAGCGAGATAAGCATTAAGAGACTTGAATCAGATCGTTCTAAACTATTTGGATAATATTTCCCAGATAGCAGGGCTAAAGAGAATAGAAGGGCTGGTTCACTCCTGTGAAGTATCTCTCGCCGCGCCGATCCTCCGACGTCACTCTAGTGACGTCACTTTGGCGCAAAGCTCGCACTTTTACTCCAAGAACGGAGCGTTTGGCCTTACTAGCTCTAACTAATATGGGATCATTTCTTTTTGCGAGATATTCTAAGACATTTGTTATTTTCTATAATGACTTTCCTCAGTTTTTGCAGTGAATTTACAAGGATTTAAAACTATGATCGAAATGTCAGTTTGCGCGATTGCAACTTGCAAAAATTCTGATACAAAAACAAAAGGAAAAAGTATAATTTTTCGCGTGTTCCCTAAAGTAAATGAACAACTATGAAAAGAATGGATTCCGAAATGACACAGTTAATATAAAACAGCAATACGTTTATTCTGTCGTAAAGAACTTTTATAAAAATTCATTATCTAAATAGAAACCGCCTCGTTACTTCATAAAGAAAGGCAGGTGAAAAGAATTAAAAAATGGGTAAAGTCAAAGAAAATTAAAATGTAAATAAAAAGTATAACTAAAATATATAGTATATAGTTGAAATTCTCCTAATTTCATAACATATTTTTTAATGTAGTTATTCTAAATATTTATGATTTTTTTAAAAATTATATTCTCTTCAATTTAAATATCTATAAATTATATCATCGTAAATTTAAATGTCTATAAACAATTGTAAAATTTCTAATGTCATTATGAACCTAAATTATTATTTTGTTTCAGTAACTAGCGTTTAAGATTGATGTTTCCTAATGATTAAGTATGAACAAATTGCTATTAACGACATATTTTAAAACTTATCGTTATTTTAACGTTAATTTATATTAACTTAACTTATCGTTATAAAAGAATATGTAGATAAAAAAAGTGTCGATATATGCCTTCATTTTTCTTAATAGTTAAAGTTAAAACTGAACTTTTTAAAATAAAGTATTTATCGTGCCATTTTCACCAACTAGCAAAACATTTTTATAAGTTTAAAAGGGTATTTTTTTTAATATAATAACCAAGAAAGTTTTTTTTGAACTATGTTTATGAACGGAAATAATGCGTTAATTACGTAAAGTTTGAAGGCTAATAACCAGAAAAAGTCTAACTTATTTTTACAAAGAGAAAGATGCAAAGTTATCATATCTTTGCTTGCGATCTCCGAGATCTGTGGACGCAGTGACGTCATGAGGAGGGAAATCGTAGCTTCAGCTCTAAGAGCGGAGTGAACTAGCCCTTCTATTCTCTTTAGCCCTGCCAGATAGCGGTTTCCCTGAATATTTTTTGGATCAAAAATATAAATCTAGAGAAAAGAAGGTGTGTTTTTTTCAAACTGAGTACAATTTTGTGCTTGATTTTGTAGCTTAAAATATCGTTATTTATCAATTAACATATTAAGCGTCTTCAGTCACTCGAATTATTAAGATTATTACTTGAGAATAAAATCATTAGATTAAAGCTAAGGGTGTGAAAAGTGTTTTTTCACCCTTCTCTTTTTAATTATTCTAAATCCAAATAGTCCAGTCTTGACTTGACATACGCTTCTGAAGCTTGGACAATGACAAAACAGGAGGAAAATTGTATCGCAACATTTGAGAGAAAGATTTTGCGGAGTATACTTGGTGGTGTAAATGAAAACAATGACTGGAGAAGGAGATTTAACTTTGAACTGTACAAGATTTATAAACAACCTGATATTATTAAATACATAAAAATAAATAGAATGAATTGGAAAGCCCACGTGATTCGAATGAGTGATGACAATACAATAAAAAAGATACTGCTTTTTAGACCCACTGGAACTAGAAAGAGGGGAAGGCCGCAGTTAAGATGAGCTGACTCAGTGGAGTCTGATTTTCTCGCAATTAATGAAAAGAATTGGAGATCAAAGGTAAATCGGAAGTCGTCATGGAGAAATATTCAGAGGAAGGCATTGGTTCACATTGGGCTGTCTGGCCAACTATGATGATGATGATGATGATGAAATCCAAATAGAATAGTTTTGAATATTTTTACAGCATAATTTAAAATTTTAGAAAGTAAAATTAACGTGCGGATTTTTCTTTAAATTTTCGGTAAAATATAATTATTTAAACTTCTTTTTTTGTACTTTACTATTATTATTATTTTATTTATTTATTTTTTGATGCTGAAAGTAAAAAAAATTAACAAGACTTCAAATTTTTTTTCGGTCCATTCCAAAACTTCTAAAAGTTTGAGTTCAATGATCTGTGGGTTGTTAAACATCACAATAATTAAACAAAAAGGAAATTTGAAGGTGAACCTTTGACAAATAGAGTAACTCTAATTATTAAAAAGAGAAAAAAAAAGAAAAGAAACTTCGTAAGTAGGTCTAAAGGTAATTTGCATGTTGATAATGAAATGTGATATTGATGATTCAGAGAGGTAATAAAACTTATCGCTTGCAATTCTTACTCATTTCTAAATATTCGGTTCTCGTTCGTTAGTGAAGAGCTATGCGAAGATAGCCCCCGAAAATGAGGAAAATCAAAAATTCAAACTGCATTCGTTTGACCATTTTTTGACCACAAATGACCACCCTTTAAATTTTTTTGACCACCCTTATTTTGGACATAATCCTGAAAATTAAATTCGGGGGCTAACTTCGCATTTTCACGCCAAATGAATAAAAATCAAATTCTTATATTGTATTCATTTGACCACTTTTTGACCACAAATGACCACCCTTTAATTTTTTTTGACCACCCTTATTTTGGACATAATCCTGAAAATTAAATTCGGGGGCTAACTTCGCATTTTCACGCCAAATGAATAAAAATCAAATTTTTATACTGTATTCGTTTGACCACTTTTTGACCACAAATGACCACCCTTTAATTTTTTTTGACCACCCTTATTTTGGACACAATCCCAAAAATTAAATTCGGAGGCTAACTTCGCATTTTTTCGAAAAATATATAAAAATCCAATTTTTATATTGTATTCGTTTGACCACTTTTTGACCACAAATGACCACCCTTTAAATTTTTTTGACCACCCTTATTTTGGACATAATCCTGAAAATTAAATTCGGGGGCTAACTTCGCATTTTCACGCCAAATGAATAAAAATCAAATTTTTATATTGTATTCGTTTGACCACTTTTTGACCACAAATGACCACCCTTTAATTTTTTTCGACCACCCTTATTTTGGACATAATCCTGAAAATTAAATTCGGGGGCTAACTTCGCATTTTCACGCCAAATGAATAAAAATCAAATTTTTATACTGTATTCGTTTGACCACTTTTTGACCACAAATGACCACCCTTTAATTTTTTTTGACCACCCTTATTTTGGACACAATCCCAAAAATTAAATTCGGAGGCTAACTTCGCATTTTTTCGAAAAATATATAAAAATCCAATTTTTATATTGTATTCGTTTGACCACTTTTTGACCACAAATGACCACCCTTTAAATTTTTTTGACCACCCTTATTTTGGACATAATCCTGAAAATTAAATTCGGGGGCTAACTTTGCATTTTCACGCCAAATGAATAAAAATCAAATTTTTATACTGTATTCGTTTGACCACTTTTTGACCACAAATGACCACCCTTTAATTTTTTTTGACCACCCTTATTTTGGACACAATCCCAAAAATTAAATTCGGAGGCTAACTTCGCATTTTTTCGAAAAATATATCAAAATCCAATTTCTATATTGTATTCGTTTGACCACTTTTTGACCACAAATGACCACCCTTATTATGGACGCAATCCTAAAAGTTAAATTCGGGGGCTAATTTCGCATTTTTTCGAAAAATATATAAAAATCCAATTATTATATTGTACTCGTTTGACCATAAATGACCACCCTTTAATTTTTTTTGACCACTCTTATTTTGGACATATTCCTAAAGATAAAACTGGCGTGAAGTTAGTCCCCAAAATTCAGGAAAATAACAAATTTCAACTGCACTCGTTCAACTCGTTCAACTGCACAACATTTTTGACTACAAATGACGACCTTGAAGTTTTTCCGACAATTCTTATTTCAGTCTTTCTTTTAGCGATATCAATATAATATATTTTAATTATAGCTGACATCTAAACATAGTAATGATCAAAAACTTTTTCTTGCAATATAAAAATTTTAAAAATAAATTCCAAAACGACTATGTACTTCAAATGCAATGATTATAATCCATAAAAACGAGGAATGCTAAAAACTATATGTATAAGTTTTGTTCACATTAATCGTATCTTTATTTTCTGCAATATTATTTTAAAATTGTTTTACAAGTAGAAAAATAAAAGTTTAATAAGATGTAGTAAATCTAAAGATCTCTAAGATTTGAGAAGAAGTAATCTCTAAGATTTGAGAATGTAATTTAATATAGTGATAAGATATGTGTTTCTATTTTGTATATAATTATTTCTATATTTTACAAAAATCAATGTTTTTTAAAATAAAATGCCCAAAAGCTAATGAAGAATTCTTAGATAGTAAAGCTAAATAATACTTGTTATTGTATGCTAATTTAAAATATAACTAATTTTATGTACCATGGCTAAAGAAGAATAACTATTTACTATCTATATATATATATAATATTGATGCGAGCTAATACACTACTGGAGAAAAAGGTGTTATGGTTGGTTTCTAAAATAACTTTATTGCTATGAAACTATTTCTACTCTTTTACAGAGGAAATATGTTAAATTTTATATATCATTATTGAGAAAAATGTTTTTAAACAGTATAACTACTTAATAATTGTTTTAGAAATGTTTTAGATTTACTACATCTTATTAAACTTTTATTTTTCTACTTGTAAAACAATTTTAAAATAACATTGCAGAAAATAAAGATACGATTAATTTGAACAAAACTTTATAGTTTTTAGCATTCCTCTTTTTTATGGATTATAATCATTGCATTTGAAGTACTTAGTCGTTTTGGAATTTATTTTTAAAATTTTTATATTGCAAGAAAAAGTTTTTGATCATTACTACGTTTAGATGTCAGCTATAATTAAAATATATTATATTGATATCGCTAAAAGAAAGACTGAAATAAGAATTGTCGGAAAAACTTCAAGGTCGTCATTTGTAGTCAAAAATGTTGTGCAGTTAAACGAGTGCAGTTGAAATTTGTTATTTTCCTGAATTTTGGGGACTAACTTCATGCCAGTTTTATCTTTAGGAATATGTCCAAAATAAGGGTGGTCAAAAAAAATTAAAGGGTGGTCATTTGTGGTCAAACAAGTACAATATAAAAATGGGATTTTTATATATTTTTCTAAAAAATGCGAAGTTAGCCCCCGAATTTAATTTTTGGGATTGTGTCCAAAATAAGGGTGGTCAAAAAAAATTAAAGGGTGGTCATTTGTGGTCAAAAAGTGGTCAAACGAATACAATATAAAAATTGGATTTTTATATATTTTTCGAAAAAATGCGAAGTTAGCCTCCGAATTAAATTTTTGGGATTGTGTCCAAAATAAGGGTGGTCAAAAAAAAAAATAAAGGGTGGTCATTTGTGGTCAAAAAGTGGTCAAACGAATATAAAATAAAAATTGGATTTTTATATGTTTTTCGAAAAAATGCGAAGTTAGCCCCCGAATTTAATTTTCAGGATTATATCCAAAATAAGGGTGGTCAAAAAAACTTAAAAGGTGGTCATTTGTGGTCAAAAAGTGGTCAAACGAAAACAACATAAAAATTTGATTTTTATTCATATGGCGTGAAAATGCGAAGTTAGCCCCCGAATTTAATTTTTAAGATTATGTCCGAAATAAGGGTGGTCAAAAAAAATTAAGGGGTGGTCATTTGTGGTCAAAAAGTGGTCAAACGAATACAATATAAAAATTGGAATTTTATTTATTTTTCGAAAAAATGCGAAGTTAGCCCCCTAATTTAATTTTTAGGATTATGTCCAAAATAAGGGTGGTCAAAAAAAATTAAAGGGTGGTCATTTGTGGTCAAAAAGTGGTCAAACGAATACAATATAAAAATTTGATTTTTATTCATTTGGCGTGAAAATGCTATGTTAGCCCCCTAATTTAATTTTTAGGATTATGTCCAAAATAAGGGTGGTCAAAAAAAATTAAAGGGTGGTCATTTGTGGTCAAAAAGTGGTCAAACGAATACAATATAAAAATTTGATTTTTATTCATTTGGCGAGAAAATGCGAAGTTAGCCCCCGAGTTTAATTTTCAGGATTATGTCCAAAATAAGGGTGGTCAAAAAAATTTAAAAGGTGGTCATTTGTGGTCAAAAAATGGTCAAACGAATGCAGTTTGAATTTTTGAGTTTCCTCATTTTTGGGGGCTATCTTCGCATAGCTTTAGTGAAGCGTATCGTATATCGTCTGCTTCTTTCTTTTTTTCGTTTTGTTAACAGTTAGTAGTTACTTCCTTTGTTGATTTTTTTTCCATTCCCTATTTTTCTTGATTAAAGCGACTGCCGCTTGATGGCCTTGAAATGATGCTGTTGTATGACGTCACTGACGCGTGCCGGTAAAATGATTCCCTTTTTCGCTTCTTGTTTATTGCGTGGCGGGAATTTCTTGCGGCTAGTTGTCTCTATTCTTCTTGAAAAGATTGAAACAGGTAAGCTTTAATTCTATCTGTTTCATAATTTACCCGTATTGTATTCCATGTTTAGAAATGTACTGAAACACGTTTTTCTAAAAATTCGTTTGCAGAACATACTTGTTATTATCTTTTTTATAGAAAATGTTGGCAATACGCCACAAATAAGCAATGTAAATATTCGCAATAAATTACTAACTTTATATATCTAAGAGATTTTAGATTTTGTCAGATTAGTTTTGTAAAAAAGGAATTAAAAAAGAAATAGAATTAAAAAAATAGAAAAAAAAATATTCCTTCGCTTTAAAATATATTTCTTAAAAAAAGAAAAAAATAACATAATGTTTTTATTTTAAGTATATTCAGTCACGTTATTATTTTGAAATTTTGTGCTGAAATATATTTATCACAACTAGAAATTTGATCATACTTTAGTCTATTGTTCAAAAAAAGAACACTGTTCATCGCTTTAACTGATCAATATGGTCATATGGTGTAATTATTAAATAAATATTTTTTTACTCCAAGATGCCATTGAATGATGCGCTGTTGTTCTGTAGTTAATATTTCTTGCTTAGAGATGTGAAGTTTTGTGAAATTAAACTATATTTTACGTTTAATAAAAAGATGGAAAAATTGGACAATGAATATATTTATTTTAAACCACTATTTTTTTCTGTGATTAATTTTTTTGCTGACACATATATTCTTACACACGATATTTATATTGATTGTTTTAGTTACGAAATTCAGTTTTAAAATATCTCCTTGCTTTTAAATATCTATATATGTACTACTAGGTTGAAACATAATCATATTTCATTTCATTGTTTTAAAACTTTTAACGTTGTTAATAATTTTAAGGGCGCAATAAGAAAATTAGTGTACATTTAATATATTTCTTTCTACAATATGACATTGAACAATATACTTTAATGTTATTGTGTTGTTAATATTTCTTGCTCTAAGATTCCATTAAATGATACTATATTGCCATTTTATAGTTAAAATTTCTTGTTCCGAGATACCATTGAATAATGCTATATTATCATCTGTAGTTATTATGATCTTTGCTCTAAGAGGCGAAGTTTGTGAACTCACGTAATATTTAATGTGTAGTAAAAAGACGGAAAAATAGGATAATTGATAAATTAATACTATATATATATTTCTATAATGCAATTTTTTGTTGTTGGTGAAACAAAGCTAAAATATATGACATTAATACTTTAACATACGATACTTATTTCGATTTCTTTATCTAGGAAAATAAATCTTAAAATAGAAATCGGGATTTATAATAAATTTTTTTCTCTAATTTATTCAAAAGCCTATAATTTAAGAAACATAAAATAAATTTAAAAATGCTTTATTGCTGAAATCTCATCAGTGTGAATATTCTAGCAAATCTCTTTTCCTGCTGCACGAGAAACAATGATTTTGGTTTAATTATTATATAAGTAAAAGATTTTGCATAAAAGAGTTTTAAAAAAAACTTAAAAGAATATCTTTGTTAAGAAAATCAATCCACTACATAGATCTTAATCTATAGCCTAATTAAGTTGAAAAAATATTTTACTTTTATCAAATATCAATAATAATTTCGAAATTAACTAAGATATTAAAAAGATAAATTAGCTTAAATAATATAAAAAAAGTATTTTACTTTTATCAAATATTAATTATAACTCTAAAATTAACTAAAATATTAAAAAGAAAAATTAGCTTAAATAAGTTAAAAATTTATTTTACTTTTTTCAAGCGCTTATAATAATTCTAAAATTAACTAAAATTTGAAAAAGAAACATTTTTACTAAAAATTCTAAAAGTTTGTTTGTTTAGAAAACATGACTATTACATTAATTATCGAATTATTAGTTTTGTAGTATCTTTAAAGAAATACAGTTAATCAATTTTTTTTTTCTGTTTTAACTTTCATAGACTAAATAAAATTTACCTTTTATCATCGAATACAAATAAAATTTGTTTATCGATAATGAAGTGTTCTAACATTTTTAGATAAAAATTAGATCTACAAGTTGTGTGGTTTAGTGTATTTCTTATACTCGATCCAGAAAAGTCCCTTTTTTTATTTTAAACTGAATCATCTATTTTTTTATAAACCTAAAATTAACTTTTAAAAATTGATTTTTTTGGAATCTTTATGTCTGCAGTTTTCTACAACGTAATAAATTATTAATGAAATAATAAATAAAAACAAAAGCTTTCTTACTAGAGCGAATCCCTGTAAATTTGTTTCTCTGTTATTGAAGAAACACTGCAGAAAAAAAAAAAAAAAAAAAATTATGTTCCTTTAAAGCATGGAGGTCTAAATACCGGCAGATGTTCACTTTGTGCAGATGTTCAGTTGCGTAGGTGTTCAGTGTAAAAATCATCAAAGAATACTAAATTATGCATTCCATTCAGTATTTTTTTAATTTTTTATTATTATTATTTAAAAAAATTAAATCGCAATTTGCGTTCTAAAAATATATATTAAAAACAATTTTTAAAGTAGAAAGATAGGATTTTCATTTTTTTGTTGGTTTAACAGAAAAATTGTGTTCAAGAAAATTTATATTAAAAATAAATCAAGTAAAAAATATTATATTAGTTTAATCGCAAGTTATATTTTCTATGGCTTTATAATTTTTTGACATCTCAAGAAATTTATGTTAAATTAATAAGCAGTTAGATTTTCTTTTGATATGTATTTCTTAAAATTTCGTATTTTATTTATATATTAATGAATTTTACATTGAAATCACCCTGATTTGCACAGAGTAAATTTCGTGTGAGTTTTTTTTTTTTTTTTTAAATGTAGAAATCTTTTAAGTGCTGATTGATCTTTTTTGTTTTCAGAATCTGTTAGTTGAATCAATTAAAATTATTAAAGTTCTAAAATCGTTTTTCTTATCGTTTTGTGTCTAATTTTATATTGAAAAAAAATATCTATTTTAATGATGATTTTTTTTTTTGATTTATAGTTATCAGTATCACACATGAAACGGGATAAAAAACAAATTTCTAAGTCAACTCAAATTGCTGATCGAAAATTTTATAAAATTTAAGTAAGAATTTTTTTATTTTATTCAGCAGATAAAAGAAACTCTTATTAGCCTGTCCTTCCCTTAAAATAATCACATAAATTATTATGTATTTCTATGAATTTTTTGAAAAAATAATTGCGTTTCGAATCGTCTGAAAAATATAAGATTAATTCCTTACTGAGAACACTAAATTCAATCAATACTTCATATTATTATACATTCAGCTTTTACGTTTCTTTTTCTTTTTTTACCTTTTTTATTTGAAAAAAGAAAATACAGAAAATTATTTCTATTCTCGTCCATTCGGAGTGTTATCAAAGCTGTTTCTGTTTCTTAGTAACCTTTTATAACACGATATTACGAAGATTATTAAATCAATACAATCCTATTTTAGAAGAATAATTGCCTTCATTTCGGATTTATTCTAGTAGCATATCGGATATCTTATCTCGTAATATAATTTTTTACAGGCATTAGCTTACTAAAATTCATTTGAATGTCGTTATCTTTCGTTAATTTAAATTATCTTTCGTTATTATCTTTTGGAATTATCTTTCGTTAATTTAATCGAACATGATGTTAAAATGTATGATAGTTATCCTTTTTTGCTTGTTAAAAAACCTAATTTGTTTTCGTCAGTCTCATTTAAATATCTCATTCTCACTCATCCATTAAAATATCTCAAAGCTCACTTATGCATGGCAGCCAAAAATGTTTTCTTTTGGGAAATATTTTCTCACTTTAACATAATATTTACTCAAATAAAATGAATTAAACAATTCTTCAGAGTTTTTATTTATGAACCTTTCAGAGGAACCAACCTTGAAACAAAAAAAAAAATTGTCTACAAACATTTTGCTTCGTAAAAAAAAAAGAAAAAAAAAGTAGATCCTTTAAGTTCGAAAACACAAAATACTAAAAATATATCCAACTCTATAGCTACGGGAGATTTCTTTTAAAAAAAATATTTTTACAATTGTAGTTACTAAAATCATTATTGAATTCAAATAAAGTAACTTTATCTCACTGTTAAAAAAATTAACTCAGTAAACGAACTAACAATTAATATAAACAATAAAACTGAATGATAAAACTAGAAATAATAATTAAACCATTAAATAAATTAAAAAATTGTTTGGAAACATTTATATTCATTAATTTATTCGAACGTGATGTTAAAATGTTTCATAGTTGTCCTTTTTCTCTCTTTAAAAAACCTAACTTGTTTTCTTCTGTCACGAAATACTTATTCATTTAAATATCTTAAAGCTCATTTATACATAGCTGCCTAAAATGTTTTTTTTTTTTGGGGGGGGGGGGGATTTTTTCACTTTAACATACTATTTGCATAAATAAATTAATCAAACAATTCTTCAGAATTTTTATTTATGAACCTGTAAACTACGTTTTAGAGGAGTTCTACAGTGAAACAAAGGGATATCAATTTCAATATAGTTGCTTAAAGTAGTGAAATATGCATACAATGTTGAATATTAAGTTGGAAAAAAATGGTTTAATGCCTAGACAAAAATGTATGCATTCTGCAGGAATAAAATTCCTTAAGCACAATTTTCTTAAATGAATACCTTTTTAATGTCAGAAATAAATTTAATTTATTAAGTTTTCATTCTGATAATTGTTTTCGGTACTTTGAAGAGGTATTTACCTTTTTCATCTCGATTTTAATTAAATTAAATCCTGTTAATTAATTAATTAATAATAAATTAATTGAATTAAACTCTGTTAAATTTTTAATTTGTATTTTCTCTATATTGTTTTGTACTAAACAAACTTTTGATTGTATAGTATTATTAGACAGCATAATACCTTTCAATAAAAGTAAAAAATAAAGAGGTCGCTTTAATGGCTAAGGAGAAATAGCGCTTAGTAATTTTCAGACCGTCTGTTAATTTATTTTCGAAACTTTAAAACAATAAAATGATTCGATACGTAGTTCTGTGTAAGTAATTTTAAACTGCACGTTTCTCATTTTTTAGATTTTTTAAAAATCAAATTTTATTACAGTTTAAACTGATGAAAGCCGATTTGGAGGATGCTAAAAAGTTCTTTTAACGTTAATTGCATATAACAAAGGTATTTATCAAAAGTCTAAAAACAGATAACTGTGTAATATTTCATTACCTATCAAAAATTATTAATTTCAGAATTTTATTGGCAAAATTTTGTCAGAAAAAATTAATGGAAAATCCAAAATACCGCACACTTTATATCTCAAATTGTTATTGGGTGGTGGCCTTGTATTTTACATGCATCGAAAGAAGAGTAAATTTCCATCAACAGTTTATTTGTAAAATTAAATAAAGAAGATTAAAAGCATATTCAGAATTGTCCCTCTTCCCATCTCCATCTCTTTGACTGTTGAATTAGGTTGGGCCTCTTAAGTTCGAAAGATAAATTGAAATCTAGTATAATGGCAATATATTTCCGTATATTATATTTTTATTTAAAAAATTAAATTTAAGAGACTCCATTGTGTTTTAAGATGAACTAAACAAAACGATTTATTTCTTTGTAATGCTTTTTTTTTTCTAATTTATTTCCTCCATTGTGAAAATGTCTGACAAAACACTCTAAAATCATTAATCAACATTATAAAAAAAATGACTTTTATTCAGTTTAGTTCATTCATCGATAATATTTTTGATACTGAGATTTTCATTCATTTTTCTTTCACTTTCCACTACAGACTACACACGCATTTTTGTAACGCGGAAGTGTAAATGTAACCAATTACTCATAAAATATTACTATTATTCTCTGAAATAGATGAAAGAATGCTGTCGTAATAAACACCCACTTACGTCTGACTCATTGTGTTTATTTAACCTAGCCTCATTTAATCAAACATGCATAAAATTTTACTCTAATAAAAACAAATTAACAGGTTTTAACCTGTTTTTACTATTACGGTATTTTTAGTTCCGAAGTGATTGAAATGTTTTTTTTCTTTCTAATTAGGAATAATTAAGTACTTGCAATTAGAGAAGTGATTAACCATGTAATTTAAGTCAGATTTAATTGGATACCTCTAAACGACGCCACGATTTACCTACGAGGACGAATGAATGAAAATGTTTTCCAAATGAATGAAAACTTTTAATTGATATTCAATTAATTTCCAATTGAAAACTTTTAATTGGAATCTAATTAAAAACTTTAAAATGGAGAAGCTCTACATATTTTACATTTGCGAATGAGAAATTGGTTTTCATGTTCTTCCGTTTTAATATCAGAACGGTTATAAGTTGTTGTTCCAATCTTCCCTAATTGCTACGGTTTCCTAAAAAACAGGAATTTTGGAAACAGGAAAACGGGACAGTTTTGTAAAAATTTCTGTAACGCATGGAATCTGTTTAAGTGCCTAAATTCGGTACTATGTTTTGCATAATAAAAACTATTCAAAGCAATTTTGTCCCTGTGCTAAATGAGTTGAAAATTAATTTTTGTAAATTTGAACAATTTCATGATAGCCCATTTCTGTTTTTTATTTTCATCGAAGAAGAGCGAGCATATAAAATTAAAATTTCGAGGGATGAATAAATTTTCCTACTTCTCTTGCAACAACGGATATTGTCATTGTTTAAATCAAGAAGTGTGGAAAAAAATTAACGTAAATAGCACATAAAATTGGAATAACTTTCGAAAAGATTTGGAATTTTTTAAAAAAAAGTCTCTACATCAAAATTATAGTCAAAAATCTCTATTTCAGCGATTCAAATTTCAATTCAATAGCTGTATTTTTCTGAGTCATGGAGAAGCCTACGTGCTATTTTTTATTGCACATTTAGTATTATTCGAACTAATTATTGATTACTATATTTTATTATTTAATCATAATTCCTACCCCTATGTATTTTTTCTATAGACGTTTCTACGTGTTATAATATCCGTGTAGCCCCCCCCCCCTCTTTCCAGCAACCAAAGCGGAGGCGCTTACTATTTCTTTTTTTTCTTTTTTGAGATTTTCCAGGAAGTACATTTTTTATCTGTTGTCGTAAAAATAATTTTAAATCTTTCATCGAATATTTACGAGTTATTGTGAAATATTTCGAATATTATATTTGCAAATCAGTAAAGTAGTCGGTAAAGTAAGAAACTTTACATATATACTTCAATATATGATGCGCATAATATTTTATTTGCATTCTGAAAGTAATTTTTTCTTTTCTTCTTTTATACTCAAACAGTGTATACGTATGTACAATGGTAAATTTTTTTTTTGGTAACTTTTGTTCTAATGATGGGATTTTCAAATATTAGGATTCAAACTTAGCAGCTCAATATACTAATTAATTTCTGCAGACGATATTTTAAGAACCGAAAATCGACACAAAAATGTACTTTCTCTAAATAAACAATTTATTTCGACGGATTTGGATTCCTCTTCCCCCAAAATATCGGAGATAACAGCAATCTGGAAAATATGGTCCTAATAGTTTGGTCAGCAGAGCCAAAGCCTCCTAGGAGGCTTTGGAAGAGCTGTTCAAAGTTTGGACCACTTAACGTTAATTTTACTTTTTGCATATTTCGTTATATCCCTAGAGCTTTTTAAGCGAATTGAAATTTTTTTTTATTCCTACAATTAAAAAATTCGTTTATCCAAAGATTATTCCATGCAAAGAATAATTTTCAATAAATATTTATTATTTTTTATTGTTTTATTTAGTAGTAATAGTCGAAAAAATATTGAACTGTAAGGTATACATTTTTTTACATAATTTTAAAGAATGTAAATTGACCTGACAAAATACAAAATTTGAGCAAAATCGGTCGAACAGATCCTGAGTTTTTTTTTATTCTAATGTTTCAGGAAAAAATTCCAAAAATATACATTGTTTATTCTACTTCTAGAGTAGGCTAAACCTTTAATTTCGAAATCATTCAGATTGCCTCCCTTAAAAATCAAATTCTCCAATGAACAGTGTTAAAAATATTACAAAATAAAACGAATCAACGCCTTTCTTCTTCAAAATTTATATTCCTTTCAAAGTTTAATTTCAAACAACTCATTTTAGTAATTTGAAATGTTTCCTAACATTTTTTTCCAACTTTGATATTTATAAAAAATCGAACAAAACATACTTGTATAAAAGCATCTGGTTTATTTATTATTGATAGTATTATATTTCATTTTAATTACCCTTATTCAAGTACAGAAAGAAATTCTAACATGCTAGGTCAATTTAGGAGAACAAAGATTTTCATTTATTATTAGAAAAAAGTGTTAGGGCGGGGTCAGTTCGGAATGTTTTGTGGACATCTTTTGCATCACAGGATCGAAAAACATATGTGCTTTTTAATAAAAAATAAATTAATATAGTATATTGTGCTATTGGTAATTAGGGACTTTTTTAATTCTCTGGTTATGTCTGGCGAAAAAATTCCATTCACCATTTATTCATTATTATAATGTGTATTTAAAAATATTTTTATGCTAGACAAGGTTAATAGATGTGTAAAAATGCTTTTAATTATATATTTTTGGTGAAATTTTATGTATATATATATATATATATATATATATATATATATATATATATATATATATATATATATATATATATATATATATATATATATATATCATAAATGTTCTTTAAACGACCCTTCACAAAATATTTTAACTTAAAAACGGACCCTTCACAAAATGATTTTTCTTTTAATCGGACCCTTCACAAATTTGTTTATCTTCATTATTATTTTGTTAATTGAATAAACCCTTCCCAGGGCAGAAAACAAGAAAGATGGATGTAAATGAATTAAGTTTTGTCTTCGGCAGACGATTCTTCCATTATTCGTCTGAAATGAATATTCAACGTTCAGAAGTATAGGCTAGTTACCAAATATTTGTATGTTGCATCTCTAATTTAGAAGCAGCGATTGCTGTTTATTTTTGAAAATGTAATTTTTTTATTATAATTTTACAGTGCTGAGCATAATCTTGTATCTATTTACAATTTAAAAACTCATTGAAAAAGTTTTTTGTAATAACTGGATCGTATTTGCACAAATTCATAAAAACAGGACCCTGGTTGAAAGAATGTGAGTAATTTTTTCACAATTTGACAAAAACCGGACCTTTCACAAAATGTCTGGACAGACCCCTGTGAAGCCTTTAGGTGTATAAATATTGCTTTTCGATCGTTCTTGTGAAAAATAATTTTTTCTTAATGGAGTGCGAAATATTTTATTTGGGCGATAAATCACTGTTCATTAATTTCATACTATTTACAGTTGATTGTATTAGCCTATTCAAATTTTTTAAGAGAAATGAAATTAAGAGAATTTTTTTTATTAATCATTAGGATTTAAGATTATTAACGAAAAATTCGGACACTTCGGTAAATAATTTCCTATCTCCACTTCAAATCATTCCAAATAGATTGTCCCAATCCATCTGCATTAATTTTTGTAACGTGTGCTCTTTAGAATAATACAAATTGAAGAATTTATTGTCAATAAAATCTTTTTTACACATTCATAAAAGACAATTTAGTAAATACTTTTTATTTAAACATAGGTACGGATAGGATATAGTTTGATAAAAGAACCTTTTTTGTCTTTCAAAGATAATTTGCACTGTCAACAATGTCTGAAGTACTTGAGAAACTACGCCAGCTATGCAGAGCAAGAGGTGCAAATGGAATAATTGGACTTTCCAGGTAACTAGTTACAATTTTGTAATGCTCAAAACATTTCTTTGAATTCTTTTATATTACAATATTTAAATATTAAATAATGTTTCTTAACGAGGTATTTGTTGAGGAAGAAAAAATTCAGTGTATTAAATCTATTAAGTAAATCTACAAGTAAATCTATTTGTCATGTAAATTTAAAAAGAAAAAAAGGTTTTTATTTGCATATATTGCAACTTATTTTGAAGTAAATTTAAAATTAATAAAATAAATTATGTAGAATTTTGGCATTTGCTATATTATGTAAGTACAGAGAATGAGGGTACTTTCTTTCGAATATTTCTTTAGCGAAGTCACGATTCGTTAAAAAGATAGATTGCATTGCGTGTTTTTAGTGTTAAAAAATCAATCTTAAGCTGCAGAAGAACTGTTAAACACTTAAAAATGGCTCAATTTTTTTTTTCTCCAGCGAAGTCACGATTGATTGAAATGATTGATTGCATTACGTAGGACAAGCGTTAAAAAATCCATCTTAGGCTTAGGAAAACAATAAAAACACATAAAAATGGCTCAAGACATTATTTTGACGCCGACAGTAACAAAAGTTTTGCAACAATATGAAAAGAAATAAATTAAATTAATATTATTAAAAAGAAACTTTTTACGTTTATTTGATTCAGAATGTTTTCAGAAATAAATTATTAGTTTTTTTAAATTTTTAACAAAAGGGTTTCGGAAAAGAAAAGAAAAACGACTTAATTAAAAAAAATTTTCAGTTAAAAGTTTAATTTAAAAAATTTAAAATTAGAAGTAGTAAAAATATAAATGTTTTGTAATTTTTTCAAACATTTTTATCACATAGTTCATTATTTTCAGATAACAAGGAATAAATATGCTTATTTTATAATTTTATTTTTTTGACATATTTGAATCACAATCTCATTTCAGGGCGTTTCGTCTCATGGATGACAACCGAGACAAAAAGTTGCATTTGGATGAGATGAAGCTTGGCTTACAAGAATATGGAGCTGACTTGGGTGATGAGGAAATGTCCGAACTTTTTAATGAGCTGGATAAGGATAGTAGTGGGACTGTCAGTTTTGAAGAATTTCTCAAAGCTGTTCGAGTAAGTGTAAGTTTATTCTTCAATTGTGTCATCATTGAATTTTGTCCGAATAAAGAATCAATCCTTCATCAATCCTTGTGCAATTTATTATAGCGTTTCGCGATGGTATAGAATATTTGATTAGAACATTAAATTTTTTCTTCTTCAATCTTTTGAATTATATCTTAAATAGGGAAGTAAGTAAGTACTAAAGCGAAATGATGGACTTTTAAATGCTTTTATTATTATTTATTTTACCATCGTTACAAGGAGAAACGAAGGTTCAGGAGATAAGGCCGGGCCTGTTGACCTGGACCGTTTACAAAATGTTTTGTTAGTAAAATTAACCTTTCACGGAATATTTTATCGCTAAACAAAAAACTGCACAAAACTTTCCTTTCGAAAAACGGTGTCAATAACATATTTAATACATAATTTTAAAACTAAAATTCCTTCAAAGATATGTTCTTTTTTAATGTAAAAACGAAATTTTATTTTCCCGAAATCACAAAATTCTGGGGTATATTTTTTGCAAAAATAACCTTTCGAAGAAGATCTGAATTTACACTAGTTTTTCAGTTTTTTTTCTCCACACAATTAGGAGAATTTTCGAACATTTATAAAACTAAAAGTAATTATTATTATTTTTTTTTGTAGACCGAACCTTTTACAAAGAAATATGTAAAAATCTCCAGTTATAGTACGGAAAATCGACATAATCGTGCTTCATCGAAGGATGAAGCACGATTTAAAAATTTTTGAAAGAAGAATTTTTCCTTCTGTTCACGAAGCCATTGCTTTTAAAATTATGAAATACAGGCAATCATTTCTATATCTCAACGATTACTGGCACAGATCTAGTTTCCAGGTTTCCTGTGATAAAATGCAAACACTTTCATTTTACTCAGTTTACAAATACATCCACAAACTTGTTTTTAAATTTTAGTTACTATAAAAACACGTTAAATACTTTTTCCCGAAGAGACTACAAAAGCGCAGAAAGTTCGTTCTGAACTTTACTTCATTCAATTTGTATAGAATTCATTATTTTAACTGTACTTATTGAACATAGTTTTCAATATTTTATTTTAAATTATTAAATATTATTTAAAAGTATTTTCAAACTTTTATCTATCTATCTTTTTCGCTCTAAAGTTGTTTGAAAAGAAAGTTTTTCAGCGCAACCTTTTAATCCACAAAAATCGATACATTGATTATCGTTTGTAATTATTTTTCAAAATTACTTGGCACTAAATCAACAGCGTAATAATTGAATGTTGTGTTTATTTAGAACATTAATTTTCTCATTTATTAAAGTAGTTGACAAAAGGTCTGCACTACGGACGATACATTTTCAATGCATCTCTATATGATATCTTATTATTCGAGTTGTAATGAGAAGAAGAAATATGAGGAAGGTGACGTTACTTTAAGACAAAAAAAAAGGGTATTTTTCCACGCGTTTAATAAGTACCTTATTACCTTAAACAGATACATATTTAAGGATTAATGAACAATAAAAATATCTAAGTGACCGAATTTTGAATTCTGAGTGGCGAATTTTGAGTGGCACAAAATCACCCAATTTTGCGGTGTGGAATCTAAATTTTAAATACATAATTTAAAAAGCCGCGATGATTCAGTAGTTAAGGCACTAAATCACATTGTGAAAGATCGAAGCTCGATCCCAGGTGGCAGGTTGAAGCCCATTCAGCTTCTGATTGATGGGTACCAACTTATCTGGGATGTAAAAGCGGTCGGTGCACAATTCTGACAGCATTGCCATCATCTGTCTCTCGTTCACGAAACTTTGAAGCCTCATCTTTCTTGATCCACCTAGTACTAACGGGCCGGGGCTAGAATGTTTTACTTTTTTAAAATTTCATTCTTTATAAAAGTAATTAAGATTTCATAGCGTCAGTTATCTGCAGTAAAAAAATGTAGTTTTTTTTTGGGGGGGGGGGATTCTTTTGAATGCGCTATTTATTCGAAAATTGGTGTATCAAAATAGATTTTGCTTTCCTCAAGGTATAGCTATTCTCATACATAATCGAAATAAATCTTGTTTTTCCTCCGACAATGTGGATTTAAAAATGTAAGCACTGTTGGTTCAATCTTAAACCCTTACGAAAAGAAAGGCTTCATTGAAGAAAAGTTGTGTAACTTGTCTTATACTTCTTTGCACAATACTGTTTTTACAGTTCACTAGTTATTTAACACATATCTCAATAGTTATTCCTTTAACAGTTCACTAGTTACTTTACACTTCACGTATTTTGATTTATTTCATTGCCTTACTAATGAAGATGGGCTTAATTTCCCCCCTGCAAGAGTAGCTTTAAGGCTATTTTGGAAGGCTCTATCGTCCCAAGAAATAACGTTTTTTGGCTAATAATATGCTATTTCCATTATTATTGCCAGTTTGTAATAGTTATTCATAACAGTTAGACCAAGTTAAGCTTATTTTCAACTATTCTATACTGATTCTGAAAATATCAATATGAAGAAAAACCAGTTTCGTTAAAATAATAAGCCCTTGTAATTTAATTCTTTAATATTCGAAAAGTTACTTCAACGTCGAATTATCTAGATTCATAAAATTTTGAAAAGATTTAGTTATTATTCATTGATTTTGATAATTTTCATTTAAGTGAAAAAAATCTCGCCAAACTAGCGATATTTTTTTTAAAAAGTTAAATTATTTTTAAAATTTTTTGTCTAATTTAAGTTTAGATAATTATTTACGACAAGATATCGTATATTTTAAAAATAACTTAAACAGTAACATTTTATTTCATTTATTTACTTTGCTTGGCGAAAAAGCATCGAAAAACACTGCTAATACAGAGTAGACGTGTTCTCAGTATAAGAAATTTTTTAATCGTTTTCTTAATTACAAAAAACATGACGTGTTTTCATAATGCTCTCGTCAAATTTAAATAAATGTTTAAAAGAAACAGTCGCAATGTTGTTTTCCCATTACCTATAATGAATATAAAATATTTAAAGACTTTATAACCAAAACTACTTGATTTCAGCCTCCTCTATCCGAAGAAAGATTAGAGGTTATTGAACGAGCTTTCTCAAAGATGGACAACACAGGAGATGGTTCTGTTACTTTGGATGACCTGAGAGGTGTTTACAGCGCCAAACAGCATCCAGATGTCATCGATGGTAAAAAGACTGAAGAAGAAGTCTTATTAAAGTTTCTGAGCAATTTCGATTCACCAAATAATAGTGACGGAAAAGTATGTATTACATTAATGTCATCAATGTTAATCTTCATTTTAAATTCCTTTTTATGCAGATGCTTGACTTAAGACTTTAATTGTTAAATTTTAATCCTGATTAATCTTTTCGTGGGAGAAGTTAACTCTAATTTAATTGCGCCTGAACAGAAATAGAAAAAATTATTAAATCGTGAGGACTATAAAAAATTGTAGAGAAGCCTATTGAATAGTCACAGTTTTCGCAAGGAAAACCTTTAAATAATTAATAAATATTTCAAACTTTCTTATTTGTTATGAAATATATATTAAGCATTTAATTTTTTAGTTGGTGTTAAACAGCCGACCTATTTTTGAGATTACAACTATATCAATGTTCATTTCTGTAGTCTTGTAATCCCAATCCAAAAGACAAGGGAGCTTCTGGATCAAATTAAACTTTGTGGAGGTAATAGATGGAAATAACCCACATTTGAGTTACACGAAGAGAAAAACTACTGAAACATCCCATGGTTAGTCCGACGGAAGGAGATTCTAGCTCATGATCCGAATATTTTACTGCACCACAGTGGTTGGTGCGAGCTGGGAGCAAAATTCGTATAGATCGGGATTCGAATCTGGGTCATCTTATTAGGAGACGAGCGCTGTGTCCCCTGTGCTCTTATTGAGTTTTTAAAAATATTCTGTTTACGATAATTACGGAACTTAAGTTCAAACAAATCTGTTTTGTGAGGGAAACTACCTTCGAACTTCGCCAGAACTAATAAAATTTTAGATAACTCTGAATTTCCTTATTCTTAAAGTAACTGGTAAATGTTTTCAAATATTTTTTGTTTCATTTTATTTTCTAAAATGTGCTTAGTACTTAGTTTACTTTAGACCTTTAAGATTGCAAGTATTTTTAATACTTTTTTTAAAGTTTTAAAAATGTACTTTCAAAGCTAAAATTCGACTACTAAGTTTAATAGAAAAATTTCAATGAATAAAATTAAACAAAAAATATTCAAAAATATAAATTAGTAACCTAATAAATAAAGAAATTTCGGACACTGTAGGTTAACCTGGATACGAATGAATATTATTTCATCTTATAAAATATAAACGATATATACGTTAGATATATATCGTTTGCTGGTTAATATATATCATTTGCTGGTTAATATATATCATTTGCTGGATAAGAAAAGAATCTTATAATAACATGATTACATTAGATACAATGTATATAAGTTCAAAACAAAGAATTTCGTTTTGGTACCTAGATACCAAAATAATGCATTCTAGTTATATGTATATCAATCCCACATTTTACATTTACAATACTTGGTGTCATGCAAACGATGAAAATTTACTTTAGTATACAGCTAGAACTCCCAAAAGAAAAGAAAAAAATGTTTGTCCCAAAATAAATAAATAAAAATTGATGAGTTCCCATTATCTATGTTCCAGTATTTTGCGTGTAGAAAATAAGTTCCATGTATAAGCGCCATTAAATAAAGAAGGTCAGAAGGCAGAGAATCAAAATAAAACATAATTGCAAAAAGTTGTGTCCGAGTTTTGGCTAAAAAACTACATTAAAAAAAAAATAAAAATCTAGGATCACGCTGAATAACTTTTTATCTGATTTGATTTTCTCGTGCTAAGTTGCGTTCATTTTCGTTCGAAAAGCATAACTTAAATATTTTAATAGATTTTTTTCTTCTTCGGATCTGGATCTATCAGTTTCGTAAATAAGCGCAATTCATTGATCGATCGATAGTTTGGTCAAACGCTGAAAGGTCGATAGTTCGATTTTCTTCCCATTAAATTAATTAATTTTAGATTTTGCATTTTGGGACGTATAACCAAAACTACTTAGGAATATATAAAACTAATTTCTTTCTTTTTTTAAAAAATGGCGTTATTAGTATTCGCCAGAAAGTAATATGTTCGAGCACCTAGTTCTATTATTCGCAACAACATAAATAGAACTTTAATTCCCACAATTTAAGGGAAATTTTTTAAAGGCAATTTTTTTTATTATTTTTCGATAGATTAGTTTGTCTCCTTGAAAGTCTCGAATGATTTTTCTTTAGCTTTTTCTTTCTTTTTCTTCCCTTCATATTTTTCTTAATACGGCATAATTTATACGACATTAAAATTTTGTCGCTTTAATCACTTAATATATTAAAATATTTAACAGGGGGGTTAGCTTTTTTAAAAAATGCTTATTTTTGATTTTCGTTTTTAAAAAAGCTTTAAATGTGCTTTTTTCATAGGGTGTTTATAAAGAGTGCTTCTTCTTTTCTTTGTTTGAAACTTTTTAAATTTTCAAGATATTCAAATCGAACTTTTTCGTTAGTTACCAAACACGATTCTCTAAAAAATTATGGAGAAAAAAAAATGTTTTTCCACACATACGCAGTGTGAAAGTACTAATTTAAATGCTCACATCTAGTACAATTTTTAACAAACTTTTTCAAATTTTAAAGTGATAATTTAGTTATTAATTAAAAATCTCCTATTTTTATTTTATTGAATAGTTTTAGAGTTATATAAAAAAAAAAAAACTCAAGACAAAAAGATTAGTTTTTTTTATAAAACTGTCCCTATCTGGATAAATGTTTAAGCAAGGCGTACGAAATTTTATTCAATTATTGCATGCAGTAACCCAAGTAATCGAGACAAGTTATAAGTTTATTGTTATATGATTGGGTGTTCAATGTCAAAAACTTTGAGTGTCTCATCAATTATTATATGTTAGTGTATCGATGAAAAACTTTAAACAATATGAAAAAATCTAAGAATTATAATTTTTTATATAAAAAAGTACTTAAAATATTTTAGTGCTTAAAATGTGCTAATTTTTTGTTAAAAATATTTGGCTACACACCCTGTTTAAGAAAGTTAAAAAATATACATATAGTTAGGCATGTTATAGTCGAATCTACTTTCTTGAGAAGTTGAATTCTACATTTATAGAATATTTTTTAACCAAGAAATGTTTAAAACTGAAATGTATTTCTTATTTTAGGTGTTTAAGCAAGAATTTATTGATTATTATGCTGGTGTCAGTGCTTCTATCGACTTAGATGAATATTTTGTCACAATGATGGAAAAAGCTTGGCAACTTTAAACAACAGCAGAGAAACTGAGAGCTTATTTTAAGAATAATTTTTTTTTCAATGTCCGCATTCTTGTTGCTTACATCACACTTATGCATTTATTTAGAAAAAATATCTTTTCTAATTTTAATTTTGAAAATTTAGATAACTGTTCAATCTGATTGTAACAGATTCAATATAAAATATTTGGATATTAAAATTAAAGATGAATTGCTGACAGACAATGATATAGACATTTTAAATTCTTTTAAGAAAGCTTAATTTGAAATTTAAAGAATCATTTACAATTAATTTAATCTAACAATAGCAAAGAAAATCGTTGATCTATTTATGAATTTTTTGTTATTCTAGAGATCTTATATCATAGTCAACTTTTATTTAATATTTTATTAATCTAAATATAATAAATAAACTAATTTGACATAAAAAAAATAAAAAACAAGGGATTATATTAAAAAAATATCCTTGTTTAGATATCTACTTAAACTGTCTGCACAATTATTTCCACACAACTGGCACTGTGATTTACAATTTTGTTTATGAGTTGAGTTTTTAAAAAAATGCTTAACCTTAAGTTATAAAGGTTTAGTATTTTTTCCCCCTCATTACATTATACCGACCTATAAAACGGTGCATCTACTTCGAAAAGCCTAGATGAAGAATACTCGTTGTGGTAAATTAAGAAAAATGAAGCATAGAAAGTATGTCGACATCGGGAGGAAGTTTACCACACATTTAAAATCTATATTGACAGCTAACCAAAACAAACCAAATAATAAGCTTAATGTTATGTAATAAGTGATTGATCTAGGTTAAAGAACCTACTTGAAGAAGGCTCTAAATAACATTGTATTGAATTTACAAAGTATATCAATATCTTAGAAAACTTTTAAGAAAACAGTTCACCAAATACAGTCTGTAACTTATATTTCCGCTTTATTTTATAATGACATTTTATATCTTCTTCCACTAAGCTCTTCAATTATGAAGAATATCTCTAATGTTTATTTACTGTCTCGTATTATATTATTAATTAGTTTATTTGTTGGATATGTTTATTTTTATATTTGTGCCCTATAATTTTAATTGTGAAAAATTTTTTTAAAAAAAATTGTATCGTTCAACATAGATTAAATTACAACACCTGAAGTTTGGAAATAGGGAGTATCAGCGAATATGTTGTGAAAATTTTGCATAATTTGCTTTTTTACCATTTAAACAGAACAATCGATAACTGGTCAAGCCTAGTTTTAATATAATGCTATTTCAACATTTCTCTGTTCAAGAAAAGTATTACAGACAATTGACTAAACAATAGCATAATCAATTGTTTGATTTTTAATGTTTGTTAAGGATAGCGGAAAATACAATATGCATATAAAAATATTTGGAAAGTACATGCAAAGATTTCTCGTTTATAATGTATGTGATTTTCTTCTAAAATTTGCAAATAACTCAATGGTGTATTTTTTTCCAGAAATAATGTAATGAGGGAGCAGTTGTTTCGAATAATTTAGATCAACTATCATAGTTTGTACTTAAAATTTTGAAATTTATACTACTTGTAAATTATAATGTGGTTTTTGTATTATAATTTATTATTAGTCAATCAGTATTATATTTGTTTAAACTTTTTATAAAATTATATAAGAACTTTTAATGTTTTGCTGTTGTTTTTCTATTGTAAAACATGTGCACATTATGAACTCATTTTAGCTAACACTAATAAGAACAATTCACACAAGTAAGAAATGAAAAAATTTGCAAAATATTTTACGAGTTATTAATTTCATTCTATTTAGAAAAAGATTATAACTATATAACTTTTTTTATAGAAAAATTAGAACTTTTTTACACCCATTTTTCAGACAGATTTATAAATAATATAGTGTATCACACATTTTAAATTTTAGTCTTTAAAGAATAATTATTACATTTAATTATAAAATAGAAATTAAGGCATTATAAACTGCAAATTGGATATATATTTTTAAATCTATAATAGGATTCATAAAAAATATAAGATTAATTGTAAGACTGTTGGAAATTATTTATTTCTGCATATTTTCTTCTTACAACATTTATTTTTATACATAGCACCAGTACATATATTTTAGATTTTACGAATAATTAAACATGTTGAACAAAAATTTATCTAAAAAAAATTTTTTTCCAAGAAAACTTGAATCTCATTTAAAAAAAAAAAATTTTTTTTTGAATATTCTTTTCACATTATGAAATGGGTAATTCCTTTTAATTGTCAACAAATGTAAATGTCAAGAATTTGACTTAATTACAATTTTTAATACATATATGCTTTTTATCTATTATGTAGCATTTTAAAAGATGGAATTTCTTCTAGCCCTTTATAAAGAATTTAAGAGGCCTGCAATGAATTAAAACTTCATGAGTATTTGGATTCATAATCTGCTTTATATTTAATAAATCAATCATGTTTAGAATGTTAATATTTTACATCAACGCTTTTTACACTATGTAATGCTTAAAATCTGCTTTGATATTTGTGTTTAAATAAATTGTTTTATTAGTGTGATGTGTTTCTTAATTTTCAAAATCTAAGAGATTACACTATTCAACGAAATTGACTTTTAAAGGGATTATTTTACTATGAAAACTTAGTGTCACATTAAAACTCTAGATGAGAGAGGCTTTTTGAAAACTCTTTAGTTTAATTATATATGTATATATATATATATATAAGTACAGTTTTTTTCTTACATAATCCTTACTTTTTTATGCACAAACTAAGTTCGCTTGCAAGCTGAAAGTATTTTGTTTATTATTGTTCGTGAATTCTTCTGAGCTCCGCTAGATTATTTTCTCTAAGTGGTTTACAAAATCTAATTCTAGACTACTGAATTTTTAGAATTTTTTAAATTATTGATCAAATGTTTAGTTAGTGACGGGTAGGCCCGTAGCTACTTTTTCCTTGAACCTAATGAGTTGAGGACTGATATCGATATAGGCCCTTTAAATTTAATAGCAACTTTTTTAATTGCTAGGATTAAATTATGCTTTTTAGAAAAATTCATGGCTATAAAAAGTTAATTTAATAATAAGAATAATATAAATATGTGTCAAAATTTACTTAAACTTTTTTTAGTTTTTAAGAACTTTTTTTAAAATATTTGGGGAGGCAAAATACATTTAATGTAAGCTTTACAACTTTGAAATATATGAGCAGTCAAAGAACTCTCCTTTCACATGAATCTTTCCACCATAAATTTTGAATGGAGTTTATTGGACACATCATTTATTATTTATTTTATTGATTGCTCAGCAGCTGCAAAAAGCAATTTTTTCATGAGAAAGATCCAAAAAATATAAATATTACTTATAAAAAGAGCAATATAACTAAAATGATCCGATAGGAACATAATATATTTATCTATTATATATAAACATTTATGATGCATTATAATGTAATTTCAGATATATTTATGAAACAGTATCTTACACAGAATTTTTTTTTCCAATTATATTAATGAAACTCATGACTGTACATGCATGTTTTATTTTTAAAAAAAGTAATAATGGAAAGTTCTAATTTAAAACTGAAAGAAAGAGAAAAAAACAACATTTGTTTTTAATACTTTAAACATAGGATTTATAGTTGCATGCCATAATAAAGAAAACATACTTTGGGATAAAAATTCTATTAAATTAGTTTTAAAAGTCTTTTCAAAACAATTCCAGATGAATCTTTTCTTACAAATATATTTTTTAAATAATTAATAGACTATGAAATGGATAAAGAAATTTTTATTTCTCTTTTCATAACAATATTACTTTCATGCTTTTCAAGAAACATGTCACATTTAAAAAATACATCTGCTTAATTACAAATATTAAGTAATAATTGGTCCAAGGTATTGTTAATTTAATTCCAAATTTTTTTTTCTTCAAAAATATCAGAAATATATAAACAATAATGCAACAAATTCTAACTTATGTAAAATAATGTATAACATTAACGAAGTAGATACATTTAATTATTAACAATGTTTAAAACTATTATCTTAACTTTTTATTTCAAAATATTTCAAGTACCAAAATAATTTTTGCTGTAAATTAAAATAAATCATACTTTTTTTAATTTTTTGTATAGAGTGCTTTTTACTTATAATGCCTTTTTGTTACAAATGTTGAGGATATTTCCATATCAAGAAATGTTTAAGCCAATTGAAATTTACAATTTACTAAGTGCCCTGCATTTAAAATAGATTTTAAAAATTAAATAAGTGGTCTGCTGGAAAAGGCTACCAGTTAAACCTCCAATTTAGTCCTATTCTGAGATGTTCTTTTAGTTATTGCATGCAATTGCTAAAATTTTGGGGACCATTCTGATGCAGGTAGCAATATGGAAATTTTTGCCATCTGTTTAAGAACTACAAACCAAAAGTTACTAAAATTTTTATGCTATGATTTCCAATAACGCACTGAAAATTATAACACACAAAATTTGGTACTATTGCTTATCAATACACTGCATTTTTCTGCCTATTTACTGTGCATTTGAAAAAAAAATTTTTTTGTTGAAATCATAGCAGTTTTTCATAGTGGTACAGCTAGAAAAATTTTCTGAGAATATTTTATAAAACTCAGTTAAATTTTTTTTTAGAGAGAAATGATTAATTATATACCTATAGTATCATTAAACATCTCCATAGCATTAGTTTGTCAAGTTAACATAAAATAACTTATTCATATAACAATAAACTCAATAAAGTCTTATATTTAAGTAGATAATAGCTTAAAAAATAATAAAAATACGTAAATTAATGGTAAGAGTTATTTCAAAAGACACATAATCTTCTGCTGATAGTCTATTTTAAATTGTTGACAATATAATTTACACAATACTGTGTAAAAAAAGCAAATAAAACAAAGATATAACACCCATGTTTCATGAACACAGTGGTTTCAAGCAATTTGTGCAAGTTGCAGAAGACACATCAATCTGTTTTACAAACAGTTAACATACTGGAAAACACCAGCTTATTACAATGTCTTAATAACACTGTTTTAAAAATCAGTGAAGTCACAAAAATATTAATTTACTAAGATGTACATAAAGAATATTGATATTAACTTAACAAACCATAACAATACCAAGTCAGTTAATTTAATTAAGTATGAAAATAAGAAAATTAAGTATGAAAATAAGAAAAAAAATTATAATAATTTCCCCAAAATTTGTTCACAGATGGATTTAAGTATTGAAATTGAAAAAATGAAATAAAGTCAAATAAATCTCATGTTCCTCTGTTTGGCAGATCTTTGACTTTATAAATTCTAACAAGCCAATGTTCAGTGGTATAAACTTCTTCCAAAACATCCAACTCAAAATCTTTATTACCTATTTCAGCGTTTCGTACACGATCATAGCCGGGAGGTTTACCAGCTTCTGTATACACAGAACCAAATCGATAGTAGCATAACTTGTACATCAAGCATTCGAGAAGTGTTTTGGATCCTTCTTTATCCACTCTAAACTCTCCAGATTTTGTATAATAATCATTTTCTTTAATGTGTTTACCACGTTCTGTACTACCACCAATTCTAACCATCCACAAGAACTTATTTATATCATCTGATGAATAACCGGTCAAACCGCCGAAAATTACAAGAACGTAGTTGACATCCAGTTCTCTCATGATTTCATAGGCTTTATCTTCAGTGGAAGCCATAGCTTGACCAACTCTAGATATATGAGTGTTGTTCCAGGTGTTATTATCAACTAATATAGTGCGATTTGCCATGGCTGTGATTTGATACCCATAATCCCACCAGGACATAACCTTTGCATCTTCAGGTGTATTGTGACGCAGCCAGTAATAAGCCTCACGGAAATCATCAAATATAATTCTGGATCCATCGTGGCTTCGAGCAGCAAGAACTATAGATGGAGATGAATATGCTTCCGTAGTTACCCATGTACAATGTCTGACATAGGAATATAGAAAAACGAGCATCATGCAAATAAATGAAACCGAAACTTCTTTTCGCTTGAAATATGTATTGTCGTGACGTTTCAATTTTTTTTCTGGTTGAGGAACATCAATTTGCTTACAGTAAGTAGTAAGAATAGAGGAAACACCAATTCCAGATAAGATGCACATTACCGGAGCTAAAACCAACATCAACCGAACCATGACACCAGCAAAGTAAATGCTGGTGATGCCATACAGAATTATGAAAATATTAACATCCGTCAGTTTAGTGAAACAGTAATAAAGTCCAACAGGAAATAGGAAGACTAATAACTGGAGATCAAAGTAAAAACTGGACCATGATGTAGGCTGATGTTCAGAAACAGAAGCTATGATAGGAATGTTATTTTTGGCATAGGAAGGATCAAGAAGGGAGTAAAACCGACCAGTCCATGGTGAAATTTTACCAGTAGCAGTCAGGACAGCACCAACAATAACTACAATTACAGCACAAAGTGTAAAAGTAGCTTTAAATAAAAGTTCAGCATCTTCACGTTTCAAACGTGATCTTATGTAATCAGCAAATGCATGAAGTTGACATAAGCCAAATACACCCAAAGCAGCCATATGTTCACTTGATTGTACAGGTTGGAAACCCACAAAAGATATCTGCATTGACAGTAAGGTGCCTAAACAATACAAGACACTATATGCTATATAGACTCGATGGGAGAAGCGGCCTGTGACCATTAGCACCAAAACATGTAATGGAATTAAATTTATTAAAAACACATAACCACCCCAAGATGAAACCATGTAGAAGTAAGCCACACTGCACATAGCAGATGTATACACAGAACCGGTTTTAACGGCTTTTATCCAAAGGTAGTATGTCAGAAGCATGCAGAAAATTGCTATACCTTCATTATCATATGAACCAGCTACTGACCTTGAAATATAACCAGGAACAATTGATATCATAGCAGCAGCTATCAAACCAGATCCTGCATCAGACAGTTCTTTGGTAAGAAGGTAAGTAATGATAGTGGTAAAGCTTGAAAACAATGGAGCCAAAAAAACACAGACATTACGAATGTCAACAGTTATATTCAAGAGCTGAAGAACATGGTGTATCACTGCAGATGTCATCATGAGACCTGGATAGATGGTACCACCTATGATCCTCCCCAGAGGATACCAAGCTCTATCATCGAACCAATTATGAAAATTATAAAAACCATTTTCAGTTAAGTATTTAGTTGTTCGGTAGTTGAAGTACGGATCGAATTCATGAATAACACTCTCAAATCTAATGACAGAATACAGACGATTTGAAAATGATAACACGGATGCAATGGAGAGAATCAACATTTTTAAAAGTGTATCTTGCTTCTCCGGAGACATCCGTGCAAACCACATCGGTCTCTTATAAAGAGACGGCGCTTTGACATTGTTTTTATATTTTGCTGTTGCATCCATTTTTGTCAATTTATTTATCAAGTACTACAATTAATGTATATACTTTTGACAGCTCATCATAAAATTCCAAAACTGGAGCATCAAGCAAGTAAGCCGGTTCAGATTGTGATTGCTTAAAGTTACAGTTAATTAAGCGAAGTTATTGAATATATATAAGAGTTAAAAGATTTTGTTTGAAAGCAACTCAAATTGACATTTATTTGCATAATTTTTATTTCGATTCAGCATTTTAATTTAATTTCTTTATTTTTCAGTAAAGTTTAAATCAGGGGAGCCGAGAGATAAAATTTCTAAATTCCCACGAAGAATTTCTTCTTACTTCAACTTTTACCTAATTCACTAAACCAATCAAATTAGATGAATTTTGTTTATTTATCTCTGTCAAACACGCGTCTAACATGTGATTTCAGATTTTAATATTCACACTGTATCGAAGCCCTGCCGATTGATACAGGCAATTGAGTCAATTATAATTAAAATAAATTGATCTGGGAAAGTAAATTCATCAGTTATTGAAAACAATTGCAAAAGGTATTTTCTGTGTTTCGTATTAATTAGCGTTCTTGTATTAACATTCATAATAATAATAAATAACTAATTGTCTAAATATTACATATGCTAAAATAACCGGTTTACTGTCATAAATAAAAGAAATTTTAAATGAGCTACCGCATTCAATTAAGTATTAAATCGAGTCAGTAATTTCTTATTGCTGGTGTTAAGCAATGCGGAAACTGTTAAAAATTTTAAATATGTATTGTATAGTATTTGCATGAGTATATATTTTGAAAAATGGGCTTTTTGAATCTTTTTATGGTTTTATCAATGAGACACAACAGATTTGACATTTTTATTTAATTATTTTTTGAATAATGTGAAATGTACTATGAAGATGTGTTTTTTTTTTCAGTGAGAAGAGTAATTATCATTCTAAAACTTTGCATATTGCATATTCTTGAGAGTGTTATGAAATATTTAAAAAAAAAAATAAACATTATCACAATTTTTTAAAATAACAATGGTGCAGCTTCTTTGAATTAACTGTTTTATGAATATAAATAAAAACAAAAATCACATCAATTAGTTTTTTTTAGTTTTTGCATAATTTTTTTTACATTTACTTTAAATGTAAATTAATGTAGTTTTTTTTTCTGCCAAAGAGATAGTGAAGTTAAAAGTTAAGCTAAGAAATTTTTGATCACTGTAATAAGTTATTTTTAAGCATTAAGTTTTAACTGTAAGAAAATAGGAAATTTTCTGTCTTATTTTTTGCCATATTTTCTACAATCTAATTAAATTGCATGTATTGTATCATCGTTATGAGAAAAAATTGTATTTATAAAATTTTTATTCAATTTTTTTTGTCATTGTCAGTTTTAACTAAAGGCTAAAAGCTATTTTTTTATTATTAATGATCCAAATTAATCTGTAGATGTTTTTGCTTTAAAAAAGGTTTATCAGAGCAGAACAGAGTCACTTTTTTTTTACTCGTAACTAGGAACAGTAAAAAAATTAAGGAATGCAGCAAATGTGCCAAGTAGGTAAAAATCCAAAGAATTAAATGGGCTGGTCACATCATTCGAATGAACAGAGAGCGTTCGACAAACATAATCTTTTCGGCTCAGCCCATCGGATCAAGGCCCAAAGGTCGACCAAAGCTGAGATGGGCAGATTGCGTGGAACGAGACTTTTCAGTCTTAAAAGTCTCAAACTGGAAGATAACTGCCAGGCGGAGGCAGGCCTGGAGGAAGTTGATTGAGAAGGCCAGGGCCCACCCGGGGCTGTTGTGCCACTAAGGAAAGAAGGAAGTAAATGTGCAAACACAAAGATGTAAAAATAACTCAAAATATTTTGAACTTTGCTGCTACAAAAGCTGTTGGATCAAATATGATGAAATTTTTTATCAAGCACCAAAGACTATGAGAAAATAATGAAAAATATATGTAATACTTTAGAAAATTGTAAACATTAAAAAAAAAAAAGATTTCAGTTTTGTAATAACGTAATAAAAAGGAATATTAAATAAATTATCCTAAGAAACTGAAGCGGTAAGATATTGTCTGATTGAAAACTTCTTTTACTTCAAAAATGTAGGAATATGAAATAACTGTGTATTTTCTTATTTGTATATTTTGATATTTGTATATTATTAAAGCGAATGAAGTTTTCAATCAGATAAAAATGAACAGCTTTGTAAATGTAAACAAGGAGCCTTTTTTTTTTTTTTTTTTTTTTGCTAAATAAATTCAAAATTTCCTGGTATTTTTTCTCCTAAGTAAATGTCATTGTTACCTTAGTTTTCTCTTTTTATTTTTTGATTAATAATATCTGAGCATGTAAGATCAATCACGTTTTGACTAACCCATTTTTGCTTTGATGAAATTTAGTGTGAAGAACTCAAATGACAAAGCTATTCCACCAATTTTAAAATTAAAATTTTAATAAAAAATTGCAAGACTTGCATACATGTTAACTTTTTTCTTTCTCGTAGTTTAATTAATTCAGGTACTATTGCAAAGCTAAGAAATAGATATTTCAGTCCATGGTTAGGTCAAAATATAACCCCCACCCTAAAATAAAAAGTCAATTATATGTATTATTGCCCTAACACTTTCTTACTCAAGTACACAGTTTTTGCTCGTTAATTATTTCGACACAACAGAAATAATTACTTATCATAAGTGTTCTGTAGACCAAATTTCATCAAAACCGAAAATGGGTTTACCAAAAAGTGATTGATCTGACATGGAATAACTCATATACATGTATTTTTCAATTCCAGGAAATTGTTTCTCATGGTCTGAAACGAATCCCTTTGATATTTGTTACAATTTGCTCCAGCAGTTTCAGTGATTAGAATCATGAAAAAATTATAATAGATCTATAATTTTAAAATAAGAGTGAAGGGAGAGCAAAAAATTTCATCTTCATATCATTTTTGATTTTCGTGCTAGAAGCAAATTTCATATCTAATGGATATAAAATATACTAATTTAAGAAAGAAAAACGATCTTTTTTAAAATGACACTTAGATTTAAGAAATTTTTTAGGATTCAGTTTTTGACTAAATTTTTGCTGTTACACAATAAGGGAATAGGTATCAAAATAACAGAATTTTGTTATTACAGACCGAATTTAATTAGAAGGTAAGTGATAAATTTATCTTCAGATTTTGCTATTGGCAAAATAAAATTATTTTGCTAATGATTTTATTTTTATAACTAGATTAAACTTCTAGGTATCCTCTTGATTTTTCTACTATTTTGTTTTATTATTCTTCTCTTCCCTTTTATTTTTGCCTCAGACTTAGTATCTAGCGCTATATGATTTTGTTACGTTAAATACATGTTCATGTATACATTTTACTTTGAGTTTGACACAGAATCATAATCATATCAGGTTGTTGAACTATTGGTATGTAGATACTAGTAATGTATTAGATTTATCATCATCTATTAACAACACTGACTATAGTAAAATTGTATAAACCAGAGTTTATCTATTTTCTTTCTTTCGTTCAGTCAGAAGTAAAATTATTAATTTTTCATGATGTCTCTTTTTCATTCTAGTGAGTAAATAATAATTTTTCATACTTTTTATATAGTTTTAAAAAGAAATGTAACAGATATTTTATATCTTGCTATTTTATATAGTTGTTTTCTAAATTATAATTTAAAAAAGATTAGGAAAAAATGCGTAGTTAGTATTATTCACATTTATCTATAATAAAAATGTTATTGTTGTTGTTGTTACTTTACGTCGCACTAGAGCTGCACAATGGGCTATTGGCGACGGTCTGGGAAATATCCCGGAGGATGATCCGAAGACATGCCATCACAATTTTGATCCTCTGCGGAAGGGATGGCACCCCCGCTTCGGTAGCCCGACGACCTGCGCGCGAAGTCGAGCACTTTACGGTAGCACAGTTTAACGAGGACCAATACCGCACATCCTCGGTCCCTACGCAGACTGATCCAAGTGGTCACCCACCCGCACACTGACCGTAGCCAGTGATGCTTGACTTCGGTGATCTGCTGGGAACCGTGTCTTAACGATCAGTCCACTGCGGGACTAAAAATGTTAAAGTTGATGTTGGGATGCGTTAAGAATGTGAATATTTTTTTAACGTATCCCATGCAAAACAACACCGATTATATTTAATTCTGTATGTTTTAATAAAAGTTCCTAGAGTATGTTTTTTATTCATGTTTTCTTTTGGATTTTTATGACATTTATGATTTTATATATTGTGTACAAGGATTCTTATGCTTTTTGAAAAGCTTTGATATTAAATTTTAAGAACATATAGATTTATAGAACGTTTAGATTTTGATGATATAAATTATTAAGGTTTTGATGGTATAAATTGACACATAATTTATTTATTTTCTTAAAAAAAAAAAATTACTTTTTAAAAATTCGATTTCTTAAAAACTGTTTGACCAATTTCGCTCAAATTTCCTATTTTGCCATTTAAAATTGCCTTCTCTAAAATGATGTAAAAATTTGTATACCTTACAATCCAATTTTTTTCGACTATTATTAAATAAAGTAATAAAAAATAATAAATATTTACTAAAAATTATCTACGGATGAACAAATTTTATAACTGTGTACAAAAATTTTTCGAATTCGCTTATAAAGTCCCCGAGTTCTGGCAAAATGTGCAAAAAAGTAAAATTAACAGAAAGGGGTGAAAACTTTTTACCGCTCTCCTGACCAAAGTATTGGGACCATATTTCCCGGATTGCGGCTACTCCCTATTTTTTGAGGATCAGGAATCCTAATCCGTCGAAAAAAAGTTATGTTTATTTAGAGAAAGTACTTTTTTGTGTCTAATTTCATTACTTAAAATTTCGTCTGTTCTAATTTATTAGCATATTTGAGGTCACCCGCTCGAACCATTAAGATTGAGTCCTGGAACGCAAATAGCCGATCATTAGATCAAAAGTTATTCAGGGTTGTCCATTTTTTCTTTTGTGCGCTGTATATCCAGTACTGGATCAAACACATTGTAAAATTGATTTGTAAAGGTTATATTTTTTAAGCTAACAATAAGAAATCCAAAGCTTCTGGAAAAAAATGTACAGGGAAAGTTGAAATACCTCATTCTTTCAAAAAATAAAAAAAAGAAGTTTTTTTATTTATTTTTAAATGCATGCATAATTAATTTAAAAAATAAATCTGTTAATTTGGTAAAATCGGTGTAGGAAGCGAGTGAGCTCACTTTTAATAACTTATGTGGGTGAAAATGAATTTTTCTATGAAAGGTTTCTCCCACGTTATAACGTCCTCTTTACCCTTTGACGCAGATTTTTTTAAGCATATTTTTCACACTTTTTTCATTATTTTGTATTAATGTAAGTTAAAAATATTTTATTTAGGATTTTAATAATGTACATTTCTGAAATACAGCGTGTCTTTTATCTGAGTTAAAGGTCTAAAGATGTAGACTCTGAAATAATAATGAACAAACTCATCATTACATTTTAATTAAAAGAGAGTTTATTATATTATGTGAATATTTATTTACTTTTTAAAATTAAGGTAGAACGTGAAACAACTTTTAAACAAATTAGTATAGAAATCGCAAACTGTTTTATAAACTGTTAATATTTATGGCTAAAAGTTTCAAATTAATTTGTTAAAAATTAAAAAAGAAAAAAAAAAAAAAGAAAGTTTGTATTTTAAAATAAGAAAGGATTTGCATCTGACTTCCTATTGTTAAAAACGTTTTGCGAATTATATCAAGTAGTATTTTATTTACGTCACACGTCGTTTATTGCGTCGCTAAACAATGGACTATTGGTGATGGTCTAAGAAACATCCCTGAGCATGTTCCTAACGCATTTCATCACAATTTTGATCCTCTGCAGAGGGGATGACTCTCCTACTTTATTAGCCCAATGACCGGCTCGCAAACTTAGGAATTTAACGGTAGAACACTTTAACAAGGACCGATACCGAGCACTCTCGTTTCCTTTGGGGGTTGCCAATGAGGCTCAGTGGCGTACGCAAGGGAGGGGTTTTGGGGTTTAAACACCCCCCTTGAGCTCAGACAAAATGGCAAAAATAAAAATTTTAGTAGAAATTATGCGAGCTATTCTTTTTTAAGACAATATATTTTTATTTGCCTTATGCCTACTTTTTTTTTCTCACGGTATTTCTCAGAGTACTGAAAAAACATTTACTATAATAGGGTTGTACTTTTGAAACCAAATTCACGTGATACTGTTACGGACTGGTTCCTTTCTGTCCTGCCAGTATAGTTTTCGAGACTGGCTGTCATTAGCGAGATCTTTACGCGATGATTCTGGAATCCTAGACGTTCTGTCGTCTTTGAGACAATTCCAGAATTTTGGAGATGCGGTGAAAAATTATATAAAAGGGGGAACGGAGTACAGTGGATGATGTAATATCAAATGATAAGGGGTCCCCTTAAAATGGATTTTTGAAAATAAATTTTAAAAAATTAAGAAAAACAATGATTTTTTTTTAAAAAAAATCAATTTTAAATATATAATAATTTTTTTTCAAAATGTTATGATTAAAATTTAGTTCTAATTTAACAAAATAAAGTAAAATTCAATTTATTATTATTTATTTTAATTTTAAACATGCTTTCTGAAATGAAAAGATATATAAGTACTTTTATATTAGAATAAATAAAAAATATACGAGAAAAACAACTTAATCGAAGGGCCCCAAAAGTTTGAATGGCCTAGGTCCCCGCGTACGCGCCGGCCCTGAGCATAGCATTTATTTCTGTGCCAATATATATATTTACTGTTCTTGGATCTTTAGGATGTCAAAACGTAAGAATTTAACAATTTTTAATTATTTTGAGAAAAAATCACGACCTGAAATTAGTGTGGTGACAGCATCTAGTATCAATGTAAGTTTTTCTGTTGTACAGAAATGTGATACTTCCGTTGAAGAAAACGTTTCTAGCATAACAAAATCTGATGAATGTGAAAGTGGCCCTCAAAGTGTTACTTCCCACCCATATGACATTGGACTTTTTTCAGAAGATATTACATTATGTTCTTAAACTTAAAAAATCAAATCAAAATTTAACTAAACAATGTTGTCTAAATAAAAAGTAGAAATTGTCTAGCTGTCTAAATTAGGGAAATAATAGTGCTTTATTACAGACTCGAATTTCTTTTAGTAGTTTCAGAAAATTATGAACACCCCCCTTGAAAAAATTCTGCGTACGCCACTGATGAGGCTCGACTTTGGTAATCTACTAGAATTCGTGTCTTACGATTAGTCCACCGTGGAATCAAATATCAAGCAAATTAAGAACTTGTTTGGGTTTTCTATCGTTAACATAACGAAAATATGCATTATTTGCACCAGAGATAAATTGGGTGTTTGGGAAATGTTTTTGGAACTTGAAAATCTTTGAAATAAAATCTTGAACTTGAAATTATATAAGAACAATTTTTTTTTTTCATTTTCAAAACATAACTTGATAATAAGTGAAGAAGAATATGTGATAACATTTATTTAATATTTTTATAATTCTTTGGATATATTTTTGTTAAAAATGTCTTATTCATCTTCCAGATAATTTTAATATTGTTATAGCAATCATGTTTCGATAATGAATTAAATATTCAATGTTTCGTTTTCTGATTAAATAATCTTCAGACGATTATGAAAAAAATAGTGGATTTTCGCTGATTCTTAGTTTTAAGTCTTTTGCAATAAAATAAGGAACATTAAAGCAGTTTCTTGATAACAAATTGTTTATCACAATATTTCCAAAGCAGAGCATAATTCGAATGCTAACTTAAGATTTTTCTTTTATATTAGATTATATAAATTATATTTGATTTATAATAGCATTTATACTTTGTTTGCAGTTATTATTTTATTTTAATCTCTAATTTTATATGTTAAGATCTAAGTTTGTCAATAGCATGATACATAATATCTTAAGTATATTGATGATAATTTTTATTATCGATACGAGATACTTTTGTGAATAATTTGCATTGATATTTGTCCTTCAAAACTCTTTTTAGATGCCACTATGATACACTGTTTTAACAATGAGCGTATCTGATAAGATATGTATTTTTATTATGCTGATATATTTTAACATTTTCTTCAAACGTGTTAAGAACTACTTGCGGAAGTTATATGATAAAATGTTCTACTTGATCAGATTATTGAACTTACTTTTCTGTAGTTTTTGATAAAATTATCTTGATATGTTTAAATAAAAAGATAATAAAATAGGACCTTGGAGTTTCTGAATAGCCCTGAATTGTGTTCAGTAGCAAGAGTTGCTAAAATTAAACGAGTATTTTTATTTAAATTAATTTTCAATCTGTTGATTTCTATGTTATAGATACGACTTCAGGTGAGCTAATTTATTTTCCTAAACTTAATTTGGATGCATCATGCATGAAACATTACGTCATTCATGATTTTTTCTATAATCATTTAAAGTAATACCAAATTGAAAATATTACAATAATTGTAGTTTTTATTTAAATTTTTCAGTTAGTAGATTTCTACCTAAAGATACAACTTCAGATTAGATAACTATAACCTGCTAAACTTTATTTGGTCTCATTATTACGTGAAACATAATATCATTTATATTTATCTTCGAAATTTTTCTATTAATTTAAAAAAAATCCAAATTAAGATTTTACATTAATTACTGTTTTTTTTTAAAAAATAAATCTTCAAATTTCTTCATTACTGAATATAAGATATTTGCCACTTGTTAAACTTGATTTGGCTGCACCATTGAATGAATCATAATGTCATTCATATTTTTTTTCTTAGAATTTTTCTGTATTCTTTTAAACTAATTCAAAACTGAAGTAAAACCAAATTATAGTAAAAACATTTTAGGTGAATTTGATGAAATCGCATTTAACTTGTGTATCAACACCAGGAAGCTTTTTACAGAATTTAATTTTCCCATTGGAAACTGTCTTATTTAATGATTTTGTCGGAAAAACAATGCTTTATGCATATAACTGACTTATGCATATTCAAGAACTTTAAATGTTAGTGCTTTCAGAATGTTACTTAAACTATACTCTTTAATTATTATTAAACTGTATGCAATCGATAAAAAAGGTGTTTTTCTTCTGTAATATCTATGATTAAAGAAATCACACGATAAAAAACAGTATTTTTTTGTCTTTAATCATAGCAATGCCGTTTTAAGTATTTTGTAAGTAAAAGATAATTAACTTTTTTATTTTTTTATTTTTTTTAAAGCCCAAATTTTAGACTTTGTTTAGTTTAGTTATAACTTCGTTATAGAATTGCACGAGCAGTGAAAATAACCTGAAAAACCATTTCCCTTACTTGGGAATTACACTTGATTGATCTTCTATACAACAGTGCTTAGATTAAATAAACGTATCAGAATCGATTCACAATCATCCCCCCCCCCTAAAAAGTTCGCACTTTCTTTATACTGATAACATTTGCGGTGAAAATGACCTGTAAAACTGTTTTCCTGCTTACGCTACTCCGATTGACCTGCTGTAAAATAATGGAGGATTAAAATTAGCGTATCAAACTCAATTCCCAACTTTTGGAAGCTTTTTCCCCTAAAAAATTCGTACTTTCCTTTTACTAATAAGAATTGCGGTGAAAATGACCTGTAAAACTGTTTCCCTGCTTACTCTATGCCAGGTTGACGAACCTATGGAGGGATAAAATTAGTTTCACATTTTTCTGAAACATATTATTTTCCCAAAAATTCGTATTCTCCATTTACAGGTAACATTTGCAGCGCAAACTACCTGTAAATCTGTTTCCCTGCTTTATCTGCAATAATACCGGAAAACGCTCTCGGAGGTGAATGGATGACAATGGCTCTTTCTATAATAGCCAAGTTTTATGTATCAGATTTGAAAAACATTTCAGATGTTCTTTTTAAAATTTGATTAACTTACTTAATTTCCGAATTTTAATTCGATACATTTTATTTCACAGAATTTCGCTCATATAATGAATAGTATATGCCTTTTAAATAATTTAAGTGATTAAAGTCATTTTAAGCTAATTTTCGTCACAAATTCTTTTAAAATAAATGAATTATTGAAACAATTCAAATTTTTCAACTGCTCTCGTAAAGAAATATTCGACTCTAATTTTTTAATTTGTGTAGTATTTAGTGTAGTAGGTGAAACAAAGTGAAATATTTTTTGATATTTTGTTGTGATATTACTAAGTTTTATTTTTTTTTAAATTTATAAATTAAAAATGTTGATAGTGCGTTAGTTTTTACCTAATATTTTTAAATAAAGAGCGCTATTATTTAAAAATGAATAAGAAATAACTGAAAAATTTCTCTTTTTTTTTTAAATAGATTTTCAATGGACGCTATAAAAAGTAAACTGAGTGCTTTAAGAAAAGAGTTTGGTGACGTTCAACCTGTAGTTGCTGTTTTAAAAGTAAGTTTTTAATAGATATTGTTGACAAAATTTATAAATATTTGGTAATGATCTTTACTAAATAATATAATTTTATTATATAAATTTATTGTAGTTAATTATATTTTTTATAATTATAATTAATTATATTTTTATAATTATAATTAATTATATTTTTTATAATTATTATAGTTAATTATATTTTTTATAATTATTATAATTAATAATTATAATTAATTAAGTTTTTTTATAATTATTATAATTAATAGTTAATTATAATTAATTATATTTTTATAATTATTATAATTAATAGTTAATTATAATTATTATATTTTTTCTAATTATTGTAATTAAATATAATTTTATTATATAGGTAAATGAAGTGGGTATTAGCATCCCTTCTAATGCAATAAGAGGGACTTTAGAAGCAGTTGGTGTTTCTTTAAAATCCGTTGCAGTAAATACGGGAGATAATGATTCTTGTGTAAGTATATTGTTTCATAAATATTGTTATTAATTAAATGCAACATTTAAAACCATAAATAATAAGCGTTCTTATAAAAAAAAACAATTTGTATAACAATGTGTATTTATTCTAAAATATGTAAGCGTTAGAGAATTTTTATAATATCTACACATTAATATGTATTTTTAATTATCATTTTCTGAAAACAATAAACTTCTACCATTTCGCTTTTGAATTCATGCTAAATAGTAGGATATTGTTTCCCTGCAGCAAGGCTTGAGGTAATATCGTAATAAGGTGAAATTTTTGGTACTTTAAACTGTTCCTTAGTATTGTTTTCAGATGGGTTAGCAAGTTTCATTCATTTCTTCTAGATAGACACAAAACACAAAAACATATTTCTTGTGTTGTCATTATACTGTCACAAACTCTTGATAGGTTTAAAAATTTCTTGTATGAAGTTATATTTTCCTATTTTAGTAAAGTTTAATTTCAATCAAAATTTTTGAATATTTATTGTCCTGAAGTTGTTTTTGTTTAACTACTTTATTGAAGTATACATTATTTACGGGAAATATATTAGGAACTCATCAAATATTACTTAAGAGTTTAAGCGAGTTACTTAGGACGCTAAATTGTTTTATCATTAAAAATCTTGTGAAAAATAGCGAAAATTATTGAATTTTGGAAAAATATCTTAATAATGGGTTTGTGAGTTGCCTTTTTTTCTGATAAGGAAGAGGAAGTCCAAAATTACCTTAAGACATGCTATGTTTACATAAGGTTTGATTGGCTCTTAAGAATTTTCTGATAATCATGCATATCTTTATTTTAAGACCAATTATCCATTGATGGCATTTCTATTTTATTTACGCTATTTTAGCACTGTGATATTTTTTTCGTGCTCAATATTGACTTTATTTTTTTGTAATTCATTAATAATTTTTAAACAGGCTTTACTATAACTGCAAATCATAGTTCAATTAAATTAAGATTTAAAATGGGACAAATATTTTTTTATTTGTTATTTATTTCTTTACATCAGTATGGTTTCAATGTAAATTATAAAATGCTATTTAAACTATGCTTTTATTTATAGGTTTATGATGCAATCACACAGCTGAACAGAGATTCAAGCATTCATGGAATTCTAGTTGAGGTAAAACGCGCAAAAATATATATTTTTAAAATTTAGTTAAAAGTTGTTGTATTCCTTATAATTAATGTCAACCAATTCAATGAATAATGACATATTTTATAAGTTTAATAATATCTTTAAAACTGAAATAAGTTTTCTTAAGCGAATCCAATTGAAGATTGAAACTGATTTAAGCAAATTAAGAAAATAACAAGGAAAATAATAATAAGTCAAAATGGAAAAGCGCTAAAAGCAGCTAAAACCAAATTTGTCTTATTTAAACAATTTAGAAAGTTAGAAACACAAATCAAACAAAAAAAGAAGAATTTCTTGAAAAGAAAAAGAAGAGGAATAAAAAATTGCTTGAAAATTTGTCTTATTTAAACAATTTAGAAAGCTTGAAACACAAATCAAACAAAAAAAGAAGAATTTAATGAAAAGAAGAAGAAGAAGGAATAAAAATTGAATAGAAGAAGAATTGCTTGAGTTGTGTTTTTAACTTTCTAAATTGTTTTAGACAAATTGGTTTTCGCGCTTTCCATTTTGACTCATTATTATTTTAAATGTTATTTTCTTAATTTGCCTTTTATTGTTGCTGTTTTTGCTAACATACATAACTTGAGAAATTCTTCTTTTTTTTGCTTGATTTGTGTTTCTAACTTTCTAAATTTTTTCTTAAGCGTATTAATTATTTTAACTATATAAAAAATTTGTTATAAAGAATTAAGGCTCTTCCAGGGCCATTATTTGTAACATTTATTTTTATTTCGTTATATTATTAATATATGATACATTTTATATACATGATGTTTATAGTTACACTATGCTAGCATGTCATATTGAAAGCATAGATTACAATGAAATGGACAAAGGAAAAAAAAGATGATTTACGAGTCCCTTAAATGTATTATTCTTATTTGTTGTTCAATAAGGTTAGAAATAGGTATAAGGGGATAGGGAAAGCAGTGCGTTGATAATTTTTGTAGGAGCATAGATGATGAGGTTAGACAACAGTGCATTGATGAATGAAAATGATGAATACACTGATGATGAATGAAGCTAAGAAAAGGATATTATGTTGTATGTTAAAAGTGAAGCTAAGAAGGTATACACATTAACTCTCGCAAATTAATATTAAATGTGAAAAACACAAAATAGCTATCGAACTATGCGAATAATTAGTGAGAAATGTCAAAACCAGTTTGATTGCCCTCTACCTTAAGGCATTACTATTATTTATCTTTTAACTCTTTTCTGTTTCTGGCGATTTAGATTTCGAGAGTATTTTTGTTTTTACTTTTATTGAATATTCTTATTTGTTATATTTAAATTGTGCATACTAATTTGACTTCATATTTGATAAGTATTCAAAAAATTTGCATTAAGAGCGATATGATTCATAATGTCTTTTGACCATATTTTGGGGATAAATTGTGCTTGATGCGGTTAAGAAGCAATGTAAACTTTAATTGTATGGAGGCTAAGTTCTTCTGTTAAGATCTGAGCACTCTAGCTTATCGGAATGTGATAAAAATTTTGCTTGATTATTTTCTTTTAATAATAATATCGGTATAGATTTTGCTCACTTCGGTCATAAAAAGATTGAAACTTTTTTTTTCATTCAGCACTGACTTCCACTTAAAATTCTACTTTTCTAGTTAGTCAGAAAAATGATTAAAATTTTGATCTACAATAAATTACTTTTAGCGATAGCCTGATCATAAATTTTTCTTGTAGTGTCCAGAAAACAATCGACAACAAGATTTGAGAACTCCATCTTTTCAAAATTTTGATTGCATTATTCCACCCTCACAATTGAGTTGATTGCAACATATTAAAACAAAAAAAAATTTCTTTTTTGTATTCTGCTCTCTATAAATTAATTTAAAAAGGCCGGCTATTTTCAGCAATCACAGAAGTGTTCCCTCTTAAAGACCAGAAAGAATCTAATAGAATTATTTATTCGGAAAAGAATTAATTGTTAATTATATCACTAACTTTGAAAATATATATTGCTTATTCGATTCATTATCAAATAACATTGTATTCTATTAAATTACCATTTCTATTAAATTACCATTTATTATTACACTCTAGTTACCATATGATTTCTCTGGAGACCATCAAAGTTTGTTAGATTCAATTCTGCCTGCTAAAGACGTCGCTGGGTAAGGACAATTTTCTGAATCTAAACGAAAATGAATCTAAAAATTAAGCATTTTTTCTTTGAATCTGTCACAGATATTATTTTATAATCAGCAGGGAACAGATAGCTTTTAATGTTCTTAAAGTTTTTACTCTGTACTTTCAAACCCTAGAAGAAAAAAAAGACAAACTGATCTTTATAAACGTTATACATAATTAATAAAATGTTGGTTTTAAAGTTATACTTCTTCATTTTACTAGAGGGCATCTGGGCCTGCTCGTAATTTCTTTTCAAATTCGCAAATCTTTTCGGATCACTTCGCGATCGGGACTTCTTACTTTCGCTCTTTGTATTTCTGTGCCTGAGCCTCCAAAACTGATGACTTCCGCATCAATTTTATTCCATACCCGCGTTGAACAGCTGACCGGATTCTGAGCTTATGCCCTAACCCAGAAGACAAGAGAACTCCTGGGTCAAGCATTGCGACAAACTAGTCTTCTTGGACTACTTTTAGATGGGACTAACTAGCTTTTGTATTACATAATGGAGAGTAAAGCCACTAGAACCTCCCACGTTTAGCCCGAAGGCTAGGGGTTTCTTTGATCCGTCTACCACTGAGGGTATTTTGCATCAGCTCTGTGGTTGGTGCGAGCGGAGAGCAGAATTCCACACCAGCTACGACTGGGATTCGAACCTAAATGATCTCGTTGGGAGGTGAACGCCCTGCAAAAATACAATATTTTTTATTTAAAATTAAATTATAAAAATTGAATTTAGAATTTCTATAAACAACAGCGAGGTGCGTACTTGCCTTAAAAGTGCTTAATACAACTTAATTTAATAGCACCAGATTTAAGCAATCTGAAAAGTCCTTATTTTAGGTTTAAGGTTCATGAAAGTCCATACTTTTTCTTCGAAAAAGAGAGTTTGTGTAGAGAAATTTTATTTTTTTACTTTATTATTTTAAGTATATATATATATCTGTGTGTGTGTGTGTGTGCGTGCGTGCGTGTCAGGTATATATGCCGAGTTACTTCAAACTACACCATAATGCAATGATGTTGGTTATCATGAACTAATTCAATCAACCATATCATCAATAACAATAACAATAATATTTATTCTTCAATAATAACATGAGTCATATAGACTCTAACCACTTAGGTTCGAACCACACAGGTTCCAAGTTTTACCTAAAAACAACCAGTTTCACTTATAAACAAACATTAATTAACGAATAACAGATTCACTCAGAATCTTAACCACTAAGGTTACCAGTTTCCTCTAGAAACAATATCAACTGACTCTCTTCATTTACATCGAGAAAGTTCCAATACATTCCTGTTCCTGCGAGCGACATCTGGCGGGATAACATAGAGGCTGTTGTCTCGCTTATTACACATATATATATATATATATTATAGACAAAATGAAGCGTACTGTTCATTTTGAATGTGAGAGCTCGTGGCTTCAAAAAATTAGTATAATTCTTCTGCTTATAGTCTACGCTAAACAAAACTAAGCGGCGTATAAAAAAATAAACTTTGACCATAAATAAGTTGGAAACAAATTTTATTTTCTTTAATTTATATCAAAGACTACATCCCTTGTTCTCTGTTCGCCAACCATCGGAAGATATCGTAGATTTCAAATATTAAAATTTATAATATTGAAATAAAGCGATCTAATTAAAATAATATATATTTTTTCATTTAAATTTGGCTGTGGCTGCAAAAGACGGAAAAAAATACTTATTTTTTTTACAATTTTACAATTTTCATAAAAGAACACTGAAGTCTTAAAATTTTAAAAGGAGCCAAACTTTTTTTTCTTATCTTCTGTTGTCATAGTAGTACTTGACTGCAGAAATAAATAAATAAATATTTTACTGCAATTTTTTTCTCTTTATATTGAGAAATTCGAAACATTTCTTTATAAACTCTTTATTTATTACAAAACTAATTTGAAATTTAAGCAAAATGAAATGTTCTACACACTTTCATACACATCGATACCTGGCTGTAAAAATATTTCTTTTTTGGTATAAACAATGCAGTTCATTTTGCATGATTATTGAAAATTATGTGACTATAATAATAAATTTTTTAGGCTTTCTCGGGACAGTGTGAATGGATTTCTGCGGCGGCGCATTGATGCTTCCCAACATTGCTTTGCTGCTGCAACCCTCGAACTGATTAAAAAACTAAGTATGTTTTTTTTTTAAAAATTTTACTGCAGTGTTTTTAAAATAATATTTTTGTAAAATTATTTAAAATTCAGATATAATACAAGATAAGACATTAATATATAATTCGATTTTTAAAAGTTAATTCACGTTGAATTACTTAAATTTAATTTTGCAGATATGGTTCAATCAATGATGCTTCTCTATCTTTTAGGTTCTCCCAAAACATGCAGGTGGTAGAATTCTGGTATCACCTGTGCATCTTAAGCATATTTTATTTATTTTTCCTATTTGTTCTTTCTGTAAATATAGAATGTTTCTCATGGGGTTTACAGAACCTAGGGGAAAATTAGTTTTCTATCCCACATGCAACATGATGTCAGATTTAAGAGGCCTTTTCAAGACCATTTTAAGGTTTAAAATATGTAAAATACTGAAATCCAGCACTCTTGTCATTGGATTATTATATTTTACATTTAATAAGTTTTTGAAGATTTAAATAGTGCTTTTTAAAACAATATAACTCAATAGCTTCATGCATTTTCAATTTATTTGGTTTATAATTTAAGAACTACTAGAATTTAAGAACTTTTGGTTACTAGAATGTATGCTGACTGTGAAGTTTTATATTATAGAGCCATCAGCAATTCAGGGAAATATTTGCATTGTTGGATTAAAGAATCCTTCTGTCTTGTCACAAGTGCTTATCGAACATAATTCTGTAGTTACTGTTTGTCAAAGTTGCGATGAAAGGTTATCATCTATTGTGAGTTTATAAGTTGCTACTTCTCTTTTATGTTTTTATTTTTTTGATGAAATTAAATCTGTCATTTAATGTGGGCGCAACCAATGTTTGGTGAAAGGTTATACAATTAATTAAAAAATCTCTTTGTTTTATAAAAAGGAAACTCATTTAGCAATTTTATGTTAACTTAATTATTAATTCATTTTTATTAAATTTCCTCTAATTGTTTTTTCACCTTTTAGGTAAGTAATGCTGACGTCATCATATCAATTAGTTTAGCCTATGAGAAGATCAAACAATGGATGAAACCAAATTCAATTTTATTAAGTTGTTCTTTTGCTTCTACAGAAGGTAAATTTGCTTCAAAAAATTAACTGACACATTTCACTTATTATTTTTCTATTAATAATTTTTTGATAGAGAAATTGTTAAATAATAGCATTAGCTGTTATTATTGATGATTTTCTTTTTTAATTAACATCTACCAATTGCTAATTGATTGGATACATTTATATAGTGATCATAACTTCTCATTTAATAATGTGGCAGAGGAGAAATAATCTTAACTTCAGAATAAAAGTTAAAAAGTTACAAAAAAGGTTACAAAATTTTAAAATTTTGACTTAAATCAATTTTTTTAAGAAGTTAGATCATCAATACAAAATTTTTTGCAGTTTTAAAATCAATAAGTTTTTATTATATTTTGTTTCTTTCTAATTTATAGGTCTTAAAAAATTATTTGCTTTGCTAATGAAAGATGAACAAATTTTGTAAAACATGCTGTCATTTTTTTTTTCAAAATTTACTATGCAGAGTAAATTTAAAAAAAAAAAAAAAAAAAAAAAAAACGAAATGTTTTTATAAATAATTTAGTTCTCATAGCATTGTTCAGTCAAGGTTAAACTCAATTTTCTGAAGATTTACAATTTTGAAATATCTGAGCAACTTTTGATCTGCCATATTAATATTTTGTGTTTTATCTGGATGTTTTATCTTGTGTTTAAGATTATTTTTATAAATTATGAAGATTCATTTTTAAGTTTTGTTATAATATTTAAAAAAATATTACTGTAAACATTCAGCATTTTTGTTGTGATTTATTATCAAATTCTATTTTAGAAACTTTTATTTTTTATAAATATTTTAAATCTGATTTACTTGCTGTAATTTCAAAATAAAATTATTTTTGCAAATATGTTACACACTCATATATTTGCAATTTGAAAAAAAAAAAATCATGTCCCTATCACTCACATTGTTTAATAACATTCATCTCAAGTCTCATTAATTTTCACTTTCAAGCATATTTTTCTTAATTTTCATAATTCTTAACAATTTAATATGCATTTGCATAAATATTTTCTTATTATTATTATACAATGTTTTCAGAACAAGATTTGAATACTGAAAATCATATTGTCGTTTCTAATCATACATTTTATGCTGAAGTTGCAAAAGTTATTGCCAGAAATCTTCTTCAAAATATCAAAAACCTGTATGATGTAAGTAACAATTTTATAATTTTGTTCTATGCATTTTATTAAGGCATTTAATATTTTTAATTATTAAAAGTCAAATATCCTTTATATTTGTAAAAAATACAATGTTCAAATAATGATAAGAGAAAGCAATATATTATTTTTATAGCTATGTAATGTATGATACTTTATTGTGTTGTATGGTAAAAATTTAAAAAAAGCAAAGAAACTTTACATAAATACATAATTTTATTTGAAGTATTAAAATGTATTTAAAAATCTTAAAAGCAAGTTTTATGCAGTTATAATATTTCTTCAGTTGTATTCTCCTGAATTTGAATTTTGCACTTTATAATGTGTCTAAATTATATTTGAATGGAAACTATGTATTTATAAAATGCATAGAAAAGAAAGTTTAATGAGCTTTGTATACCAATAATCAGGGATCCAAAAGTACTGGATACCAGATGATCATGATGTCTAAAAAATCATGGTTAGTGGATAATCACAGACACAATCAATCACATTCATAGAAATCAGTCCCGCAGTGGACTGATCGTTAAGACAAGGTTCCCAGCAGATCACCGAAGTCAAGCATCACTGGCTACGGTCAGTGTGCGGGTGGGTGACCACTTGGATCAGTCTGCGTAGGGACCGAGGATGTGCGGTATTGGTCCTCGTTAAACTGTGCTACCGTAAAGTGCTCGACTTCGCGCGCAGGTCGTCGGGCTACCAAAGCGGGGGAGCCATCCCCTCTGCAGAGGATCGAAATTGTGATGGCATGTCTTCAGATCATCCTCAGGGATGTTTCCCAGACCGTCGCCAATAGCCCATTGTGCAGCTTTAGTGTGACGTAAATGAACTACAACAACATAGAAATCAAAAAAATATTACACTATTGATTCTATAACTTCCTGTTCTTAGAAATGTTGCAATTGTGTGGATAAAAATAATACACGAGTTTAATTTAGCATTAAATCACTAGTTTAATTAAGCAGTTTAACCAATAATTGGTTTAAAACAAAGTATATTCGGTCACATAATCTAGTGCAAAAGTACTTTGACTAACGATTTCTATACCTGTAAACTTGAATCACTTTTTGGTATAACAAACACTTTTAGTTCATTTTCTAAAAGGGGAGGCAACAATGAACAGATTATTTAAGTAGAAAATTCATGTTTTCTTGTATATATGCATTTTTTAAAAATTGGTGAACAATTTAAGTTAAATGTACCAATAAGATTCTGATGTTTATTATACATTAAAGAAAAGTTCAGTAATCACACGGTCAACTTTTTAAATTAAAGAGAAATATTTAACTGGCACATACTTGTATATCGTTTAGTTAGATGGTATCATAAGTTTAATTTTTGATTCTTGAAATGTATGCTTAGTACCTATTCTTGGATCTTCTGTTAGTATTGATGTAATGATCTTATTACTGTACATTATTTTTTTGAGTGATTATAATTAAAAAAAAACGCTTTTAAAGAGTTCAATTCATTGTTTTGTTTGTGAATTTAATTTTTGAATAATACATCTTATTTATATTTGTTTTTTAGCCTGAATGGAGTTTGAAAAGCATTCCTTTGAAATTTGGCCCACCTGGTCAGAGGTATTGTTTACTTCCTAAGATATTACATTACATTAGATATTATGTTACATTGCATTACATTAGATATATTTGTTAGATATTACCTAATTACTTTAGAAAATGTAACTTAATAGCACTAGTCATTTCATATTTTCCATTATTATAATTTTTGTTTGTGTATATATTCCCAGGTGGCTACAAAATGTGGAAAAGTCGTGCAGTTTTACCAATTTGAAAAAATGAAGGAATTTAACTATACTACTCCAAAAGTTGGGGAAATTGAATAAATTTTGTTTTAGTTACCTAAAATAATTTTATAATAATTTTTATGAAAATTTTGACACACATTGAAGTGTCTTATAATATGTTTTAATATGAAGAATAAGGCATAGCCAAAAAATAAATAATAAAATTTAGTTACAAAATTCTGGGAAGTTGAATAAAATCAGTCTAGAACAGGGAATTTTTTCTCGAGTTTTTGTTGCCTCCCTGAATACGAGGTCAGTCTTTAGATTTTTCACATGCTTGTTTATTAATTTTTTTTCTCTAAATTGTTTGTAGCTAATGCTGTCTACTTTTAATTTCAAATGCATATTATAGGTTTACGTTGCTATGAATGGTTTTTGATGTAGTGGGTGAACAAATGAAGGAAACAGATTAGAAAATGGGGGGTATGAGTATTTCAAGATTTGGCTGTATGGATGTATTGAGCAAATTAGTTTCCAAATGTTAAAAAACTGACAATGACAATAGAAAAATCGTGGAGAAATCCTTAATCTCCCCGATTGCCCAAGAAGAAGTGCTGTAGCTGCCTTTCGTCTTGCTACCAAGCACGATTGCTTATACGCTCATCTTTTCCGTCTTAAAATGGTGGATAATCCTGCCTGTCCCCTCTAACGCAGTGGTACAACGATGAATGCTCAGCATCTCCTCAACTGTTCAGTTCTCACAAAGAACTGTATCTACTCTCAATACTGGGAGGCCAGAGACCGTTTGTTCAATTTAAATTCTTGATTTAATTTTTGTGTTTGATGTTTTGTTTTTTGTATATTTCATCTCTTTCTGTATTTGTATTTCTCTTTTCTTTTGATCTCTGTACGGCGTTAGGATAATGTCTGTATCGCCTGCTGTATTGAAAATAAAAAAAAAAATGTTCAAAAACTATAAATCTTTAATTAGTAGCTATCAGAATTTTTTATTGGTTTATAAATCTGCATTAGTTTGAAGGGATTTTAATGAATGCTATTTAATTACTGAGTGTAATTCAATATTTTCTGTTAGCATGACAACCATTCATTTCTTATTTTTTTTCTTAGTTTTTATTATTTAATTGTAATCCATTACTGCAGGAACATTTAATTTTGCATTTCATTATTTTAAAATGTGTTTATATTTTAATTAAGTATTTATATTATTATTTGTTTATATTTTTAATTTAAAATATAAGCTTTTATTCTTTTTAAAATGTGAATTTTTTTTTTTTTAATTTCTAAATTTCATTTCCCAAGGATTGGGAAAATGTTTGTTGTATTTGTTGTAAATTTCGAAGATTTGTTATTATTATTATTACTTTTATTGTATTGATCTGTATTTCTAGCTATATTTTTTTTTCCATAGTGATTTAGAGATAGCAAGAGCACAGCAACTGAAACATATTGCAGATTTGGCTAAAGAGATGAATCTTTTTCCACATGAAATTGAACTTTATGGATATACAAAATGTAAAGTATCACTGTCAGTTCTTGACAGGTTAAAGACTAGGAAATCGGGAAAATATGTCGTGGTAGCAGGGTGTGTAATTTTTATTTATTTTTTATTGTTTTGTGATTTTTAAGGTATTATCAGTGCATTAGTTTTTTCCCATTGTTTTAGCTTTTTCAAAGAATACTTATTAAATTAAATATTTCAACTATGTGTGCCACATTCATATACTTAAATTCTGATCAACAGCGGAATAAACTTAGTAAAAAAAATTTGTAGAAGCAGGTTGTAACTGAATTATTAGTTTCTAATTCTTTCTTAACTTAAACCATTTTTCTCTTGAATTGCACAATTACAATCTTAGCTTGTTAATACATACTTAAGACTAAACATAAACTTCCGCCCCTCACCATGATAATAATAATATTGCAAAAAAAATTATAAAAATGATAATAACAAATAAAACAAATTCAATTTTTGAGTTTAGAATCTGAGTAGTTATCTAATAAGTCACAGAAATAGCTGTTTTATTGATACTGAAAGATTTAGCAATAAATTTTTTTAGTCTGCCAAGTCTGTCACCAAATCATTAATATATATATATAGTTAATCAAATTATTTAAATCCACAGTTAATCAAATTATTAACAAGCATTACAAAAAAATATCATAAAATTAAGATTATTTAGTTAAAAAAAGTTCTAGTTTAAATGAGAGCTTGTAGCCAGACCATAATGGATAAAGTGGCTAATCTATTTCAATAAATACTATCTTTTTGAAAATATTTTGTATTTTATCAAACTAAAATTGCTCTCTTATCTGACAGATTATATATAAAATTTAAAATAGATGTGTTTTATTTCTTATCTATTTCACCTGATAGTTTGTATTATAAAAAAATTACGTGATATTGTAATTTATTAAAGAAATATGGTGTAAATAAGTGTAAGGAATATTTTTTGTCAGTCTGTTATTTATTTATAGTGTATTCACCTTTAAAACTTATTCTTTTCAATCACAATAGTATCATTCTTCATATTTTGTCAGACATTGGCTATATTTTTTAATTTTTGTCTTTGTTGTTGTTGTTAATTTACGTCGCACTAGAGCTGCACAATGGGCTGTTGGCGACGGTCTGGGAAACATCCCGGAGGATGATCCGAAGACACGCCTTCACAATTTTGATCCTCTGCGGAGGGGATGGCACCCCCGCTTCGGTAGCCCGACGACCTGCTCGCGAAGTCGAGCACTTTTTGGTAGCACAGTTTAACGAGGACCAATACTTTTAGTCTTTGTCACTAGAAAACAATCAATTTAGTCAATGGTAGTAATGCTGTCGCTACAAGTAATAAAATTTTGAGTAGTAGTTTGTATCTTATTTTAAAAGTAATTTTTTTTTAACCAATATTCTGTTTTGGAATTTAAGGCTTATCACTACTTTTAGGTTAACCAGGTCCAAGTGAAAAGTCACCAAAAAATTTTGACTTCCACTAACTTTTTTTAAAAATATTTTCTATTTTATTTATTTTTTAAAACACATAAAAATTAAATTAAAAAAAATAGTTATGTATTATGCTTGGCTTACTGAAAAGTACTGGCTTATCTATTGCACAGGGCTTTACATTGATTTAATTGGCATATTGTGTTAATTAATTAGTATTATTTTTTACAGTTGATTTCTTCATCTAAAACGTGCAAATACTTTGCCTTTCCTTTGAGTTTTTTAGAATATTTAGGACTCATTTATCTTTTTTGTAGAATCACACCAACTCCTCTTGGCGAAGGTAAAAGCACTACGGCAGTTGGTCTGTGTCAAGCTTTAGCAGTTCAAATGAAACGAAATACTGTAGTCTGCTTACGACAACCATCTCAAGGTCCTACATTTGGAATTAAAGGTTATTTTTGTTTCTTACTTTCTAAACCTGTCATAATGCTTTTTCCTTTATTTATTAGTTTTATATTGAAGAAATGCTCATTGCATTATTTGAAATATCCTTGTTAAAATAAATAATTAGTGTGATATATATTTCTTGATGTGTACTTAGATAGTCTTTGTGTACGTTTATGGTATTTTTATATAAATGTTTTACTTATAAAATGTAAATATATTACTGGGAAAATGATTATTTGATTAATATTTTTAATTAATATTTTGTTACATTTAAAATAAATTTAGTTTAATAAACATGACATTTTTAAACATTTAAATTGTACTTAAAATAATGTGCCTTACTTAATTAGTAATTTGTTCATTCTAAAATTATGTACTGTGCTTTGATAGTATTTAGTTATTTTTCGTCATAATTAAAGAAAATTGTAAAAAGAGCATAAATACTTCACCCATCTAAGATTTTATTCTGAAGTTTTATTAATTTGACACACTTACTTATTTCTGTGCATCATCATAATTAAGAAAAATATTAATGAGTATTATTTTTAATAATAATTCTTTCCTCCTGTTTGTAGTGATTCTTAAAATTTTACAAATAAAATGAATCTTCATTTGAATTTAAATTATTAATTTTGTAATAAACAGCAAATTATTTACTCAAATTTAGAAGTTAACGTTCTTGAAATGCTACTTAAAAATATTGTTTTTTAGTATTATAATACAAAAAATATTATAATACATTAGTAAATATTATAATGATTATACTTAAAAATATTGTTTTTTAAATAATGTTTATTTGAATTTAAAATACTTAAAAATTAACCAACTATTTTAGTTATGAAAAATATTTGAAAAATAAGGAGGAAAATTATTATTTTCCAGATAATTTTTTTAATATAGTTAACAATTGCATATTTTCTTGATTTTATTTGCATTAGACAAGTCTGTCAAATAGTGAAAATTGTTCATTTTTTTAAGAAGTTTTTAGTGCTTTTTTTCTCAAATATATTGCCTTTTATTTGTATTCAGGTCGCCAGTTGTATGATATTATCGTTTTATAATATCGTTTTAGATTAATTGATTGTAGTACGGTGACAGTGAACTATACTTATTTGCTTTTAATTAAATCTAGGATCACAGTGAAACTAGACAATAACAAAATGCATAAAAAAAACTTTGCTATTCTATTGAATTTTTACATGATTCTTACAATTTTACTTAACATATTTTATAAGCAGTTGTCTCGAACCACAAATTTCTCAAACCATAAGAATAATTTTTATTGAACCATTGGAATAAAATAAACCTATTTCTAATATATTAAAAAGATAAATTTTTCTGCTCATTTAAGTATTTTATGTTGGTAATGGTGATTTTTAATAAATTTTCTTTAGCTTATTCTAGGCATTCTTTGCATGCAAAAACAAAAACTTATGAACTACTTTTTTAACAATACCGTTAACTTACTATTTATTTCTTTTAGTTCAGCTTAATGTATTGTTTAACTTAAGAAGAGCTTCTGAGTCACCAAGAGAAGGATACACAGACTTCTCTTATGTTATCTCTTGACTATAAATAAATTTAAAAGCTATGTTTAATGCAGAAGCTACCAAAATTAAAATATCTTCCATAGCCTAATAATCATGTAAATAAGCTCTTACAAGTAACTTTTGTACATAAAGCACCTCTGACTTGAAAACTATATATTTTTTTAGGGTCTGTTTTCTGAAAAGATTCAGATGATGCCAGTAGAATGTTTTTATTGTTAATTAAGAGTTATGATTAAGATTCTCTTCCGGGGATAAAGTTATATTTCTTTTCCTTTTTTTTTTTTTTTTTTTTTGTAATTAGGAGGTGCTGCTGGAGGAGGTTATTCTCAGGTAGTTCCAATGGAAGAGTTCAATTTGCATTTGACTGGTGATACTCATGCCGTTACTGCAGCCAATAATTTGCTTGCTGCTCAGATTGATGCTCGAATCTTCCATGAAGCCACAGCAACAGATGATGTAAGCACACTTCTATTTAACAAATTAGTATTTTTGTTGTATTTCGTTGCATTTTAGAAATATAACAACAACAATAACAGAAAGTTACTGTATTTTATTTTGTAACTTTTTTTTTAATTCAGTGAGTTTTGAGGCATAAAAATAATGTGTAAAAAGAAGAATAAAAAAATGTTTTTTGATTTACTTTGAAAAAAAAAAGGAATATTTTTTTTATATAATTGTTTAAAAATATGACTCTTTATGAATTACATGATTAAAGAAGATAAGTGTTGATTGATAAATTATACATATGGTAAACCTTATCTTTTAGATTGCTTTTAGAACATATATTCGATGTTTTAAAAATAATTTGCATTTATATTGTTATATTATTTTGTTGAAAAAGAGGACAAGAAAAAGATTTAGATGGTATTTGAGATTGAGCCTATGATCTCGACGGAAAAGTTTCTTTCTTGCTTTTTAAAAGTATCCTGACGTATTTCTGAATCATATTGTTTCCTTTTTATTTTTTTCTCTAATGGCTGGTTATAGTGTGGATAGTAAATGTAGTTTAGGTTCTCAAACTACTTATACATTTACTCATGGAATTATTTCTAGAAATTACACAAAAAGTAGAGTCCAATGAATTAAAATGAATACAAATAGTGCATATTGATTTATATTCTACCATAATTTAGTAAAAGTGTTATGTTCAAATAAATTATTCAGCATGAATTACTTTTAATTTTAAAATACCGCCATATTTAGGGATCAAAAAGCACTATTTAGCTAAGCCATTAGAAAATGGAGTAAACTGGCTGTCATTGCCTTGGTAATGCTAAAAGATTATATTAATAAAGCGAATAATGTTTTGTATATTAACCATAAGAAGTCATGCTTAGAAATTGTACACCATGTATAGTTATAACTATGTATGTATAAAAAACTATGTCTATGTATTGTGTAATTTTTATAAAACAAATTTCTGATTTGAGAATATAGACAAGTTGTCTGTTATCTCCTTTTCTCGTTATGAAGTTTAACTGCATAGCATTTATTTTTATCTAATTTCTATCAAGAATAAACTAAAAAGTGGTGCATATTTTTTTTGCTTTTAGGGTTTGTATAAAAGGCTTGTAAAGATTGTTAATGGAAAAAAAGTTTTTTCAGCTATTCAGATTGCTAGACTCAAAGTAAGTTTTTTTCCCTCTTAATTATAATTATAGGTAGCTAATAAAACATAGTTTGTCATAATTTCATAGATATGTGATATAGATTCTGTAATCAAAAAATTTACCATTTTCTTTTCTTTTAGAGAATTGGAATTCAGAAAACTGACCCAGATAGTTTAACTCCTGAAGAAATAAAGAAATTCTGTCGTCTTGATATTGATCCTTCTACAGTATCTTGGTATAGAGGTATTGAGAAATTAATTAAACTTTGGAATAAAAAGAGTTATTTTTCAATCATCATATTTAATATTTCTTGTCATTTCTAACTTTTTTTTCCAACTTTATTTAATTTTTAAACATATAAATTTTATTTCTTGAAACCTGTCAAATGGTATGAATAATTTCAGTTGCTGAAAAGATATAAAAGTAAGTTTTTATAATCTGTTTGATCATTTGACTGCATCTTAGCAGACATCGTTAATGTAGAACATTGTTATTATATACAGGGTATCCGCGCACCTAGAAAGTCATAGAAAATCATGAATTTTGGTATTGAATAAAATTTGTCATGAAATGTCATGATTTGAACTATTTTTTAAAAAAAATAATGGAAAGTTATGGATTTCGGTTGCCAAAAAATCTAATTTTGAAAATGAGATCTCCCCCCCCCCTCCAATTTCGTGGTGTCCCAAATATCTGAATTTCTAACAAAATCACCACTGATAGTCATATTTTATTAAAATATAAAATATTTTTATCATGTAAAATTATGGTGTTCTTTCAAAAAATGAGAGAAAAAATATCATTTCTAGAGCAGATTATCTTTTAAACTTCTGTGATTTCAGAAATTAAATTATTATTTTTTTTTTTTTTTATCAATTTAAAATACTAGCTGAAGTAAGCCAGTCATTCGCGAATTTTTTTCATTCCGAAATGAGAACAGAAAAATCAGGAGTATCTTTCCTTTCCAATGAACAAGAAAAGTATCTTTAGAATATAGTTCTGCAGAAAAAAAATATTCTCTTTCTTTACTCTGTTTTTTCTTAAATTTAAAATCTATAAATATGAAGATGCATAATGTAACAATTTGGTTATACCTATCATTTCGATTAATGTTATAATAATGCTTTTTTAAATTTATTGCTGTGTTGTTGTTGGAGAAAATAGTAACTTTGTTAGGTCAAGAAAAATTCTTGGAATTAGTCATGAAAAGTCATGAATTTGAAAATCTAAAATGTAGCAGATACCCTGTATTATTTACCGTCTAGTTTTTGTATCTAAAATAGTGTCCTCTCCAAATAATTTTTTAATCTTAATGTCCAAATTCAATACACTAAGTTCTTAAAACCTTTATTTCTTTTTTTTTTTAAATTTTAAATGTAAAATGCAATTTAAAAGTGTCTGGTACTTTAAGGTTTTGATTAAACTTTTGCGAGTCGCCAATTAAATTATTTTTCTTTTACAAATTTTTAAAAAAATTTCTCTATCGTACTAGAAATTACGATCAATAATAGCTATAAATGTATAGAAATATCTCATTCAAAAGTGTGAGTCCATAGTTTATTAAATATCTAGAATTAATTAAACTTAGACTTATATTTTTATTTAAACTTATACTGATAATTATTCTAATGATTTACGACAACTAATTTAATGTGAAAAAAAGCTTTTATCATATTTAAATTATGAAATCATGACATTTATTAGAGAATTTAAGAAGTTTAAGCTGTAGAAGTTTGGAAAAAGCGAGTGCTCTGGCGCGGTCCACATCATCTGACCAGGGTCAATATTACATACCATTGCTATTAAAAGATAGATCCCTAAAAATGGAGCTAGTTGCTGGGTTATAATTAACTGATGTGAATCAAATTGCAAAAACAATTTTACTCTTCGTTTATAAACTTTTTCTTTTTTTCTTTTCTTTACTCTTGTTTTACAGACCACTTGTCCAAGTGGAACATCAAGTTCTTAAATAAATGATTTAATTAATAATTAATGGTTTAATGTAATTATTAATAAATTTAGTTTTCACTGTAATTATATCTAAAGAATTGCTCAATTAATTGTTAAAACTCAAATCTAAAGAATATTTTGTTTTTAAATGTTACTTTATTTTACAGTTATTGACACAAATGATAGATTTTTAAGGAAAATTCATGTCGGCTTAGCTAAAACTGAAAAAGAAATGTGCAGAGAAGTAAGTCTTAAAGATATTACTGAAATCTAGATTTAGAGGTTTTTTAAAGATTGTATAACACTTACTTAATCTGTTTTATACCATTTCAGACTCGATTTGATATTGCAGTAGCTAGTGAATTAATGGCTATCCTTGCCCTAACCACAGACATGGCTGATATGAAAGAAAAGATATCCAAAATTGTTGTTGCTAATGATAGAAGTGGAAATCCAGTTACTGCTGACGATTTGGTATAGTTTTATCATATTCTAACGTTTACTCTATAGTTACTTTAAACACTTGTGAAAGAATTCTAAATGTAACTATTAATCTAGTCGCATGATTTTAAAAATGTAAAAAAAATTTTGTTTTGTTTTAGCATTTATATGTTTATGGAATATATTTATCCAGTAATTAAGTTTTTGCTAATCATATGAGACTGAAGCCTTTCTAGTTAAATGATTGTAGACCTACTTTATTATTTACTTTAAAGCATTTTTTGTGAAAAAATCTAAATTTAATTTTTTACCTGATTACAGGATTTTAAGAAGTAAAAAAAAATTGACTCATTTATATGTTAATGGAATACATTAATTCAATAATTGAATTTTTGTTTTAGTTAGTGCTTGGAAAATTTTTCGTTAAATCATACAGGACCATAGTCTTTTCAGTTAGATAAACATAGACTTACTCTATTAGTATTTACTTTAAAGCATTTTCGTGAAAGAACTTTAAATTTAATTTGTTTACTTGGTCAGAGGATTTTTAAAAGCTTAAAATAATTATAAACATTTATATGTTTGCATAATACAAGAAAAAATTAATTTTTTATTAATGCAACAAAAAATTGGTTACTTATATAAGTGTGAGACCAAGGTCTTTTCAGTTAACCAAGATTTCATACAGATTTTTGGATTTTTGATTTTTATACGCAACAAGAAATGTAGGAGGGAGGAAAACAGCTTGGTCCAAAAGCAATACTACAAGTCATTAAGTTTGAGTGTAATTCAATTGCACTTAATACCTTTTTTTTTCTATGCATAAGTTATGTTTACAGATCAAAAATTTAAGGGTAAAGAATTGTTTAAACATTTATAAGCTATGTCTCTCAGCTTTAGTGTTTTAAGAAAAATCTAATAAGTTTAATTTATGATTTTTTCTTCTTATTTTTAGGGTGTTTCTGGTGCTTTAGCTGTCTTAATGAAAGATGCCATTAATCCTAATTTAATGCAAACCCTTGAGGTAAATAACTCATATTTTGTAATATTTTTTTCCAAATTTTTGCGAAGTTTCTATTATCTAATTGTTTTTGAATTTCAAATCTTCAAGAGTATGTTTATGATGAACTTGAAGTGTTTTATTGTTGTTGTAATTTTTATTAAAATATTTAGATCAAGGGAAGACTAATGTATATATGCTAAGAAACGTGTAGCAAGGATATTAAAAATATATAAGAAAATATATCGTAAAATATGTTTTGAGGATGTTAAAAAAATATACGCTAAAACTTGTTGTAAGGTTATTCATGGTGCGTAGCATTTTTAAAAAGTGCTTATTTTTGATTTTCGTTTTTTAAAAGCCCTTAAAGGTGTTTTTTTCATTAGGTGTTTTTAAAAAGTGCTTAATTTCTCCTTTTCGAAAATGAGTTTTTTTTCTTTACCATGTCCATTTCCGCCACATATTAGGAAAAAGCCTGCTTTTCACATTGTTCTATTCAACATTTTCACAATTCATTCAACCACAATCCATTTTGGCGTACCATTGGTCCATAGCGTATGAAAGCGCCAATCATTTGTTTGATGAGAACTTGTGAGTCCGCGTGTGCATCTATTGAGCACTTCGGTGAGATTATTGCACTCTCATGTCCAACTCTACTGCAATTTGCAAGATATTCTTAATTTCAGGCTTCATTCCCCACCTTTTGATATCGAACCAAAAAGTGTCTTGATCATTTTATTATGGCTAATAGAATCAAGAAAAGAGTTCTTTCTCAGAAACTAGTTATTTTATCATGATCATGTAAAGTCTTTGAAAATTATTTTACTTTTTGTTAATGTATATAGTGCTTAAAAATGTCTTTTGAGTGCTTAAAAAGTACTTATTTTTTTGTGAAAAGATTTGGCTACTCACCCTGTATTTGAAAAATATAAGAAAATATATACTAAAACATGTTATGAGGACATTAATAAAATGTAAGAAAATAAATGCCAAACTATGTTGTGGAGTATATTAAAAACATAAGAAAATGTGTGCTAAAATGTGTTACAAGGATACTGAAAGAGTATTAGAAAATATAAGCTAAAACATGTTGCAAGGATATAAAAAATGTAAGAAAATTAAAACATTTTGCCAGGGTATTAAAAATTATAAGAGAGTATATGCTAACCACAGCAAATGAAAATAGTCAAGGCACTTTTTGATGTATCAAAACTTTATTTTTTTCATTGTTAATTGAATCTTTAATGAAACTAAAATGTTTATTCTACCACAATTTCACAATGAAAGGTAAAATTCTTCCAGCATATTATTAAGTTTATTAAAACATATAAATTTAATGCTGACAGACAAAACAAAAGTTTGAGATAGATACTACCATTCAACTTTTAATAATGCTGTGTATTTAAATATTGAATGCTGGTGTATTATTTTACTAATTAATGTATTTATTTCACTTTCTCAGGGAGCTCCAGTTTTTGTACACGCTGGTCCATTTGCCAATATTGCTCATGGAAATTCTTCAATAATTGCAGACAAAATAGCATTAAAATTAGTTGGAAAAGATGGGTTTGTAGGTATGTCATTTCAATATTTTTATGCTATTAAAAAAACCTTATTTTATATGTTATAAATTTGTTATTTTTATAAAGAAATTGTAGATTTTTTAAAAATTTCATGAAAGATGTTATTTTGCAAAATTGTTTTTTGTAAACTATTATTCCAATGCATGTTTTCTGGCATTTAAAATTACTGTTCAACACAAATACATTTAAAATCAATGTATTCATTGCATTATTATAAAAATAAAAATTTGTGAAGTGTTAGTATTAATAGAAAGGTGCTATGATTTATAATCGTTGCAATTTGAAATAATGTTCTATTTTAAATTTTGCAATTGCTTGAGGTTTAGTTATGTTGTTTTACTTTATTCTTCTTCTTGAATTGCAATTGTATTCTTCTTCTTGAATTGCAAGTTCCCAATTAAAAAATTTTCACCTTCATTTTAAAGAAAAATATAATTGTTTGGATAATACTATTTGATATAAAAGGTTATAAGAATAGTTTTATGAAAATAAAAAGTACTATTTTAAATAATTTAGCTAAGTAATTCAGTTATAATTCAATTGTAACAAAGATAATTGTTTCTTACATTTAAGCTAATTTAATTTTTTATTTTTTCATTATCTAGTAACTGAAGCAGGATTTGGAGCTGATGTTGGTTTAGAAAAGTTTTGCGATATAAAGTGTAGGTATTCTGGACTAACTCCTGATGTGGCTGTTATTGTTGCTACTGTGAGGGCACTGAAATTACATGGTGGTGGTCCTAATATAGCTGCAGCAGCCATTCCAAAAGAATACAGGGAAGAGGCAAGTTTCAAGTTTTGCTAAATTTATATTTTATGTGACGAAAATTTTATTCAGTTGTCACAATTTCAGTTTAATAAAATTTGCAAATTAAGTTCAGTTAATTCAGTTTAATAAAATTGGCAAAAAACTTATTTATTTTTAGTAAATAAAAATTCATTTATGTTTCAAAGTATTGCAAAATTATAATAACAAAATAAAATAATTTTCATTTTTTTAGAACCTTGAATTACTTGAAAAAGGTTACTGCAATCTGTCAAAACATATAAGCATTGCAAAGACATTTGGACTACAAGTTGTTGTTGCTATTAATTCTTTCACGTAAGTATGCATTTGAGATCAATGTAATCATAGTAGTTTCTTTTCTTTTTTTTTTAGAAAAATTTTATCTTATGTTCAGTATATAGTTTTTTGATGCTTTAAGGAAAAATCTCTTAGATGATGAGTTGTAATAAGTAGATTCAGGATGCAGAAAAATGCATTTATTAATAAATATTTAAAGGTTAACAGCTAACCAGTTATTCAAGAGGTAGTTTTTAAACCTAGTTTTTAAGTTAAGAAGAACTAACCCAACTTCAAATGAAATATTTCCTAATTTTCAGCAATTTCTGATATTTAAGCCATGTTGTTTATGATGTTAGAATTTATTCTGTTAAGTAAATTTGCAGCACTAAAAGTTCCATAAGTAAAACAACAGATAGTAACTTGATAATTGCAGATTATTAGGTGTGACTAATTTTGAAATTTTTTTTTTAAAATTGAAAATTTTCTAAGATATGAAAAATAACGTTATGGGCTGAAAACAATCATAGAAAAATTTAAATATCTTGTATTTAACATATATAATTTTATAGCAAACAGATTTAATATGATTAGAACACTTGGAGAATGCCTATGGCTAAATATTTTAGAGAGCCCTAAATTCTTCTGTTAGTTGAGAAACTAGAATTTGATTCTTTAATCTTAATCTTAATTATTAGATATATCATTAATCTTATAATCAGATATATCATTATAGTTAATCTTAATATGCACTTTGTATAAAATTTAATGAAGTGGGTTTCATAAAATGTAAGATATCAGTTGGCTATCTTTGTTTATAAATATATCTGAATGCTGTAAATTTTTAAAATGTACAAGATGTGAATGTAAAATTTGAATAAAAAATAGTTACAAATAAAGTAAAATTTAAATTATACATATTTTGTTTAGTTATTCGATCAAAACTTTTTAGTATATTTTAAATAGTAAGTACTGATTACTAATTACTATTCAACTTGCTGTGTAATGAACCTAATTTTATTAAACTGCTTGATGAGTAATTCTTTTGTAATATAATATGCTATTCATACTAGCACAATAGTCATGATCATTCAAATGTATTTTGTAAAAAGTTGCTATAAAAAGTTACTGTATGCATTTTATAAAAAAAATTATAGTTATAGATGCTATTTGAAGTCAGACACTTATTAATATGTAGTTTCCGTAAGGAAATTTTTTTTAAAACAAATATTTTCAATAAGAAATTACTGTAATCCGTATGCGAATGAAATAAATGTTTTCTCAACAAATGGTTGAATTGTCAAAATTTGATCAGAAAGCCTAATAGGAAATATTAGAATTCAGTTTAAGGTTACCAAAATTAGAAAAGATTTTTATGAATGTTTAAAGATAGCTAATTATAATGATGATGGTAATAGTTTATCTGCCATGTTACTTAAAAAAATATGTACATTTGGCTTTTTATGATGGTTTTTTCATTGAATATTAAAGATAAAAATTGGTTTAATATGTCAAAAAGCAACCATGTTTTATTTTAAACTTAGCTATTAATAGTTAGAAGGTTAATACGCACAAGTCATACGTTAGCACTTGTAAATGAGTTTTATAAAACAAATATTACAACTTTATTTTCCTGCTGTGGACTTTGGCTTGGCAAACAATATCATTCCAGACTTTCCTATTTTGGCTTTTGACTATTTTTGGTTAGATCTTTGGTGATACAGTCCAACCATTTCTTTTTCAGTCTTCTTCTTGGTCTCGAGTTTAAAGGTTTCCAATTAAAAGTTTTCAAATTACAAATATAAAAGTATAATTTTAATTTTACAATATTATTAATGATTTCAATTAAATATATCTTCATGAACTTAGTTTAATTGCCCTTCATATAATTTTTTAGAACAGACACAGACGCAGAATTATCTCTTTTGAAAACACTTGTGGAAAAAGATGGTGCTAGAAGTGTCATTTGCAAGCATTTCACTGAAGGAAGCAAAGGAGCTAAAGACTTAGCCCAAGCTGTTATAGATGCCTCTCAACAACCTGTTGATTTCAAGTTCCTTTATGACTTAAAGGTTGTTTGTTCTTTGCACTGTTTGATAATATTAACAAGTTTTACAGGTTGCAGAGATGAGTGAAAGGGCTTAAAACTTCTTATTTTTACCAACTTCTCAAGAAGGAATGAGAGGAAAGAAAGAGTTTTAAATTTCTTTCACATTGCACAAGTTTATTCTAGAAGGGTTGAAGGCTAATGTTGTCCAATTGCAAACGAAATATCATAAGTAAAGTTAAATATGATCCTTTTAGTTGTTTCATGATTGGCAGCTGAATGACTAAGGCTAACTAGATTGACCAACCAATATCTTCTTATTTGAACATAATTTATTTTGTAGAATTAAAAGCGTTTAACGTTTCTACAATGATTTTCAAACGGGTGATATTACATAGCTTATATGAAATTAAAGAACAGTAATGATCCATCCTTATTTATAATTTCAAGCAACCACAGCTGCCAACTTGTTTATTGGCATATGTTACAGCAACTAATTTAAGCTTCATACTTCAGCTCAATCACTATTCACCACTCATTTCTATGTTAGTTAAAGCATCTCGCTTTGTTTGATTCCAGTGGGCACCAAAATCATATTGGTAACACTGGTAATTAACATGCGACTATCGCACATCATGACAGATGGCAACATTACACTATTTTATTTTGACATAAATATATCACCTGATTCTGATTTAAAGTCAAGGCTCTAATTGTACTGGAATGGTGAATCATTCACTCCTACTTAAACACCTGAAATGCTTAAGACTGATAATAAGTCCGTTTTCTCGTTCACTGGAAGGGGAGTGTGTGGCAGCAATTATATAATCCTGGTTATAGATGTAAACCCTTTTTTAAGGTAGTCAGAACAACTAACAATGGATTCAGAGGTTATGGATTTCAACCGAATTACAACAGCAAGTAGATATTTTGAATAGTTATTTTATTTTTAGGAAGAGTAATAGAAAGTAAGACATAAGTTAGAGGGCCTGTTATTGCTCGATATTCCCTTCTTGACAAGTACTATTTTCGATCCAGTGATCTACATCACATCTTAAAAATTTGTTCTAACAATAAAAAAAGTCGCTGTCAGTATTATTCAACTGTTTTCTGAAGCTTTTGACAATTACAACTGCCTTTAAAAAAATTCCCTGAAGTGAATGGTATAAATTAAATGCAACGTTTGATATTAGAAGTTGCAGGTTAATAATTGATAATCTGTGTCATACATGCATAAATTAAAAATTATGAAAACAAATCATTATATTAAATAATTTTCTTATGGAATTACCATAGACTACACTTATTTCAAATTCATTTTCAATGATTTCAATGAGAGATTTTAAAAATGAATGCTTTATCTGCCTTCATTTTCAAAGTTTTATAAAATCATATTAAACTGAAATTTCGTATTTCATTAGCTTCCTATTGCCAAAAAAATTGAAATAATCGCCAAAGAAATATATGGAGCAGATGGTGTAGAGTTTGACAAAGTGGCCCAAGAAAAAATGGATCTTTTTGAAAAACAGGTAAGCAAGAATATCTCATATTATATTTATTTTTGCATTAAAAATATAAATCTTAAACGTTATGCAATATTCTAACTAGATTTTACCAATCAGCATGAAATGTGCAATAAGTATATAAGAGTCTTAATGGTTCCGGTCTTGCCCATAATTTTACACTGTAATATTCTTAACAATTCATGCTACTGAATCAGTAAAAATCATTGTTTACAACACACTTCCAACGTAGATTTAGATTTATTTCATGCATTTTCTTATAATACAGTATGGCAGTGTTGTATACAGAAAAAAGATATCTGATCTTATTATAAATACGTTTTGCGTAGATAGTTATACCTCAATAGCACGAACTTTTTGATATTTGCTATTCTGATAATAGAAAAATGAAAGTCTTTTATCAGTCTGAATACTTTTTTTGGTGAACATTGATTTCAGGATATCTTTTTAATTACTTTGTATTATTTTTAAGTTAAATCAATTATTTGTTTATACAGAAGTAAAAAGTAAATAAATTTCTTTAAAAAAGTTATGTAAAGAAGTACCACTGTAGAAAAAAATTCATGAGTCTACAATTAAAAAAAAAAAGATAAACTTTCGACAGCTATAAGTATACAATATAAATATTTATGTTGAACATTTATAATTCTCTCATAGAATTAGCTGTAAAAACACAATATGCTGTCTTTGTAGAAGTTAAGCACTATTTAATTTCAAATAAAAAAATTGTTAAATCACACTTAAATGATAAACAGAGTAATAAAAATTCACAGGTAAATTAATCTAACCTAATTAACATTTAATTTTATAGGGATTTGGAGGATTACCTGTATGCATGGCTAAAACTCCTTTATCAATATCTCATGATCCAGCAAAGAAAGGTGTACCTACAAATTTTGTCGTACCCATTCAAGATATAAAACTGAGTGCAGGAGCTGGTTTTGTATATCCATTGCTCGGAGCTGTAAGTTGTGATTTAATTAATTTAAATTTTTTTTTTATAAAAACAGTTTTTTATTCCTGACTTAATCGACACTTGAAATTAATTATTCTTGCAACAACCCATTGTTATGGAGGTTAAGGCTCCACAATTTCGTGATCAACATCATGATTGTGGCAATGTAATCTGTGTTGCGCACAGTGCTGCTTTTAACTTCTCAGTTAATTTGATATCCATCGATCTAAAGCTGGCTGGCATTCAAACAGCCACTGAGGTTCCAACCTTGAGAGCTTTTAACCACTGAGCTATTGGGGCTTGAAAATTAAAACCTACTTTAGTCAAATTGTGAGAAACACCAAGTTACAGTAAAAAAAAATTTTTTTTGTGAGTGGTAGATCAAGTATTTGTATTGTTGGGCTTGGCTTAACTTCTTGACAATTGCATTGAATGTTATAAATAAAGCACTTTTGATATAGTGAATGCAATTTGAGTCCTGTGTTTATTAGTATGTTTTTATTAATATGTTTTTGAAAGCAAATCACAAATAAATAGAAAAGTTTTTTGTGACATTTACATTTAGTGCATAATCTATATTATATAAAACGCTAATACGTACGTATGTATTAATAAAACCGATGATATTTCTTTTCTCGCGCTGGCAACAGTTTTCATTTTTAATTGATTGGATTCGGCGCGCAAGAGCACGTAGTGAGCAACCAGATAACAATAACCAGAGTGAGCATTATCAGGTTGTTCAATTCAGATTCATGCACTAAAAACATGACAATATTTAATTTAAACTCAATTAGGAATTAATTAATTAATTGAAGTGAGAATGCTTTAAAAGGCCGCTGTTGAATTGATATTTTTCAACTGGGAGCTACCTTGACGTCTAAAAAACGTTTAAGTGTTTGTATTGAATGCATTGAATTTTTTTATATTTCGCGTTTATTTATGCATTGAATTTTCACGCTTTAAAATGCAGAATATTAGTGAAGCAATATTTGATAATTTTCTTTGCTAATATGTTTCTTATTTAGCTAATGTTTTGATTTTTTCACCATGTACAATCTAAATAGCTAATATACTTTTTTAAAAGCCAATAAGAACATTGGTAGAATTCTTCTACATAAGTACAATACTATGTCTTTGATGATAATATATTATGTCTTTGTACTAGAACATTGTGTTCATTGGCGAGCGAGCGCAGCGAGCCATGGTTCACGGCGTGAACCACATAGGATTGCGTAGCAATTCTCGGGGGTTAGCGAGCGGAGCCTCCTAGTGAACTTTATTGCGCCAACACATAAGTTATTTAATAGTGCTATGTAAATAAATAGAGTCCAATGACGCTATACATCCGAGTAGCAAGATAGTTAAAAAAATGTCTTGAAATTAAACGTAAACTAGTTTCTTTAATAATTTCTAATAAAAATTCGTAAAATAATTGAAGTTTAAAAATTTATTAAATGTTGAATCTAGTTTTATGTGTAATTCTTATAAGTAAAGTATTTAGAACATTTTAGTGTTTCGAAAATAAATTCACAAAATTTTGAATTCAGAAGTTATACTAGGAATTCATCAGTTAGTAAAACAAGTGTGATAAAGCTACAGTTGATTCTAATTTTCTTTTAATTACAAGTTTCTACTTTAAAAATCACAAATCTCATAGATGCGATGGTATCGTTATGCAAAATTAGTTTATTAAACCTAAGAAATAATAAAATCTTGATCTCTTTTGACTATTGTTATTCATTAAAATAATTAAGTATCAGATACACAGATATGTAGGCACTGTTATAAAAAATTCAATTGAAGTTAACTATTTTTATTTAGGTACTAACCATGCCAGGTCTCACAATTAGACCTTGTTTTTATGATATTGACATTGATCCTGAAACTGGTGACATAGAAGGTCTCTCATAAAGTAAGTACTACTTAATTGAAATATGTTTATGAAGGGTTTATCATGGCTTACTAGATAGGGAAAAAAATTACATTTTAGATTCTTTTTCTAGAAAGACAAACATTTTTAAAATTATTAGAGCACAAATTTTCATACATTTATTAATAATATCATATAGTCTTAAAACATTTTTTTTATGAAAAATCTTGAACCTTCTTATTAGAATTGCGACTTCCCAATGAAGGTAATTAAGAGAGTGATTTCCAATAATAATTCCTGGCCCCAGAAAAATTATCTAAAATCAGATAATTACAATTGAATTTTATAATTTGTAATAAAAACTAGCACTTAATAGTTCAATTAGAAAAAAATCTTGGATCAATTGTGAAACATCAGTTATAAAAAATATCCTTGAAAATAAAAACTAAAATGAGATAAATCAGTTGCATAGAAGTTTATAAATTTTCACCTCCAATTTCAAGGACATATTTTTTTTAATAACAGCTGTTAAAATTTGAAACTATACTCACAATATGATAAAGAATTATAAGCTTTGTCAATTTCGATATAATGGAATTGAAATTTTGACACACTTGCTTTCTGAATATGCGATAAAAATTGATTTTTTTTAAAAGAAAAGTTTATAGGTTAGTTTCTTAATCAAAAAGCATCAAAATTTTGAAACATGTTAAGTGAAATTTCAATAATCTAATAAATTTCTGACATTTTTTTCAGCATGGGGCTCTAATGGATTTTCTTAAAATTGCTTCTAAATATACCCTCAAGTGCCAAAAGGAACATTCATTAGCATTTGAAAAACTGCAGAGATATTTTACTATAGATGGATAGATATATTTTTATAATTTTTTTATGAAATAAAACTGTTTGTTATTAACTATTGGATATTGTATCATTCATATCTTTTTGCACATTAATGGTATTCATTCTTTTCAATAAAACAATAAATGGTTTTTGCACAAAATTACTAGTAGATTTTGCATTAAGTAACTTTAAAAAGTAATTATGCATAACAGAAATTTTTGAAGCTGTTAGCTAACTATTACTGCTATCAGTCACTAGAATTAGAACCAATTTTACTGTCTACCAAATCAAAGAATTCGCCCACTGCAGAGTTTGAGGCTGTCTGCTGCTATAAGAACAAAATAAAGTTCATTTTAAGAAGAAAGTTTTTAATACTTTTCTAGCTGACTAAAAGCAAAATCTGTCCTAAATGTTAATTAACCCCACTCACCTTTCCCTCGTAAGTTTTAGTCATGGACAGTGCTATACTCTAGACAACTAGATGGAGGGATTTTTTCGTGACAGTTAATTAATGTATGTTGGGATTTAATATAAAAATTAATAGAAAAAAGGAGTGAGATTTTGATTTTCAACTTATTTGTCTAACGAAATAATTTGCTGGACAAGTTCCACATATGACATTTTGGATTTGTTTACAGGTAGTTTAGAGTAAGTTGAATTCAGTTTGACAAATTAAGTTACAAACTTCTTTATGAACATATTTATCATGATAAATAAGGTATTTTGCAAAATTACTGCAAAAATTTCAGTTATTCTAGTTCAATTCACTTGTATCTTGCATTTTAAAAAGATCAACTAACCTGAACAGAAGTAACGGGTTTTCAGAGTTTTAGTCAGCAGCTTTCTCAATTTTGGGGGGAAAAAGGTGTTAGCCAATTTTAATTTTATGTAAATTTTTTAATTACCACTAAATTTTAAAAAATCCCCACTAGAACCTATATAATATTCGGTATATTGTATACAATATTCCCCCCCCCCCCATTAGATCGAACTATGGAATTCTATATAAATAAAAGGTGCTTGATATCAAAATGAAAAAGTTCTATCATAGACACAATTGTAAATAAATCTCCAAGTTTCCACTGATTTCTCGAATATCAGTCTTTTCTTACACATGTAATCTTTGAACAAGTAGATAAGCCTTTTGTCGCCCAGTTGGCGATGGTCCCACTGTTAATAGAAGTGCATTTCATTAGCCCACAAGTTGTTATAGTGTGCTGTTAAAATGTGTAAACGGGCTATGCCAAAATATGGATTTTTGGGAAAATGGTGCATGGTAAACAAAATTTGTTATTTTTAGCCAAAAATATGCAAGAAATACTCATTTTCATGTTATGAGCTTGCTATTGATCTGAGGTTGCATTTATTCATATCTCATTATCAGGTGGAATAAGAATAAGAATAGATTTTTAATTTGAAGATTTCTCAATCTTTGGACAACTGTCATGTCTTTCCATGTTTGTACATCAAATGATATTAAAATATATAGCACTGTACAGTTATAAGTTTGTTACTTATCTTTTGTTGTCATACACCGAAGCTAGTTGCATAAATGAAGAAACAAGTTCATTGATCTGACTGAAATGAATTTATTTATATATCTTATCATAACGATACATCAAGTAACTACAAACTTGTTTCATAATTCAAATAAACATTCACAAATAGAACCCAACAAAAATAAACAAATATTTTTGATGAAACAATTCTCCTCTTAAAACACAATTGACTAATATTTACTAGCTTTCAAAAATATTTGTTTGAGTGGCACAAAGAAAATGTATATGAATGGTTCTTATGTAGTTTTCAGGGGCGTTTTTGAAATCTCATGTAAACAAGCTACATGAAACACCCTTAATGTAAGGTACGCATTATGAGTAGCAGAAATCATAACTACTCTGACTAGATAATACAGGAATCTTATCTCTTATGTGCATCTAATGGCATATGGGATTATGAATTATTAAGATTGAAGCTCAATTTTCAGTTTTAAAAAATAAATAGTAAACAGTTATAAAAGGAAAAACAATTATGTCTAAAAATGATATGCGTTTTGAAGAAACATATAGGGTCAATCAGGGCTAATATGTAATATATTGGAGAGAAAAAATTAAATTAAAAAAAAAAAAATGTGGGTGCAGGCTTCTCTTGAAAAAAATCAAAAGCATTTTAGATTTAAACATAAAATAAAGCAATCCAGTTACAGCTCATTGTTAGTCCAAAGGTCACAGAGACTATGACTCCACAATTTTGTGACCAACAGCATGATTGTGGCAATGAATCATGCCAGACAAGATGTTACCCATCATTGTAAAGTTTGGTGGGCTTTAAGTCAACTGTGAACTGAATTCCTGTTTTTAAAAATGACAGTTCAGTGCCTTTAACCACTGAACTGTAATGAAACTTTAACAATATTCAAGCAGATAAATGATATTTGATGTAAGCCATTTAAATTTGAAATTTGTTACACACAATAAAATTTTGAACGTAATGTAAGTCAAGGTTTTAATACTTAATCCGTGACTAGACGAAACAAAAACAAGGTTACATAACTTTTATATTTGCCTAGCAAAAGTTAAGCTCTTATTTCATGGTTATCCAGATTCTACTTAAATCCACTAAACTGATTTACTTAATATTAAAAAAACAATAACAAATAAGTAAAATTTTTATTTTAAAACATTATAGAAGTACTGATCAACATTTAAAAAAAAATAATAATTGGGGTAAATTTTGTCTGGAGTGGTAAATAATTTTTACCCCTTAATTTATTATTTAATAAATAAAGCTCATTATCGTAAAGACTTATCAGACTCTTTTATCATCGTGAGTTCTCAAAATTACTTTGGTAAAATCTTAAAAACTTTTAAAAAACTAAATATTATAGGTAAAAAATATGTATAATCATTGGTAATTATAAGAAAAATTGATGTTACAGATGAAATGTAATTTTATTGAATTGTAAAAGAGATTTAAAGTTTTGCAACCAAAACAACAATATAGAGTAAATTTGAGACATGCTCTCAGTGCTTGAAATCACTAAAGAAAAATGGTGTCTTTGTTAAGAATTAGCTCTTTTCGTTGAGAATAGTAAGAAAAAGATTGAAAAAATTAAAAAAAAAATTTTGTTTTCAGAATAGTCAAAATTTTTAAACTTTTAACAAAATACATGCCTGGACTATATCTTTAGTTTGCTCCATTTCATTATATCAAAATAACAGCCTCCGATTGACCATATTTGTTGTACGACACAAATGTCATACGAAACAGCAGTCATGGTTATAACTATTGCTAAACTTAATTTGAGAATACAGCTTCGGAACAGAAAAACACAGCTATTTTTTTCAACTTTAAAGATTTTCACAGATAAATAAATAATTTATAATTATTTAGAACCATTAATATTTGTATTTCGTTGATATTTTGTAGCTATCCCTATTTTTTTAAATTTCTTTTTTCAAAGATGATATAGATAATTAGAGTTTTACAGTACATAAAGGCAGTATAGTGCCCACCATGTGTTGAAATCACGTTTGTTCTGAGAACATTTAATTTTATAAACCTAAATATTTACACTGAGAAAAAATGTTTCAAATTTAAACATTACAAATACAGTTGAAAGTTAAATGAACTACTACAGTTATATTTTATTTTTACAGAATTTCACTTTGTTCTTTTCATTTCTTAGGGGCAAAATGGAATTTATATGGTACAAAACTTGAGAAAATTCAAATTATTCAGAAAAGAAAACACAGAGTTTTCTATTTTTAAAACGTATCCCTAACAAAAGCTTAGATTTTAGAAAACGCTAATAATTATTTTATTGAAGAATTATTTGATATTGCAAGATTTTGTTCTTGCCAATTTAAATTTTAAAAAGCGATTGATCTTATAATCAGTTTTTTTATTGGTTGCAATCAATGTATTTTAATAATAAAATTTCCTCATAGTTTGACTTGAAATTAGATTTATAACTATGAAATCTAAGTTTAGTAATAAATACATTTCTTTAAAATAGTTTAATTTTCGAAGATTTTAATAAAAGAACACAAATTTATGTTTCTTCTTCAAAGGCAACAACTAGCGTTAGTTTTTAAAGATGTGAAAAATAAAATAGATAATGAATGCTGTTTCATATGCATAATATTGAACTAATTATTGAACTAAAAATGATGAAAATATATACATTAAAAATGTTTAACTTTACATAGTTCCAGCTCAAATTAATGTTATTAAATATATGAATATCTACATAATTACATTTTTAACAGTGGAGTGAAATAATACAAACTTCTAACACAGGAAATTTAAACACCAACATTACAACTTTCAACAACAAATGTTAATAAATAAAAGAATCCATTTTCATCCATCGATTTATGTTTACGATATATATATTAATTTATATTTACAAGTCTTTAATAAACTAATTAATTTATATATACAAGATTTAAAGCCTTTGCATTCTGTCTTAGCAAATGATATACAATAGTATACAGTTTATTCCAATCCCACAACACCATCTAGAACATAATATAACAAGACATGATTCATTCAAACTTGCTCAATATTTGAAAAATGCTGGTTTTGAATGCAAAATTAAAAATTATGCACAGTAAATTACATATGCTAGCCTTACTTAACATTTGTAAATTAAAGTTTTCACATTTTTTAAAAGAAAATTAACATACATGGTCGATCTTTAAAAATATCTAATGTTTATAGAGAATTGAAATTTTCAGAATGTTTCATAGTCATTAAACATTCAAAAATTAAGATTATATGGTCCATTTTTCAAAATATATACTGTTCTAGTAAGCTCTGTTTTAATGTGTATACAGAATAATTAATTGAAAATAAAGAAAAAGAGAACGAAATTCAAAATAAGACCAGTAATTCAATACTTTAAATAGCAAAATATGTTTCTTGTAATGATTTTGAACAAATAATATTACTGATGACACTTGTATACAATAGTAAGTAAAAATAATTACACTATTTTTAAAAAAATCATATTAGGAAGTTGATACATTCATAATTTAAAAAATTTGTTTGAAAAATTCTAATCTATTTTTGTGACAATTGTCAGGTGACTTCAAAATAAAGGACTAGATTGCTCTACATAAACTTTTCTAAAAACCTACCTTTATTTCTGGTAGGATATATTTGCCTTTTCCTTAATTTTTATAAATTTGAGATAAAAGCTTTTTTTACACAATGCAGTATTGACAATCCCTAACTCATTTGAAAAAACTTTTTCTTGTTGATTTTATACACTTAAAATGACAAAAGATAATGATTTAAACTTACTATTAAAAGATCTTCCTTTTCTTTCAAATGTATCACAGTTATTAACAAAATATTAATAATTCAAAATTTTTTTTTTAAAAAAGAAGTAACCTTCCTGTTAGAAGTAACCTGTCATTTCTGATTTTCTTTTGCTTTTGCAAGTAAGATGTCATTTGAAAAAGATAAAATGCAGTACATAGGGTAAATTTTATATCTAAGTAATTTAGATACTCAAACACAGAAAAAATGCTTTTACTCCCAAGGTCCTATGAGTAGATTTATAAAAAAAAAATTAGGTGCTTAACTTAAAATCATGTTAAAAGATTGATATTTTTAAGTGTTCTACAATAACCAAGGATATAATTAAATTTCTTGAAAATATAATACATCCAACACCCAAAATAGATTCAAGAATTGAAATTAAACATGGAGTATCACTGCAAAAAAAAATGTATGAAAAAAAAAAAAAACATTATTTCAGAGAGAGATAAAATAGTGTTGCAAGACTGCTTAATACAGTTTCGTTTTTTTTATTAAGTTAAGAGAATCATTATCATTAGGGAGAAATAATCATTTAATCAATAATATAATATTCAGATTTCTTTTTTCTGCCTTGTAAAATATGAAAGCAAATAGTAGGTTTTTTTTTCTTTCAAGAAAACATTTGAACATACAAATGGTACATTATTAAGAAGGAAGATGGGAAAAATGATAAGAACGAAATTGTTTTTCCATTCTGCTTGATGAAGTCGATTCAAATTGATTGGAGTTCTTGACAATTGGTTGTGGACGAAAAAGTTTGGCATGAACCAATTTGAATGATATTAAGACGCATTTCTATTTACTGAAATGGAAGATGAAGTTTGGTTTGCTAAGTTGGTTTGAATGGATGACATCTTCACAAATCTGAAAATTAATAATTAGTAAATTGCATTTACCATATGATTTAATCCACACACTTATTTTTTAATAGCATACAAAAATTTTTTTCTCAAATAAGTTTTTTTAATATTAAATTACATTTTAATTTAGCAGACCAAGATCACTTTAGTTAACTTCTTTCAACGGACACTAACTCTACTTTAAAAGTAAAAGCCATTTTAACCTGAGTGTTTGTTAAAATATTTTTGGTGGAATAAGTAAAAACGGTACCTGGTTCAGAAGATCAAGCGCGGAACTTTACAAAGCATATAAAGAACCTGATGTCATTAAATTTATCAAAATTCAAAGCATTAATAGGGCAGGCCACATTTTAAGAATGGAGGATAGCAGGACAACCAAAAAAGTTTTCAGTGCCAGGCCAACAGGTACAAGGAAAAAGAGGACGACCAAACCTAAGATTTTTAGACTGCCTTGAAAAGGACCTACAAGTTTTAAAGATAATAAACTGGAGAACCTTGGCTAAGGGAAGAATGTCTTGGCATAGGCTTATTGAGAAGGCCAAGGCCCATCCTGGGCTGTCGTGTCAATGAGAAGAAGAAGAAGTTTGTTAAAATAACTAAAAATTCCTTTCACCTCTTGTTCTAATGTCAAGAAATCAATTTTGCATCTTTGATATTCAATGAAAGAGAATTTCTATCAAAATTGACCAAATGCTAAACAGCACTCAGACAGTAAAAGAAACATATAAGGAATGATTGAATAACATATAAAAGACCTACACTTTTACTTAGCTTGAAATCAAACAAAGAGTGGGAATTCAAAATTTCACTAAATCATTACACATATGGTTTCATAGTTTTAATAACTAGTAATGGTTTACTGGTTCATCTTATTTAAATAATTTACATTATGAATAAGTTACCTAAAGGAAATAATTTACAGAAAGTAAAAATTTTTCCTTTTTGAAATTTTAAAACTAAAGTGGCTGTAATTAAGTTACACTTACTAATCAATTAAGTGAACTCACTAATGTGCAGGAAGGAAAAACATATTTTATCATTTTACGTATCAACATAGTAGTTAATTACATATATTAGTCTTTGGGTGTCAAAATTTTTTTTTAATAAATATTTTGGTATGATTGGCTTTTTGAATTATTCATCAGTATTAAATTATTCATCAGTATACTTATTGAGATTGTCAAAACCTAAAAAAATTTATAAGGACTTACATACCATAAACATTACCATTAGTCTGATTCAGATTATTATTAAATAATATTATTAGTCTGATTCAGATGATTATTAAACATTATTATTAGTTAGCTTCAGATATACTTTAGCTAAGTAGTAAATTTAATTTCGTATTTACAAAGACAATTCTCAAATAGATTTTATTTCAAACTAAATAATAAATTTTTCATATTATTTACCTTGCTGCATTAACATTTTCTTAAAATAAGCATCTGAGGATAATGGAGATCTTCATGGTAAATACTAGTTTTTGCTTCTTTCAGCTAGAATTGTAAAAATTAGTTAGTTTATGAATAACAAAAAAATTTTAAATTTGAAAAAATTTCATTTTTGGCAAAATTTGAATTAAAAAGTATATAGACTTAATTTCCCAATTATGATTTTTCTAAGTTTACAAATATTAAGATTCCCTCTTCACCTTTAAAAAACCATTAGGATATGCATTACAAATTAATACATTTTTATAAGAAATTTTTAAGTGTGCAACTGACAACAAATACAAATGTTTAATATGTTTATGAACATAATTTTTTTCATGAATTCCATAATTTTATCACAATAAATATATGTATATTTCCACATCAATATACTGCTCCAAGCTTCAATTTGACTACAAGTGAAAAAAGTATTAAGTTAACATCTTAGGATATAAATGAGATTAAAAGCAAGTAACATTTAGACTGTATTGTATGAAAAAATTACTTATGCTTAAAACATGAAGTAATTAAAATTTACTTTTTATAAATATTGAGATAGAAATGTCTATTTTAGAGATTATAATATTCATACAATATGTATGTTTATTAAATACATTATTATGTTAAAAGTAGACAAACATGTATTTTTTAAATATGAAAATATAAAAGATTGTTAATTTGGCGAAACAAATTGCGGTTTGGTGAGCGATTTTTTTAACTAACAAGAAAAATATAGATTCCTCTCAATTCTGAAAATTACTTGAATATAAATTTCGTCTGAATAAATCTTGCATTTTTTCTTTGATTGCATTAATTTCTGTTAGATACGTTGCACAACTAATTAGAATTATATAAAGTCCAGATAATCTAAACAACAAGAGATTATGCAAGAATAAAAAAAAACATAAAATTCAGATTAACATGTTCAACACTTGGTTAAATTTCCCCCTACAGTTTGTGACAATAAAGCTTATTAAGTGGTAGCTAGATATATTATCATCCAACTATTTTTACAGAAAATTTGAAACTAAAATGGTTGCTAAAATAAGAAAGTTTAACTTTGATTTTATCTTCATAGAATACCTATTTTCAATGATAGACATAGTATAACCACCTGCACTCAGCTGGCAAGGAACATGTTAAAACCCCTGCCCAAATTTCTATAACACAAAATCTCTGTGAATAGTATAAAAAATAAGTCAAAAAAGTATTAAAATATACAAAGAGTAAGTATAACTGCTTACTCGGCAATTGAGATCCCACACATGCGTATCATAGGACATAATTCTCTCTACAATGAAATCTTTTCGTACTAAATCAACAAAGGACTGAAAGGATTTCCCTCGAGTTGGTGCTAAAATAACAGCAACTCCCTAAATAAATAAATAAAATCACAATGAAAAAAAAACCCAGCTAATTGCATCACTATTAGAAAGACCCTACATTTTTGATCATCAGTTATGCAATTGCTGTGAATAAAAAGACGTGCACAAAATAAAGAAATCACAGAAAAATTTAAAAGACATGCAATGTAAAATATAACAAACACAGTGGTCAGAAAAACTACATTACTTTTGTAGACTACAACTACTTTGCTACAAATGTAGTTAAAAATAACTACAACCATTTTTTTTAAAAATGTAGTGACTACAATCTACTTTGGAATTGTTGTAACTACTTCACTACTTTAATGCGACAAACTTTGCTGGAGAACTTAATTTACACCTATGTTTAAAATGATTTTGAATTAGAAATTGGCTTTCATTAAATATAAGGAAATATTTAAGAAATATTTATTGATGTTTATATGAGCCAGTTTGCCATTTCAAAGTTTTTTTTTTTTTTTGAATTTGTTAATTTAACTTTGTCTGACAACAAATATTTAATTTAAGAAATGCGAAATTATCAAATAATTGCAATTTATGAATTGTTTAATGCTCTTTTATTTTCTCTAAGAAATTAAGTACATTGAAAAAATGTTGCATTTTTTTAAAATAACATCAACATTTTACGAATGTGGAATCAAAGTGATTAATTATCTATTTTTCGTAATGGCTAGTTTAAATATTACATATTCATGATTTTAAATATAGGTAATTTCTATTAAAGCTAAGCAGAGCCACAGGGTCATTTTCATTGTATCCACTAAAGGACCAGCAAAGCTTGCACCCATCAAATTTGAAAAATTAGATGTGTTAGAACAGTGTTTCATTTCTAAACTAATGTTAAAAGTAGTTGCTAGGAATCGCTACAAACTACTGTTATATTGTATAGCACTACCCATGACACTACAATCTACTAAAAAAAATAGAGACTAGAGTGGTTTCATTACTTGTAATACGCTACTTTCGACCACTGAACAAATATTTATGAACAACTATTGCCAAACTTTATAAATTTTTTTTTTATAAATTACAATAAAATAAAAAAATGTTTTTATGAGAAATGCAATAACAAAACAGCTTAAATTTTTAAATTTGAATGATAGCGCTAAAATATTAAATTGAAACAACAAACGGTCATAAATAGGAGGATAATATACATGACCTTTTTTAGAGTCAAACCTTTTTTCTGTTTGAACTGATTGCTCTAGAATTCAGAGGAATTTTTAGAAGGTGGTGAGTTTTTAGAGGATCCTTCATTGTTGCTTTAGCAACTTTTGTAGCTAATTTAATTAACTTTTGCATCCAATTATAAAAATATGTAAAAAATCAATGACTTTTTTGTGTGATAAATTAATAATTATAACACAAAACAGAAAAAAAAACTTAAATTTGTGTAACAAACATTGCAATCTAAAACAAATTAACGCAAAAATTGATTGAGTTTTTGCGTCTTAAAAACATATTTCTATCAAACATTTTGCCAGTTTGATAGCTAATAACACAAAATCATAAAAAAAAAAAACAAATAAATGAAATACAGAAAATTTTGAACAAAAATTTAAATTCATGAAATTTATAATCACATTCAAATAAAGAACTAAGTCTTAAAAACATATTTCTATCAAACATTTTGCCAGTTTGATAGCTAATAACACAAAATCATAAAAAAAAAACAAATAAATGAAATACAGAAAATTTTGAACAAAAATTTAAATTCATGAAATTTATAATCACATTCAAATAAAGAACTATAATTTCAATAAGAATTTACATGTTTAATTGAATGAATTTTGTTTTCATTGTAAATAACAAGTTAACCATTGATAATATAAGCATTATTTATCGTATTTTAAATGTATAATTTTGTAAAACTCAAAAGAAATACACGATCTTAGAATTTTTGATCAAATTTGTTACTACCCAGGTATTTACAAATTCAGGGTAATTACTCTAGATTAGAAACTCCTGGATATTTTACAAGTCTAATACCAGGAAATTTTATCAAAACTAAAAGTAACTCATAACACACATTATCTCAGAAGGGATATTTTTTTTCACTAAATTTATAAATGCAATATTTAATATGTAATTCAAATACTAACTATATCAAGAATTAAAATCATACATACATTATTTTTCAGAATTTTCCCAATTGTGGCAGAAAGTGCGGCTCTACCATCATCATAATAGAGACTAAAAAACATTATACAACATAAAACATAAATATATAATTCGAACAGAAAAGTGCTCATTCATGTTTGATTTTTCTCAAAAACTTACCAGTCCGCACAAATTACTACATCAAATCTTGATCTGCAATCTGAATAATCTTCTTCAACATCCCATCTTAGGTGACTACAAGAATATTACTTTTAATAAGTTACATAATACTTTTAACAGCACAGTTACTGATAAACTAAAATGAGTTAAATCAGCAAAATTAATGTTTTAAAACTTTATACAAACTACAATAACAAAATTATTATAAATCCTAAAGCAGCTCTGTTGTTTCTGAGTTTCAAAGAATTAAACTTTTATTGTTTTTGGAAAGATTTCACAATTGATATGGAACTTTTTAATCAGAGGTTTTGTAGATGGAAAATTGATTCAACAAAAATAAATAATAGACTTTTAAATCACCTTGTACACAGATGATGAATAGTTTTAGCAAGGCTTAAAGACTTTATAACAAATGGAAAATCTATAATAAATTGGTTTATGGAACAGCTAATATACAAAAAAATAAATGAATAAAATAATTAAAGCTATAATACAAAAATATTCTCAAAAGATCATATTTTTGGAAAATGTGAATATTCTCATGAGGTTGAAATTTAGAGAATTATTGAAAATATTCCGTTTTCTTATAGATAAAATATCTAAAAAAAGAATCTCTCTCTATATATGTGTAAATGTAGTTCAATTATTATTCTCAAATAGATCACAAATTATGTTTGGGTATGCTCACCATTTAATAAAATATTGGTAGCTTTTATTTTAAGAATTTCCTTTGAATTGTGATTATAACAAATTATTAACTGAACTTGCTTCTTTGTATTTTTTAATAAATCAAAAACATTTAAAATTTCTTAAGATTAAAATTTTCTAAGGTAATTTTTATTTTAGAAAAAACAACATGAAACAATGAAAAAGGAATTTAAACATTTTAAAGCAAAATATTATGCAGTTGAAAATTAAATAATATCTTTGTGTCTGAAAATGAAATTTTATTTTCTCTTGCATGTCGTCTTCATTTATTCTGCAATTAATAGATGAATTTGGTAGGATAATTGCTTAAAATAAATAAAAATTCTAAATTAAGAACAATATTTTAAGAGCATCTTTTATAATCAAATTGTTTGTTAGAATCATTTTTAAAACAAAATTAGACATTCAGAACTATGATTAGAACATTTTATTATTAGAATGTTTTAAGAATATGTTTAAAATTTGTTTTTTTATTTTAATTATTTGAACAACTTCTAATGTATGCTTATTATAATAATTATTGAAATTTATTATGCTTATACTCAACATATTTTTTTAATTTTAGAGATATTAATTCATACACAATAATTATTTGACATTTTTGAGAATAATTTTTGAAAAATGCTTCTCTTCTATATTATTTATTGTATAGCTATTTTAAATGATGAAAAAACTTAAATGAAATATATTAAAATTTTCAAATAATGCAATCAAATTCATTTATTGCTTACATTTATTCTTAATTCAGAAATTAATTGACTTGTAAAACTACTATTAATTACATAAATATTTTTAATAGAATATTCTCCATGATAAGAATATTCCCAAGAATATTTTTGAGATTATTCTCCAGAAGATTATTACATCTTTAAAAAAATGATGAACTTGAATATTAAATCCATACTTTGCATAATTTGTACATTTCGTTTACATCATACGATATATAATTAAGAAGCATTAAAATTAAAATATTTTTATAAATGTAAACCAAATTTCAGCAGTCCAAAGGTTTATTATATCCTTTTTCATAATCAAACAAAACTAAAACTTAGCTTGTTATTTTAATGACTGAACCCATTGCATTAAAATTTTAATATGGTGTCAATTCAAACAAGCGAAAAAAAACTTTTCTTTAGGTGTAATTTAAAATAATTTCAGACTAATAGAATAATGTAAATTGGCTATAAGGACGACAAAACAAATATGGCACTACACTAGAATAAGCATTTACCACTCAGATAGAAGTTTATGAAAAACAAGTTGGGCATTGGTAGCATTTGAACACATGCTGCTTTTTAAAGGATTATCATATTAAACTTTATTACTTTTCACGCTTTGGAGAAAAATTTAAAATTATTCCTTTTTTCTCAGATTTTTTAGTTCATTCCATTTTCTTGATTTTTCAGATAGAATAGCAATTTTACTCTTGCTAGTTTGGCATATAAACATAAAATGCCCTTGTCTTCCTTCAGGTAAAGTAATACATAAATAAGCACAAAATGACAGATTTACTTTAGAATTTATATATTTGCAAAATCCAAATGAGGCATTGTATACTGAACAATGCCAAGTCCATCTCAAAGAGTCATTAAGAAATTGTGAAAATCTTTTCAGTCGTAAAAAGCAGGTTACACTAATAAAAATTAAAGTTTTTTTTTAAGTCGAAAAAAAAATCTGCAAATAATTTCTATATACAGTAGATACAATTTATTGGAAACAACTTCTTAGAATGCATAGTTTAACATAGTAGTTACTTTTATGAATTTGGCAGGTTTTTTATACACAATGCAATACATGAATTTGAGAATATGAATTAGTGCATTACCGGGAAACAACATGTGTTGCTCCAAAGTACTGATGATTTTGTTCAATTATCTGTTGAACATCTGTTAATAATTAAGGATAGAACAAAGAAAATATTACATAGACTAAATTAACAATTACGGGTTAAATTTATTGTAAGGCAAGGTTAAAATAGTTTTAACAATAAAATTTATTTCAAATTTTTAAAGGATAAATACACAGTTACTGCACATTTTGATTTTATTAAATAACTTTGTTTTTATGCAAAATGTCCTAAGTGGTAGACAGATCATGGGTTAGAGCCCCCTTGCTGTCAGGCTAACCTTGGAAGGTTTTCCTTTCAAATGCTATGGAAATGGGGTTTAGTTCCATTGAAGAATCCTCCACAAAGGCAAATTTCTCTCAATACTTAATCGAGGAGTTCCCCTGTCTTCTGGATTGGGCTCAAAATTGGAAGGATGTGGAGTTGAACATAGTACCCGAAATTGGGTTGGCTGTTCAACGATGGTTATAAAATGTTTTTGTTTAATTATATTGGATTTTTGCTTAGTACATAAGAGTTGCTTATTTTGGTTGCATCTTCACTCTTTGATTGCTGCTTTCACCAAATAAAATTAAAAAAGGTTTCTATTAACATTTTCCATTATTATTAAAATTATAAACAATTGAGTTATTAAAAAAATGTATGTCATTCATTGGCTTAACTATGTTCATTTATTTTTACTGATTTTTCAGTTTTTTTAAAGTTATTTTCTAGTTACTTTTATGATAAGCATAATATTGAGAAGCATTTTATTGCTAAATAAAAGATTACATAAAAAAATTAAACACATCAAAAGATACAGAATTTAATGATTCATATTAAAATATATGTTCATAATTTATTTATAATTTATATATATTGCATATATATAAATTATTTCACTTAAAATGAATAAAAAATAATGATACATACATAAAAATATTAAAACAGACCATAAAAATATTTTGGAACTCAAAATATTTCCAAATATCTCCAGACAAAATAACTTTAAAAACAGCAAGATAAAAATATTTCTACATTTAAGAAGTTTTAAAACTCCTCCAAAGAAAAAAGCTTTTACTAGTAAAACTTGTATATAAATATATAAATTTTTTTCAACATGTCTGCAAAGAAGATTTCAACCTTTGTCATAATGGTTCTTAAGTTTCCCAATCCTTTCTTAAAAATCTTATTGCTTTTTAAGTGATCTGAAAATGTCTAACACTGTTTTGAAATTTTTATTGATATCGATGCAATAATTGATTAACCTGTCAGGTAGTTATGAGATATGAACTTAAACACCGTCTTAAAGTTACGTAGACAAAGGGTTTCAGTTTAAATAATGTTTAAGACAACTTCAAGGGGTATCATCTTCAAAGAATTGATGATTGGGGATTTGAAATAGCATGTTTATTGCTAAGACAAATGCATAAAACTTCAGGTTGTTAATGTCAAAAAATGTTAATGTTACTTTATAACTTAGGTAACAAATTTATTTTATTCTTTACTCTTCTTTTTGAAAAAAGTTGCAGTCGGAACATAAGTCAATATTTCCTTCATTTTCAAATTATCAAAAATGTTTAATAATATACATTCAATCAAATACAATATTACAAAATTCTTAAAAGTTCAAGGATACTTTCAACACATTTTATGTTTCCATCTGTCACAAACACTTCAGTTGCACCAGCAGTAGCTGCAACCTAAGGATTTACAAAAAATAATAAACATTAGTACATGAGACATACTATTGAAAAATGAGATTATAATAGAGGAATATGAAAAATAAATAATGAAAAAAAATTAATTCTTTTTCTTCAGATGGTATATTAAAAAGTTTTTATGCTTTTAACAGATAAAATAGATAGTTTAGTTTTAAATTTTCACTGAGCAAACTGCAAGAATATTAAAGATAGACTACACTAGGTTTTCAAGGAAATCTGATAGTTAAATTGCCTAGTTACACATAAACACAACTAGTAAATTATTTTAGTTCCCATTCAACTAATCTTTAAAGCTTATCAACTTAGTATTACCATGGTTTTAGGCAGCAGTGATGAGGTTGCAGAGAGTTAATTTATAATTTCTACTTGATGTAATGAAATAATAAAACAATCATAGAAAAAATTAAACAAAAAATATATATCTAAAGAAATTTGTAATGAGTAAGTAAATTTTGTATTAACACTAATACAGATGCATATTTTTATCACTCTAAGAAGATAATTATTATCTGATTTTATAAGGTATTTAAATATTTTTTCTAATCATTTGAGGAAAATGTCTCCAATAGGATGATTCATTTTTTAAACTTTTTCTTTCAGAGTAAGAGATAATGTATTGCATAAGTGGCCAATCCACATGGACTTGACATATATAATTTAAATCAAATAGCAAGTATCTGTAAGAAGTATGGCCTAAAAATTTTGATTTAAAACTTATAAATTTTTATGAATTTCATTTAGGTTAAAATGGTCTTATAATTGTGTTAGGAAATACTCTTCGTGCTAAAAACTTACGTTTAGTCCATAAAATACATACAAGTAAAATATCCTTAAGGGGACAGAGATGCCTTATAGGACACAAGGGGTCAGAGATGAAGTTGAAATAGAGCACAAATTTGGTAAGGATCCAAAATCTTTTTAGTTCACTTGACAGTGATGCTAGCCAAGCAATTCAGAGCCTGCTATGTGTAGGTTGCAGCACTTAGGACTGTTCCTAACCAAACGAATTAGAATGAATCCCAACCAACCACAAAAAGGACACATTTCATCCTTAAATCCCGGATATGGCAACTAGTTTAAATCATTATTTTTTTGACAAAATTGTCACAAAAAGGGAGTTTGGTTGAAACTAAGGTAAAGTTTGCCAAAAAAGTTATGTGAGCTTCTAATGCCATCTCTAGGTCATACTTGTCTAGTGTAAGTGGTTTTAAGGACTTTTTAGGATCGCGGGAACTCTGTAAAAAGATAAACCTTCAGTTGAAATTTATATTTTTACAGAATTTACATGAAATATTTTTATTTTAAATTTTTAGATGTACAACAACTGAATAAAAGCTTAATTTTGAAACAATCTCAAATAACAAAAATATAATAATATATAATGAATTAATGTCAAATAAATTTTAAACCAGAAATTAAGATTTAAACGATAGGTTCAATACAGAAAAAATATTACCGCTAAACCGCTGAGGGAAGTCATGCCACCGCCTAATTCACACACGCTTTTCCCCCTAGAATAAAAACAAATGCAACTGAATTGTGTGATCTAAATATTAATAAATGAATAATTCAGCATGCAGCGGCAAAGTATATAAAATTATAATAGAAAAAATTAAGACATTTGCTTAAAATATGTTAGCTATTATTTGTTTTACTATTGTTGTATTACAGTATATATTTATATATTATATGTTGTATTACAGTTAAACTTTACAATTATTCCTACAAACATATAAGTAAAACAATTAGTATTATAACAATGACAGTTAGTAATATATAACATGAACAGGATGGACGGAACTGCAAGGGTGGAACAGTACTGCATGGATTTTTCTTTAAAATTTTATGTCTCTTCAATTCATACTTAAAATAATCGTAAAGTTTTTGTCTACAAAAGAAATAGCATAACTTGAATGTGAAAACCTATTGTTACACAAAATAAAATTTAATTCAAAAATAGGTTTCTAAATTAGAAAAGAAAAAATGGTTGTTGATATTAACTTGGTGGAGTAACCTTGATCAGAACTATCTATTAAATAAGTCAATTACTTTTATAATTTATGAACAATATTCATAAATGGAAACACCTAAAGTAATATTTTTAGACAGATAAAATTGCTAATGTAAATAAAATTTAAAAAAATTTTACCCAAATAATTCTTTGTTTTTCATACAATAATAAGTCAATACTTCTTCAGAAGGCCAGACACCTAAAAAGAGAGATGTTATAAATTAGTAAGAGAAAATAGTATCATAATTAGTAGTATAAATAAATTATAAAACTACAATAAATTTTTTTAACTGTGTGTTAAACCCCACGAACAGAGATATAGAAGGGGGAAGATAAATGAACAGAGATATAGAAGGTATAAAACTTTTATGTTCCTCTACTATATTTGTAATCCTTTATTTAAAAAAATCTCATAGTTCCAAAAAGTTTAGTCTTTATAAACTTAGTTAATTTAAATTGAATGAAAAAGCGAGCAACTATTTAATTCAAATACCTGTTTTACATTAAATTGTGCATTACATTATATTTACATTACATTAAAAGTTGAGTACAAGGAGAGTAAAAAAAGCTCAAATTGGGAAGTTACATACAGACAGCTATTTTAGCACTAAAAATAAGCTTATTTGTGCAGAGTGGATGTTTGGAGAAAGGTTTGCCGGTTCTGATGCTATCTACAATCAAAATAATGATATTATGGTTTTAAAAGATCGAGGCCAGAAAAAAAGGGTATAAGTGCGTAATCATGGCAGGATGGTGTGCTATTTTAAAAAGCATACAGAATTTAAAAGGCTGTTAACAAGTATGTTGAGAAACATATGATAAATAACACATCCTGTACCTTTTTAAAGATATTTCTTCCCTCTGTTCTTGGTTCTTTAAAAGTAACTGTCAGATTTTTCATTAGATTTATGAATCCATATAAACAGTAAATACCATGTTCATAGCTGCATAAAAATTCCATAATAAAGTTATAGAATTTTTATGCAGCTATGAACTTACATAAATTTCAAGCTATTTCTTAAATTCTGAAGTTAGGTCATATGTCTTTCAAATTGGCTGACATTATTTGTCAATCAATAAAATAAAATAACAATCAAAATAGTTGTAGTCAATAATATTGTAGTCAATAAGAGTCTATCATAAAAGTTAATTAGGCATTTTAATAAATTTTAACATCAAAACAGGGTAAAATCTGTTTTTTTCAAATAAATGTAATTTTAAATGCCGAATATAAATTTAAATATAATTAAATATCAAATAACTAACTCAATTAATTCAGATTTGGTTTCTAGATAAAAATTAGTTGCATGAAATAAATAATTGATAGAAATGTCCAAATACAGTATAACCTTGAAAATCCGGAAAGCTCAAAAAAATCAAAAAAATTATTTTTAACTCGTAACAAGCTAAATTAATTTTAAATTGGAGGCAAGATGCTACAATCCATATGGCGTAATATTAAAAAAATCAATCCTAAAAATTGCGTGGGAGTTCATAGCAGTTACTGAAAAAGCAATCAATCAAACCTCATGGATTTACGATGAAATTGTCACTATTGGAATGCTGTGTTTCAAAGTAGTTGCAGAAATGCACGATTTAAAATTCACTCGTGGAAAAATTTGGAATTAAAATATCGAGATTCTAAAAAAAAAAAAAAAACCAAGTAGATGTGGGTAAAGTAATTGCAGAAAAACAAGCAAAAATCCACTTGTAATGAAAACAATAGCGTTAGCAATGGTATCAAATGTATCTTTTATTATAAAATTTTGAACCTGTAAATTCAACTTCCTCTTTTTGCTCAAATAATATCTAAAATCCAGAATTTTAAAAACTTTGACCTACTAAACTTGGTAGCAGTCTGGATTTTTGAGGTTATACATTATTATCAACATTATTTTCGATATGCAAAATTACTTACACACATTTCCGGTATTATCAAACCCTTTTAATTCTTCAGATGATATTCTTCCAGATACTAACCTATAGAGAAAAAAAAATCATAATTACCAAACAATAAATGAAATTATTTCCGATATAAAAAATAAAGAAAAACAAATGCGTACTTTATTTTTAATTTCAATCTTGGTTCTTCTAAGCAAGAGCACATATACCACTTGTCTCTAGCGTTATCATTAGCAGTCTCTTCAGTTGTTTGCATATGGATGAGGCCAAATGTTGTAAATTGCCTAACAGAACAAGGGAAGAGGACTGAATCCTGAACTTTTCCTTCCTGTAGTGCCTGTATTAAGATAAATAAGATTAATAGTTTATATGAAAATAATAAAACAATATAAATAAGAAAACTACAAAATTATTTTACAGACTTCAAATAGTAATTAAGTAATAAAAACAAAACTATCGACCACACAGGCACGCGTGGATGCCGGGAACCTTGATTAGATACCCCTGAAAAGAGTACATTTACGTATAATCTGAAAGGGGCCACAAAATTTTTTAAATAAAAAAGAAAAAATATGAGAATGATATATATTCTTAAGAGTCTAAATCTATAATTTAAATTTTTCTTTCCGTCAGTGAATGTGGAAATTATTCTTTTGCAAAAATTTCTTATTTTAACAGAAAATTCTTAAATATGCAAATTTTAATTTAAACACGAGAATTAAATTAGTTTGCCTAATAAAGAGCTTAATTTTTTAATAAAATAATGCTTATCATCTTGTAACAGATTTAAAGATTTGTGTGCTTAATCATTGACTGGAGGATATGGCCATTGCCCCTTCATTGCATGCTACTGGTCAGCACTCTAAACATTCATCTTAAGGTATTGTACAACTATAGCCATGGATAATTCTTGACCAAAGATTTTTGGAGACAGCCTTGGCCTGCAACAAGCTCTAGAGCAGCAGAAGGAGATTTTGTTTCTAATGTGACTTTTTTGGTCTAGACCAATACTTAATCAATTAGAAAAAATGACGAATGAAATTTAAATTGAAGGCAAAATTGGATTTTTGTTTGATTCTTGATGATTTTTTTTTTTTTTAATAAATGAAAATTTTTTTATAGTAAAGGGTTTAATCTTGGTTCTTCTAAGCAGGAGCATATATACCACTTGTTTCTAGCATTAAAGCATAAAAAAGCAAAAAAAAAAATTTTTTTTCTTCGAAAAAATTTGCGAATTTTAAATTTACTGTCACATTATCGGAGCTGTGACTGAAATTCACTAATATGAATCTAGAAATGTACTTCATGCATTAGATTTGAGTTTCACTGCACAAAATTTTACTGTCAGTGAAAATACTCATCAAATTTTTGTTATCAATGATAGTTTCTTTTTCAGCCATTGGACAATGATGATTTCTTAGAAAAACCAGTCAATGAGAGTAGATACAGAGATAATCCTTTTCATGTATTCCAAATGTATTGCTCTAACACTCCCATAAGCTACTCCAACTGCTTTTGAAAGTGATTCTGTAACTCAAAAATAATAATAGAATAAATCTAAAAAGCTATCTATGGAGCAATTCGATGACTTCTCTTGATATTTATGCCACTAATGAAGGCGTCAATTGTGAGATAAGTTTCAAATGTGCTGTTAAATGGAAGAAAACATAAAAAAGTACATAAATTTTAAATTACTAATATTTTTTTTAAAAATAAATAATGTGGAATGCTGTTTTTTTGGTTAAACATTGAAACAGTAATTCTACTTTATTTACTTTGGACAATTTATCTGTTAGTTATAATAATATAAACTGTGTTTTAAAATGGCTATAATTTACAAAGGTGATCTATGTTTTAAAATTTTATCTTCCTATTTTAAAATTCATTTCTCAAAATGAGAGAGATGAGTGAGATTAATCTCCAAAAACTTTTCTTCGGATAATACTGGTTGTGTCAGAAATAAATATTCTGCTTTACTAAATAATGCATACAATTATCTCATTACTAATTTTTTCTCACCAATTAATATTGACAATTATTTTACATTATTTAAGGTAATGGACAGGGAAGATCTGAGTACAAGGAGAATTGCGTGAAGAAATGTTTCAAAGAAGGCCGAGGCCCACCAATTGTTTTAATTGTGAGTGCTATTGTGTTAAAGATGATAAATGACTCTTTTATTATAATTATATCTGGAGAGTATTAAGGAATTTGAAGGGAACAACTTTAATAATAAGAGCAAACCTTTAAAAATAGAGGATAGATATCCATATCGGTACCTATTGAAAAATAATCATCAAGTTTTCCAGCTTGGCATGTGAGAAACTAAAAAAAAATATTACAGAAGGGGACTAGAGGACCCACAGGCAAGCCTCTGGATATTATTTTAAAAATTACATTTTGCAAGTTGTTTTTTGGTTCTTCGTCTATTGAATTTGGTGCGAACATGTACCGATACAGAAGTAATGCGATGAGGAAGCAGAAAGGATAATTAATGGTCAATCCTGACTTTTGTTTTTAAGCTAGCAAGAGGCTAACTTTTTTCAAGCTACTGTGATGCTACAGACTAACTGAATTGCCCTTAACAAAATATTTTTAAAGATAAAAAGTACTGCAATCATTCGCATCAAATTATAGAGTTCATTTATCAACATAATTATTTGTAAACGCAAGTTTTATTAATGGTAATTACAACTTTCCATTAAAGCAAAAGAAGAAAAAGCACAAGTGTCAACAAATTATATTTGTAGACAAATTACAATACTTCTGATAATAATTATTTAAGACAAATTAATATTTAAAGTTATTGAATAAGTACATTGTTGAGGATTTGAAAGAGCAGCAAAAAATATTTCAACAGGTTAAAATAGGAAATTAGTAAATATGTAACACATAAGTCCGATGGACATAAATAAACAATACAAGAATGATCCAAGTATCAAAGTTTTTACCCTTGCAAGCATCTTCCATCTCATTTTTGCAATTGATAAATTTGATTGCTGATTATTTTCAATAATATTAAGTTGTGCATTCCTGATATCAACAGCCATTCTTGTTTACCTATTAATCTCCATTGCTCCAACAAAATAGAATACAGACAACTTGCAAAAAACGAAACTACAGAGCAGCGCATGAGTGAAATTTCGGGAGCTGAAATGACGTCAATAAATTCAATTTCGATAACGATTAAATGTCTCGTTTAAAAATAATCGCACGTGTAGTCAATTTGAGATTTTAAGAAAGTTTATACTCAACTTTGGCAATAACCTTAAGAAACTCTGGAAGTTGAAGTTAATAATTTTTAGAACGAAATTTAAACATGTTACGGTTTTGGTTTTGCTATTAAGAAATTTGCGTTATGCAAAATTGTGTAACATTTTGTTTCTAAATAATGTATTTACTATATGATCTGTGAAGTCACTTTGTTGTGAAAAATTTGAATAAGTGACATCGAAAATAAATAGTAATTATTTTATACTTCATATTTTTTACCTATTTTATTCAAAACAATTTTGACTTGAAAATGTTTTATTCCTGGTTCTTTTGTAAATATTTATCTACTTTATATTCACTTGGTGACAAAAATTTTGTAATTCAATTAAAATAATGAATGCATTTTATTTTGCAATGCATTAATATGGGTGGTATGCTTATAATGTTTCGTTTCTCTGTTTATATGTATGCAGTGTTAACAACTTTTTTATAATGTAGGACCCAAACTGGTGCCAGCAGACTTGTTGCTATATCATGTTAGAGTTAAAAATAGCCATATTAAGCATAAACCATAAATAGGTACTAAGTTGTTCCATGTATTATTCTGTGAAAATTTCTGTATCTTGATCTGTGACAGAATAATCTCCAATCTTTGCAACTTCGTGGCAGCGGCCTGAGATAATTTAAGATGAATGAGAAAGTTCAAATTATTCTCTGCTCAGATTTATGATTTATATATGTGTATTTATAATATTTATGTATATATAGGGGATATTATCATTATGCAAACGTGATTTAAAATTACATTCACATGATTTAATATCACACATCACAATTCCAATTTTGTGATTTAATATTATGTTTTGCATTCCCGTAGCTTAAAAGCCAACAATTATGATTCATGTTCAAATGACTTAATTATACAACGAAATTCATATTCATGCAATTTTGAAATGAAACATCAAGATTCATATTCACACGATGTTTAAAATCAATCATTGAGATTCATATTGACAAAATTTTAAAGTCAAACACTGAGATTCTTATCAACATGATTTTAAAATTAAACATTGAGACTTGTATTTACGGGATTTTAAAATTAAATTTCGAGATTTGTATTCGTGTTGTTTAAAAATCGTACAGTGAGATTCATATTCACAATATTTACATAAAATCTTGCATCACTATTTCTATTAAAACATTGATAACATTTTGTGGATAAATGTTTCTTACGTAGACTTTTTTCTTGTTTAAATTTCTGATATTGTTTCAATTATTCAAGAAGTATTTTTGCACATGACATTTTTGGATTTTTATTTTCAACTACTTTATTTATTTTTTTATCAAACTCATCCTTGTGGTATGAATCAGTACATAGAGTTCTATAAAAATAAAAAAATCCTTGATTTTTCAAACAAATTTGCCGAAATGAGGTGGCAACAAAAGGGTTGACACTAGTTAGAAGAGTTAATCAAAGCATGCAAAAAGTTTTTTAATTGGGATTTTGTGTGTTGGCAGAAAGTTTTTCATTTTATCTCAGTCTGTTTATGTATCTGTTAAACTTGTATTGATCACAGTTGTTTATTACTACTATATTTTAGATTCAGTAAAGATGAAGAAATCTTCCTTACATTCTTTAAAGGCTTATATGTCAGATGAATCTAATTCTTCAGATAATCAAAGAACGGATGAGAGGTATATAAAAGTGTGAATTATATTTTATTATTGGAAAGTTAATGAGGCTTTACTTTTAAAAAATGCTGTGTGCTAATTCTTTGCTTTAAAAATACAGTGAAACTTCACAATACAAATACTCTTACAAAACAGACCCCTCTCATTATGGACATTTTTTTCATTTCCTGTGAATCATCTATAAACCATTATGTATCCTCTTTCCAAAGCAGACACTACTTTTACCGGATTTAGAAATCAATTTTTGCCCTTAAATCAAACAAAATTTTTTCTAAAATTGAAAATAAAGCTAATTCTACTTAACATTCTAAAAATATGCACCTTTCCTCCATTTCTTAAAGAATTTATTTTTTCCCCCCTATCTATAATTAAAAATGCTAGCTATTTCACCATTAAAAATAATCCTTCTCCTATAATTTTCCTTTATCTTTGCAAAGAAAGCAAAAAGAAATTATATTGTTTTTGTGTATTTAATGGATAATTTCTAAAATGACCAAAAGAGAAAACTTGATACTAAAATTTGTATTAAGGAACTAAAATATTTTTTTCCATCCAATAAGAATTAAATTTGTGTAAAAATGCTAAATGATTTTAAAATGTACCATGAATATATGGCAAATGACAGCTGCTAAACACAAATTTCTATCACATCTTTCTTTTTAACTGAATATAAAACAAAGGCATTTATATAAATTGAATTTCTTTATCTATTCTTTTTGTACTCTAAATTTTATAATTTTGTTAAGATAAAATAATTATCAATGTAAATAGTTATTAAATATTCTTTAATAATTTCTATATCCTTGCAATTCTTTTAAAAGCAATTTATGGCATTAGCCTTTCTTTTAAGTGTACATTTCCCTTTAACGAACAATTTTTTTTGGTCCTAAAGCTGTCCGCTTAACCAAGGTATGTTAATTTTTAAAAAAAACTTATTTTTGTAATAATTTAATTAGAACTTGATAATTATTAACTGTATAATTTATTTAGTACTTGAATACTTGTTTTTATTATATAAAAGAGCAGGCATACTTTCAACTATTTTTAGATTTTTTATTAATCAACTCTGTATGTATCAAATTTCTCTGTTTTCTTAACCTTTATGAGTTAAGCAAACTTTATGAAGATTTACAGCATCGTAGATTGAGAGAACTTCAAAAACTTTCATCTCAAAACTGCATTTTTAAAATGGGGCTAAAAATATTTGCCAAGACAATGAGACTAGTTGCCTTTTATTTAAAAAAGAGAAAAAAATTCTTGAAATGAAAATTTTTTAGACAGTCACCTTTATAGCAAATCTTAACTTTTTAACAGTTTTGTATTTTTGGAAAAATTGCTATTTCACTTTACAAGAATTAGTTTTGGTTAAGTCTTTAACATTTTTTATTAAGATCATTTCATTTCTAAGTTTTGTTGTATTTGTGTGAAAATGTGTTTAATAGACCCATTGGTGCATAAAACATGTAGGTTCAATTGATTTTTGTCATACACATAGAGTATGAGACAAATAATTTGATTTTTTTTCCAATCCAAAGATTGCAGATACCATCTTGGTTTGGCATTCTTCTACTTTTTATTATATTTTTTTGATAGGAACAAAAGTAATGACTCAAATGGTAAAGTAACACAAGAGCTTGACGAGAGTATACCTACAACTGATGTATATGAAAAAGGTATTCATTCCTCATCCCTGAACACCACAATAAACACTAGAAAAAGGAAATATATAGAGAAGAAATCAAAACAAAAACAGTTTAAAAAAAATTCTAAAAAGAAGCACACAAAAGACATTTCCACAGAAAAATGTTATGTGCCTAAAGAGTAAGTAAAATTTATTATTTTTACCGGTTTCTTAAGTTAGAGATACCTAGATAATCTGACTTCTTAGTCAAATTTTATTTTATGATTCAAAGTTAGAGAGCTTAAAATTATGTAAAAATTTGTATATCTTAAAATTCTAGAAATTTTTTATTATTGAATTATTATGTAATAAGGAATAATATATAATTATGTAACATTATTTTTCATGGTATTTTTAAGATAAATAAATTTTATAATTGTACAAAGCATTTTTAATTTGTTTTTAATCATTCAGAGTCTTAATAACTTTAACTAAAAATAGTATTAAGGAGATGTAACTTTTGGTCATTCTTCAACCTGGACAATTAGTACCATACTTTTTACAAATTGTAGCTACCATCATCTTTCTTATGCAAATTCTTTGAAAATAGGTATATTGATTCTTTTAAAGTGATATTTTTTGTCTGATTTCATATATTGTTTACATTAACTACTTGACATATTCAAGGTATATCATATGCTTCAACAAAATTGAGATTACAATTTAATTTATAAAAAATCTATCATGATATCAAAAATTATTCAGGAATTTAATTTTTTTTCTTGCCCATTTAAATATTTGTTGTGGTTTATTTGAGTACTAATGATGTATTAATTTGATTGTGGCAGGTATTGCCCTTATAAGATTAAATATTGAAGGTAAACTTGAAAGGCATAGGCTATATGATGTCATAAACATGACATGTTTGTGAGCACTGATATGTGTGCTCATGTTCTAAATCATGAGTTGATTATTAATCTCTCATTAATAGAATTTATTTCGATTTGCCTATTTTCACATAGTAGAAAAATGTTGAGTGTATGGATTGTTGTAAAAATTTTAAATAATTCATTTTGTCTAGAACCATTTGTTTGAATTTATCCCAATTATTTGTTGCCTCATAGTTTTTATGCTGAGTTTTAACGTCTTTGTAAAATGTCAAGAGATAAATAAAGCAACTCATAATCCAGGAAATGCAGTACGAAAATTAAACAATCACCAAAGTAAAAACTAGGAATATTTCATTTTCTTAAGAACAATTTGTTTGTGCTTATTGCAATTATACAGATTGCAATTTTTTGTTGTATCATAGTTTTTATTCCCATTTTTAAAGCCAGTTTAAAGTGTCAAGAGTTAAACAAATAAATTTATAATCCGGAATATGTAGTAATGTTTACTAAACTAAAACACAGCACTAAATTTTATTTATCGAAACATTTTTTCTTGCATGGTTTATTTTAAGTATTAAAGTTTGCTTATTTTTTTAGCAGTATTTGCTTTTTTACTGAAATATGCAAAAAACTTGTAAAAGACTTTCTCGATTCAGTACAAATGAAAAACAATCTTAGTACAGACCTTGTCTGAAAATACTTGAATTTGTAAAATATATGATATATGGCTAACTTATACGCAATTTTTTTATTTATTAGTCTATAATTCTTTAACTGATACAGCATAGTGCATGAGCCTTTTATGGTCACAATATCTAGTGCATAGGCATCATAACCTGACATTTCTTTAGTGATAAAGCAAACAAAAAACTTTATGAACTAACATCGTCGGATTATGCCTGAGAAGAAGAAATAGGTGGTGTTCAAATTTTCTTTTTCAAAATAGAACTCTCCAAGTTCTTTTTCGAAAAGAGGATGCACCTCAGTTTAGGTTAATTACAGTTAAATAATTATTTTAAAATTTCTACCCAATATTTCTCATTTGGGAATGTACCATAAATTAATATTCTTGATACCATTTTGGAAGTAGAGCAAATTGACTTCAATATGAAAAGAGATTGTTTTAAATAATACCTTATGCAAACAATTAGTTAACAAGGTGTGTAGCGTTTTTTAAAAGTGCTTGTTTTTGATTTTCGTTTTTTAAAATCCCTAAAGGTGCTTTTTTCATTGGGTGTTTTTAAAAAGTGCTTAATTTTCACTTTTCCAAAATGAGATTTCTCCTTTACCATTCTGGTTTTCGCTGTGAATTATGCAGAAAGACATTGTTCTATTCAATGTTTTCGCAATTAATTCAACCCCAATGAGGGGTCTGTGCAGACATTTTGTGAAAGGTCCGTTTTTCGTGAAATTACTCACATTCTTTCAACCAGGGTCCGCTTTTATGAATTTGTGCAAATAGGGTCCGTTATTGCAAAAAAAAATTTTTTCAAGGAGCTTTTAAATTGTAAAGACATACAAGATTATGCTCAACACTGTAAAATTATAATTAAAAAAATTAAATTTTAAAAAATAAACAACAATTGCTGTTTCTAAATTAGAGATGCAACATACAAATATTTGGTATTTAGCCTATACTGCTGAACGCAGAATATTCATTTCGGACGAATAATGGAAGAATCGTCGGCCAAAGACAAAACTTAATTCGTTTACATCCATCTTTCTTGTTTTCTGCCCTGGAAAGGGTTTATTCGATTAACAAAATAATGATGAAGATAAACAAATTTGTGAAGGGTCCAATTAAAAGAAAAATCATTTTGTGAAGGGTCCGTTTTTATGAAAATATATTTTGTGAAGGGTCCGTTAACGGACCCAAATTTCTTCTAAACAGACTACTGCCAATCTCTTTCGCCTTATCGTCAGTCCGTAGCGTATGAAAACGCCATTTAATTTACACGAATTTTGACAATTGTCAAAAACAATGCCAAAAGTGTTTTTTTTTTTTTGACATGACAGATAAAACCGTCCATTGTCAAAAACTTTCCAATCCTACCTAATTCTGATTTTTTAAAAAGTGCTTTAAAATATTATTTGAGTGCTTCAAAGGTGCTTATTTTTTGTTGATTAATTTGGTTATGCACCCTGGTTAAACAAATCTTCCTCAATATGAAAGGGAGGTTACTGGTAAGTTACGTAAAATGAGTTTAAGATTTATATTTACCTTTTAGATTTTAAAATTTGTTTTAATGGTTATTGTAATTATTTCATTAATAATTTTTATAACTTGCGTTCATAATTTTTATCTCAGGGAGCAGACTAATTGTGCATCTGATGGTTCACTTGTAATGAAGAATCATAAACCCTCCAGTGCATTTAGTTTTAGTTTACTATCTTACTTTAAGGAACCAATAGAAGGAAGTCATTTATCAGATTATGAATTGTTAGTATATTTTCAACTTATATATAAATTGTCTCAATTAAGTTTTATAAAGAAATAAAAGATTTAGTATAGCTAATTAGGATAAGTTGCTAATTGTTAATTATTTGTTTTATTTAATTCTTATAATTATTTCAGGGAACAGGCTGATTTTCTGTCAAATTGGCCAGCTGAAGTAAAAAAAGAATCAGACATTGTACCACCTAAGCTCACAACCAAACCAAGTCATTTATTGGAACCTGAGATGTTAGTATATAATAAATTTATTTTAAAATTTTATGAATGTATACAGCAGAATACTGGCAATCTAAGCAAATTTACTGTCACAAATTTGTATTATACTTATTTACTAAAAAAATAAAAAAGGAAAAATGTATAATTACAAAGAAAATTTTGATATGGTGGAAAATTAGAAATTGGAAGATTGAATTAAAAAGATCAACTTGATTTGATACTTGTTTAATGCATACTAATACTATTTTAAGAAGTAAATTAATTTTTTTCTTATCTTGTTCATAAGTGACATAATTATTACAACACTAACTAGAATTGAAAGTAAATTGACCTGTGATTGGAAATTTTTGTGTATCATTTTCCTAAAGTAGCTTCAAAATAGTTATAAAGTTTGTTTTGTATAATATTAAAACTGTGTAACTATATTGGGAAAGATATTTTTCTCCGAAGAATGTATGTTGGTTATTAAAAATATTTATTTTAATGCATACAATTACTGTTTTAGGGAAAGCGCTATTTCTTTGCCCAGTTCTTCAGCTAAAGCCAAAAAGGATTTAGATAATAATTTGCTGAAAGGAGCAGTCAAGAGTATTCATTTATCAGATTCTGAGTCGTTAGTATATCATTTATTTTAATCTAGAATATCATCAGTGAGTTATAATTATTTCATCTTGGAAAGATTCTGTCAAGAGATATTAGTTCACACGTAATAGCAATAAACTTTTGTTTGAATTTTTTAGTTGTCGTTTCACTAGAACGTCTACTTCAAAATTGTTTTAAAATTTATTTTGTGTCTTATTAAGTTATTTGTTATTTTATCAAAATAGCTTTGATTAAATAATATTTATTGATTATTCAAAGTGCTAAATTATTATTATATTCTGCTTGATGCATGGAATTATTGGTTTAGAGCAATTAAAGCTAGAAAATGTTCAAATAATAGTTTGCTCAAAGGAATTGATTTATCAGATTCTGAGCTGTGAATATATCGCCATATTTATTTTAACTTTATATATGTACGGTAAATTTATGGGTTGTCTGTAGAAAGAACTCCCCTCTTCGCAAAGTCTAACGCCATCCGCTGCTATGGACACAAAATGATAGTGCATTTCAAAGAGGGTAGCTTATTTCTCCTCTGATTCTTTTTCTCCTGCTGACCCAAACCAAAGCATGTCTTAAATATTGACCCAACATTCCTACTTGAAATAGCAGGCATGTAATTCACGGAATTCTGCGAATCTCAAAATTGTTAATTCCTGGATTTTTGCGAATCAATAATTTATATTAATACAAAATTTTCTCAGAGTTCCGCTACTCAAAATTTAAATTTTGTTACTTATGCAAAATCTCTTTTAGGAGACATATATTCTGGCCTTACCAACATTTTCTCTTATTTTCTTCCTAAGCATAATGACTTTTTTTACAACTTAGAGAATAACGTAACTTCATTTAAACTTTTGGGGGAAAATTCCATAATAGTTAGGCAAAAATTATGGAACTGCTGAGCCACACACAAAGGCATTCTAAAAATTTAATTTCAAAACAGTAAATATTTAAAAGATAGTTCGTTAGAAAAAGTGATGTTTTTTTTTCTCATTTTTTTTAAAGCTTAAATTTAAATGAGTTACAATTATGTTTCATATTCCTATTTGTAACAAGAATTATTTAATCTATGTGATATATTTGCCTCTTTTTTTATTTGGCCATAATTAAAGAAAATAAATTTTTAATCTGATATTATGACATGGAAATTTCAAATGGTGCATTCAGTAATTACTTTTCAATTTGCTCGATATTGTCTTAAATCTGTGTTTGATCTTTTTTTTTCCAATTGCAATTAATGCAATTGATTTTATTATGGTTTTTGAATATTTAAAACATCATTACGCCACACAAATTTGAATAACCACTTTTTGATATGCTCAATTTGAATCTATGACATTTTAAATCTATACAGTTATTCCATTGTTTTATTGGCTATTATTGCTATGAATTTTCTGTGTTTTTTATATCCCTTTATTGTTTATTTTTTATCATGTATATTTTATATATTATTATAACGACGCAAAAAATTTAATTTGTGCATTTATTAGCGGCTTTCTGTCGCAATGATGTTGCTGTTTTTTTTATAGACTTTTTTCACAGTTATTGCTACTGATATCCTCTTGGTTTTTTGAATCCCTTTATTTTCGAATGATTATTTTTAAAAAAACAAGGAATTTGAATTCACATTTTAGCAAATATTTTTTGATACACTCAATTTGCACTAAATTCGTGCGGCGTGTTGATCAGATTTTTTTTCCTTGGCAACTGTTGATTTTCACATGATTTTTTTAAATCTCAATATTTTTATTATGATACGAAAAATTCAAATTGTGCACCTGAGTATTCACTATTTAGCTCAATAATTCTATTAATTTTCCAGCAGTTACTGCTTCTAATTTTTGCATATTTTTTAAAATCTTTATATTTTTAGTGCGATTTTATTTGTTTCAACACTTGAATCTCAAAACATACATATTGTTAACCTTTTTTTTTTTTTTTACAACTCGATTCGTGTAATTTCGTCTTAAATTCACACAATTTTATCATCAGTCTTTTTTCAGTAATTGCCATAAATTTCACCGTTTTTGAAAATTCTTTTTGAAATTTTCTTATTGCGGTGGTGATTATCAGACTGCGGAAAGAGAGGAATATATAATTTTTTTCAATACATAGATATTTTGTAAATTTTACTTTAGTACATAAATATGACAGTTTTTTAAATATTTTCTATGACTAAAAAATAAACTATACACTGAAAAATATTTTTTTTAGATAATTTCTTCTACCAATCACATGTCTGAATAGTTAAATCTCGTAATTGTCACTGTTCCAGACGAATTGCGGGAGATAGACGTGCTGCGATAATTAAATTTTGGGAAATTTTACTGATGCACTTTCATTTCAGTTTAATTAACAGAACATAAGCCTTAAAGTTTGTTTTGTGCTATATAAAATTATGTGCTGCAAAATATTGTAAATTAAAAAGTTGTAATAATTTGTCATATGGAAAGGTATGTTATTTTTTTATGAATACAATTATTTGAATAATCAGTTGAATTGTTTGTCCAGTTGCCCAAAAAAAGTGGTAAATTAATTTACCTTTCAAATCTAATAAATTAAATATTAATTATGACCCCAATGAGGATGAAGTAATTTATTAGTGTCAGAGTTGTTAGTGCACAGCTAATTTATATTTTTATGAAAAAATAAACAGGATCACCAACTAGTATAAACTTTCTGTAACATGAATAGTTTTGATTGTAGTATTATTCATTTTGTATACTACAGAAAAATTTAATTTACGTTTTTTTCTTCTTATGGTTTTATCTATATTATATTTTCTTTTCCTATTTTCCATTTGTAAATGATGTCATTTCTTTATTAACATTATGGGACTTAATAGAAAAACTCAGTTTTTTAGCAAAATAATTTATGAATCAATCGTGAGCAGTAATTAAATTTATTATGAACACTTGTATTAAGAAAGTTTTCTTATACTTTTATGAACTCGGATTGATAGTTTTTATGAACTAAATATATATTAAAGCTCTTTCAATTATTGAGTTAAATCATTATTGTTGGAATATAAATTAGATGTTTCATTTTACATTTTAATGTTACTACAGAAAGTACTAGGCAATATTTCCCTTGTTACTGTAGAATTAATAACTTGTGAATAAATCAAAAGTTTTGTTAAAGGTCTGCTTTTTTGCAATATAATATGTTAACATGCCTCTGTGATTAGATTTTGTAAGAAATTTTTAGGTTGTCTGTTGCATATTAATCATAAAAATGTTTAAAGCTTGCAAAATGCACAGTTTTTGCACCATATACACACTATCAGAGATGTAATATTATTACAATAAAATGTCTGAAGTGAGACTTGTTAGAAACTTAAAATTATTATTTCCCATTTGTTTTATTTTATGTATTCAACCTTTTTTTTTAGGGATGAGAATAGTTCTTCGCCCAGTTCTCCAGTTGAAGCTAAAAAAGATTTTGGTAGTTATGTATTATCTAACATCAAAGAACCAATTGAAGTTATTTGTTTGTCTGATACTGATCTGTTAGTATATCATTAATTTGCATTAAAATATCATTCATTATAATTTTATATAAAAGTCGTAAAAAATGTACAGTAAACTGTTTTATAGTCTTTATTCATTTTTAGGGAGCAAGCTGATTCTACATCTAAAAGCCCAACTCAAGTGGAGGAACAAAAGGATACAGATTCACACAGTTTAATGCCCTGCTTCAAAGCAGCTAGTTTATCATCAGAGTCTGAACAGTAGGTTAAGTCCTTTATGCTTTTGCGTTAATTTCTCTCTCCATATTTTGCATCAGTTTTGTGCGAGCTTTTATTTTAACATCGAATGATTTTTTAAAGAAAGCACACATTGAAGAATTAGCCCTTTTTTGTTGATATTACTTATTAATGAATAAATTTAGTTTATTGGTAAAAAGTTAACATGCCCCAACAGGTGTGAAATTTTATTTAAAAAATGTGTAAAATGATGTTAGAGTATAACATGGTGCGTAGCATTTTTAAAAAGTGCTTAAAGGTACTTATTATCAATTTTTGTTTTTTAAAAGCCCTTAAGGATGCTTTTTTATTGGGTGTTTTTAAAAGGTGCTTAATTTTCCCTTTTCTAAAATGAGATTTATGAAAGGTAATATCGATTTTTGCCACGTATTATGTAAAAACGTGCTTTTTCCATTAGCATTTTCAGAATTCATTCAACCGCAATCAATTTCAGCGAACCACCAGTCCATAGCGTATGAAAGCAGCAATCACTTTACAGGTTTGGCGAAATACTTGCGAGACCGCATGTGTGTCTAGTGAGCTGAGTTCGGTGAGATTCTTGCATTCTCATGTGCAACTCTGCTGCATTTTGCAAGATATTCTTAATTTCAAGCTTCATATTCCACCCTCTGAAATTGAACTGAAAAATCTCTTGATCATTTTTTGATGGCTAATATAATCAAGAAGAGTTCTTTGTAAAATTCTAGTTATTTTGTCATGATCATGTAGAGTCTTTGAAACTTATTTTGCATTTTGTTAATGTACATAGTACTTAAAAATATTTTTTGAGTGGTTAAAAGGTGCTTATTTTTTGTTGAAAGATTTGGCTACACACCCTGTATAACCTATCTCAACCTATAATAACCTATCTTGATGTCTTGTAGAAATTGTTTCCCCTTCTTTTTACAGTGAGTGTTTTTGTAAAGTTCATTTTCAGGTAATGATGTGGCCTGCTATAATTGAGAAATATGTTGTGCAGTTGTGATATTTTCTGAGTATGTAACCCAAAGATTGCAATCACCATTATGTTAATTTTTACTGCTTTTTATAAATTTTTGCAGGAATAGTTCTGCTTCATTTGGTGAACATACCCAAGAGCATGCTGAAAATTTATCTGAAACTAATTTAAAGGCTTATGATAAAAATATACATTCATCTTCACAAAATCTGTCCATCAACGATCAAAAGAAACAATACGAAAGGAAACACCAAGAAAAAGGAGCTCTGGAGAACTCTAGGTAATCATCCTTTCAAAACGTTTATTAAATTAAAAGTAAGTGAAATTTGTTGGTTTTCTATTTTAGTTGATATCATGGATTCTTTAGCCATCATTGAAAAAAAGTTTTTTTTTTTTTTTTTTTTTTTTTTTTTTTTTTCCATTTCAATTTGGAAAGAAAAAGACTACCAATGAAGGAGTCAAATATATTTATTTATTTTTAATTATCTGATAAAATCTGTCGGAAAATATTTTCCAAGAAACAAGTTCATAAATAATTTTCAAGTTTTATAAGGTAAGAATTTTTAATAAATGTTGAACAGGTAAGTTTTCTTTAAATCTTGAATGTGTGTTTGCTGTCATAATTAAAATAAAAAATTTATTACTCTTTACACATCATTAGTTTTATGCCTATGAAATAGTCATATATTCTTAATATTAAAGAAAAGCTTTAGAAATAGATTTTTTTTCTTTGTGGACAAAAGGGATTTTAAAAAGTATCTTTTGAAATCTTATTGAAAATTCATCACTAAGATATGTTCATAGTAAATGACTGTAATTGGAGCTTAAGCAACCTTAATATATGTTTTGCTTTGTTATAAAGCAGAAATGTACTTTTTTTAAAAGATGCTCAATTTTTATGTTAAAGTTATTTTTCTAGAACGTTTTATTATTTTTTTAGAAAAAGAAAAAGTTTAGTATCAAATGAATATTCAAGCATTTCTGATTGTGAAGAGTCATCTCATTGGAGCTCCGATGATAATTCTCTACAAGCATCAAAAGCATCCTGTTTTTCAGAATCCCCACATGTTTTCAAGCATGTGCCGTTAACTGATACTAAGTATTTTTTTTTAACCTAATGTTTCATCTGAATTTTTTTTTCTTATGGTGGACTGTGATATTCATTTCTTAATATAAAAAATTTGATTAAAATTTTTTTTCTTCCCTGCATAAAGTTCCCTGGTTAAGGTAACATGTTCAATTCTGTCACAGATTGAAACTGACCCTTTTTGGTATATACACCCCTACTGAAGCTAGCCTTCCATTTTTCTTAAGAATTGCGGTCAAGGGAAAGGACATGTCATTCATGTTAAGCAATTTAGGTACTACCAAAATTGATAAGCACTACCAATATGAAAAGTTTTGGACATAAATTGAGGTATTATCCTGCTTGGAAAATATTGCTTGGACCTTCAATTTTCTCTACAAAAAGTAATAAATGGGTTTCTGGTATTCTTTGCTAATTGGCACCATGGAGGATATGCCGAATTAAGTTGACCACTATAGCTGCCACCTTCACACACAATTAATGAGCCTCTACCTTGCTGTATAATGGAGATGAAGTATCACTTTTTCTGGGAGCTTGTCATGAATGTTTTGTTCTTTCCTTTAATTTCAATCCCCAAGAAATATAGTCAGAGTTGGCTTTATTTCATTAAGAAACTTTTCTACCTCCAACTTACAAAGCTGTTAAGTTCAGTTTCTTAACTTTCTTATGCGCCTCTTATTTTTTTTGACATTTTATTATTTTATAAACTTTGATTATTATATTCACTTAGTCGTTTAGGTGAATATCCAAAATATTTTTTGTATTTAATTTGATTTTGATTGTATCTGATTAAAAATATATATGGATAAATATCAGTGTTGGAAATGTATGAGACAATGGCTCTTAATGTTAAAGAAACATTAGTGCATGAAATACTAGTCCACACATATGTTAGATAATTATTTTGTTTAGCCTAGTTATTATTAATAATAACTCACAATTATTAAAAATAACTACTTTATGTGGTAAATGGGATAAAAATTGCACATAAATCAGATAGTCAAGTATTCCTTTCACATGTTTCTTTTAAAGGTGTATAATCATTTAGTTAATATTTTTAAACAATAAAAACAAACTAAGATTTAGTTTAAAATGACTTACAATATTATAACTAAGAGAATATAGCTAATCTTCGAGACTATATTAATTTTGACATTGATTTAATGTTAATAGAACTAACTATAAAGGTTATTTTCATTATGAGAAAAACTATTCTCCTGATTTAGGTGAGAAAAATTATTAACATGTAAAGGTTATCTTAGGAATAATTTAAAAAAAAAAAAGAAATTCTTTAAATTATGTTTAAATAGTTTGGTTAAAATTCTTAGCAATAACTGCCTCAAAAAATTGTAGGGAGAAAAAAAAACACCTAGATTTTAATGAAATTGTCTCAAATTCAGCTTATCAATAACTTGTTACTCATACCTCACCAGTTGTAGCATTACCATGTATATCAATATGTTATATATCATTATTACCATTGTTTTGAGAATGATAAATAACTACGAAGACTGTTGAAAAAAAAATCAAACAATGGCGTGAATTTCAGACTAAGTTTTTGCAAATCAAGTAAGCCAGAAAATATTTTCACAAATACATAAATTCACAAGAGTTATTATTTTTTCTAACCTTTTTTTTTTTTAAATATTTAACAAGGAGTTTGTTTGCTTGCTGTTTCCTTTATATATTTTTTATTCTTTCAGTGATCCAGTATCATCCATTCCTCTTGTTTCTGAGTCTTTAAAGAGGAGTTATTCTATGACTGATGAAGAATATTCTATTCCTTCCTTAAAGCGAAGTCATTCTAGGACTGAAGAAGACATTTCTACTTCATCTTTAAAGCAAAGTCATTCCAGATCTAAAGACTTCTCTACTCCTTTCTCAAAGCGAAGAAGTCATTCTAGGTGGTCTGAAGACTCCTCCACTCCTTCTTCTAAGCGAAGGCATTCCAGGACTGAAGAAGACATTTCTACTTCATTGTTAAAAGAAATTCATACAAGTTCTAAAGATTTCTCTACTCCTTCCTCTAAAAGAAGTCATTCCAGGACTGAAGAAGATGTTTCGACTCCTTCTTTAAAAAGACACCATTCCCCAACTATAGAAGACTCTTCTACTTCATCCTTAAAGAGAAGTAATTTAATTTGTGGTTATCCCCAAACAGAAGATAACAGAGACGTATCTGCAAACCTTTCTACGTTAGACAAGTATCTATTTACTGTTCTTAAGTGTGCCTTTATTTTAAAACTCTCATTCTAAATACCAGCCAGTTTCATGTCTATTATCCTAATTTGTTAATTTATGAAGATTTCATGATGTTTATTTTTTAATATCTCTCTCAACTGGTGGTCTGAATGCATTCTGACATACTATGATAAGGGTTGTAAACAATTGTGTTAAAAAATTTTCGGTTACTCTTGTTTCTACTTAGGGTTTTTCTTATGTTTATTGATAATTTTTTTATTATTTTGTGTATGTTAGAGTTACTCTCAAATATTTTTTTCGAAAAGAAAAATTAATAAAATAAAACTTAGATAAGCATAGTGATTAATCTACTTTCATTAAACTTTTATGTTGCTGAAATTCTATTATCCTGAGACACTTTTTTTATTATTTATTTTTTTAAAAAAAAAAGATATGCTGGTTGTTAATGAATTAGTAGTATATCAATATTCTATTGTGCGAAATGTTGAAATAGAAATTATAGTGTTAAATTTGGTTAGGGTGTGAAATGTAGGGTGTTTAAATTTTGAATAAAAGTAAAAACAGTAAAATGTCATGCAATTAATTAAAATTTGGTTGATAGATTACAGGAATTACATCACTCAGAATATCATATGTGGGAATTTCATTTCCTATTCACAATTAATTATTATAGTAATTTTTTACATAAATTATTTTTGATATTTTAAACCACCAAACAACTTATTAACAAAAGTAATGTTTGTTAAGGTTATGTTATGCATTGGGTGTGAATTTTACGGTTAAATTTGTCATATACAAAAAATCTTTTTAATTATTTTTTATGTCTTAAACTATTACTTCTTGAATTATTTTTTACTTTCATCCATCTTCTTTTTTTTTGCCATTTTGCACTCTCATGCTTAGACTTTGTATCTTGCATATTATTTGTGGACAAGTTTTTTCTTCAGTTTTCAAGTTAAATTGAAGTTAATAACACTTAGTAAAACTCATTTTGGACTAAATAGATCTATTTGCTATCAAAAGCCATGGATATTATCTTTAAATAAAAAGATTATCTTCCATTTAATTTGCAACAATCTATGTTAAATTTTATTGGATAATTTGTTTTCCACACCTTCCATTGGGACAATTCAGAGTAAAATGTTATAATGTTGAACAGTGACATTTTTTGTGCTTCAAACTATCGGAATGATTTAGGAGATTATAGATGGTATTTAAACATTCATTTTTATAAGTTTAAGGTTTGCATTAACTGTAACAAGTGAGAAAAAAAGTATTAATGTGATATCTAGGAAATCTCAATCAACTATTGTTACTAAATTTAAATTATAATTCTGACTAACAAATAATTACAAGTGTTAGATTTTTTAACAAAATAAGTTACTGTTATAAAATTTAATATAACTCTTAATTAGAATGCAGTGAACCAATATGTATATTTTATTTGTAAGAGTCCTAATTCGTTTATTTGCATTTGTTATACTACGATTTGTTTCCTTGTAGGTCTTTATCGTCAGTTCCTTCTCCACAACTTCTTCCCCCTGGAGAAACTCTTCTACCTCAACCTCTTTCATTCTATAAAATGGTTCCACCTCCTTCATTAAAGAGAAGTCATTCTTTGATTGAAGAAGATTCTGAAAATAACAACAAACATTTGTTTAAAAAATCAACAGATAATCACGAGTCATACAAGTAAATTTATATTTTTTGTTTAACGTGCAAATGTTATATTTATAACTACTTTTTTGTGTGCATAAAACTAGTTTTACATAGATTTTTATAATTTAAACTTTTTTTTGTTGCTAAAATTTATTTAAATCCTCTTAATTGTTTCTTATTTCAATCATTGTTGGAAAAAAAAGATTTTTTCTTCAAAAAATTTAAATATAAATAAATTAAAGAAAAATTAATTTGAAACTAGTTATCTATTTTTTTAATGAAAATGTTAAAAATACTTTATTCTCTAAATTAAAAGTATTTAAGTAATTATAAAGTATTATAGCGAAAACTTTTTTTGACTATTAATTAAAATTGTCAATTAACACTTGAAAAATATAATTTTTTCTTCCAAAAACTGGCTTGCATGATAAAAAAGAATAATGAAAAGTTTTGAATGTTAACTTTTGAACATGCAATTAAAAATTTCATAACAAAATGATATATTTGTTACATATGTAAAAGAATAAGTTTTCCTTTGTCAGTATGTATGAAACTATCATTCTTTTGCATTATTTAATGTCATTAATTAGTTATTTATTATTGTCATCAATTTATTACCAAAAATTATCGAGTTTAAATTTTTTCTCTCCATTGAATAAATATACATTTTTTTCTTTTCACTTAAGGACTTTGAAAAATGTAAGATCATATATTTTTATATTAAAAATAATGGAATGATGAAAAGGACTAAAAATTTCAAATGAACTGCATTCATCATATAGTGAAGTGAAGCTATGTTTTAAAACAAATGATTTAACAACAAATGAAGAATAAATTTAAAATTTAACACACAGAAGCTTTAAGAGTAATAATACTTATAAATAATACATCATTTAATAAAATAATATTGATTGATAACATTGGAAATGAACTACGAATACTTTTCAATATTTTTTATTTATTCTCTTTTACATTTAAGCATTGTATTTTGTAATTATTAAAATTTTTAATAAAAGCATACTGCATCCATATGATAAATTGTTTACACAAATCCCAAAAAAGCACCTTATTCCCATTTATGCATTTAATTGGTCCAAGCATAACATACTGTTTAATGAGATTAAAAAACAAGGAAACTTTTGTCTTAATTTGTCCTATAATTACATTTTTTAAAAATAATTTTAGAAAACTGTCAGAACATAGAGTTGGTGTGTATTTTAAAATTGTTTAAGTACATTATAACTCAATTTTAAATTTACTAACATGAATTATTTTATAAATATATTTTTGCAGAAGAGCAATAAAATACAGTAAACCTTGCTACAACAATATTTTGTGGACCAAATAAATATATTGTTGCTGAATAAATGCTTGTTCTGAAATAAATGCATTTTTGATTACAAAACAAACGGACTGAATTAATTTGTACTCTCAATATGTTAAAACCAAACTGTATAAAAATTAAATATTAGGTATATAGAACTCCATTAAGTTTTTCCTTTTAATATCTTGCAGTTTTACTTCTTCTGATTCACCGATTATTAGAGGAAGAAGAAGCTTGCCAGCTAAAACTAGAGAAGATTTTTCCCCCAGTTGCAACTACTCTACATTTCATTCAGCTGGACATAGCTCCAGCTTTCAATTAGACACTCCTAAACGCGCTTTAAATTCTTCTGATAGTTCAAGAAGGCACTCTTATCATGATAAGTACTCTCCTCGATCTACTTATAGATCTTGTGCAACTGATCAAACACCATACAGTCCAACTGACTCATATCGCAGACATAAAAGATTCAAATCTGAGTTGCCTTATTACAATCCATCAGATCTTTTAACCTTTCAGTCTGACGTAGGCTTTATAGATTCTCATTGCCATCTTGACTTTCTTTTTGGTAGGCTGTCTTATGATGGTTCTTTTAAGGATTATCAGAAACAGAATAAAGACTCATTTCCAGTTTGTTTTAAGGGATGCATAGCAATATTTTGCAATCCGCCCACTTTCATCAAAAGGGTAAGTAGTGTTTTTCTGAAATGAAGAAAGTTTGTCTCTAAGTTTTTGCTTTATCATCCTTAATTTTAAACTAATTTTAGATAATTGAAGAGTTTTTTTTAAATTATATTTTTTATGCAAGTTTAAATGTCATATTTATTTCATACACTTTTCCCCGACCCTTGGACTGCCCAAGAAACATTAAATTAGTTCCATTTAATTTTCTTTGGTGTATTTTTCTTGGTTTTGTGGGATTTACTATGGATGAGAGGTTAACTGGGAGCTGAGCAAGGTCACCTAAATCTACACCGAAACCGGGCATGTCACTGTATTTTGTTTTGAAGTTGTATTTAATTAAAATTATTAAATCAAAGAAAGCCATCTAAAATATGAACAATCACCGTCTGAGTGTCCCATGGTAAAATTATCCAACGTTGACTGGTCCATGACAATAAAAAGTTTAGGGAGTTAGGGACAATATAAAGTTTAAAGATTTAGTATATAATACTGATCTTCATAAATTTGTGCTATCAGGAATACAGGTAATAAAATTTTAGGTTGGACTTTACTGATAAGATTAAAATATTATTAATATTAAAAAACCCTCAAAACAAAACATCATTTTTAAATTGGAAAAAATAATTATTGCATTATTTCTTTAGATATAAGTATTTATTTAGTATTTAACCTTAGACAGAAGCCTTTATTTTCCTACATTTATTAAAAGTAAGAATTGTGACTTTTTCATGTTTTTAAATTTTATAAAGCGTTTCTTAAAAATAAAAGTATTTGGGGTTGAGACTAATATTTGAACTCTGGGATTGTGAAAAACGTGTATTTATATCTACTTTTTAAAATTAAAGAGTAGATATAAATGCATGTTTTTCACAATTAAATCGGTAATTCTTTCTGAAGTCTCTTTAAAATAAATTGGTGAAGGCTTTCTGAAAATTAATAGCTCTGGTATCTTAGTTTTTGGAAATATATTTAAAAGGTTTTATGGACCAAAGAGAATTTTTCCATGTCACTCATAGTGTTTTTTTAATAAATTTTTTAAGTATAAAAATAATACATTACTTAAAGATTTTATTGCATTGTTACTTAAAGATTTTATTGCCTGCCTTTAATGTTTCTGCTGAAAATGTCTTTTCGTTACTGATGACAACCCATCTATAGTAAATGAGAGTTATAGTGAAAATTTTCATTTGACCCTTTTAAACTCCTGTTTAATGTTATTTCTTATACTTCTGTTGAAGAACTGAGAAATCGGTAATTCATATATAGTGGACTTAAATTCCTTATTACAGGTATTTAAATAAATGGTATAAAAGTTTAGTAAATGTGATATGTTAAAAAGTATATTAATTTTAACTTTTAATTAAAAATGGAGTAATATACATAATTGAAAAATATTGTTGCTGGATTGAATCATGCGAGTAGTTCTAAAAACAGATACCGGAGAAAAAGGAATTGGTTGCATAGAAATTTCAACTTTTAATTAGAACTTTCTACAAGAAAGATGTAAATTAACGAATTCTAAAAATGACAAAAATTGTAATAAACATTTTAAAAATTTAATATTGGATGAAAACCACTTTTATATGTTGTTACGAATTTCCGCCTGACCAGAAAAGGGCATTGTAATCACTCACAATAATTCTGTAATCACTTATGTGGCAGGCAATGGATTGAACTGGATGGCTCATTGGCGAGCCCCATTTCGTATCATATTGATTTATTGTTTTATTATTATATGTATTAATGTTATTTAACATTTCAATTAAAATTTTTGTCACAGTAAGAAGTTAGCTATAAATTACGTACTATTGCAATAACTATTTTCAACAATGCTATTACAATATGCTAAAAAATATTTTTCAATGGTTTTGGATATAGTGAACCATTGTTTACAGTGGACTTATTGTTAAGATCGCAAGCAGTTCACTATAGCCAAATCTGATTGTGTATTCAGTGCGGTCTATTTAGAATTTAGTTGCATATATTTTGTATTCTTAAATGGTTTATAATTTTTTTATGACTGCTGATTTCATTTTAAATGTAAATGTATGTTTAAATATATTTGAATTATTTTAATTGAGTGTAAATTTAATGATGAGTATTATATATTTTAAATGAGTATATTTTAAAATTCAACGATTTAATTTATATTTTTTGAATTAGTATAATGAATTTAACGATTTGGTTTATCTATTTTAAACGAGGACTTGAATTTTAGAAACGTTTTTGGCAAGATCTTCTTGCAGAAGAAAATGTGTGGGCATCATTTGGTTGTCATCCTCACTATTCAAAGAATTACAATGATGAAGTTGAAGAATCTATAATGAGAGCATTAGATCACCCCAAAGTCTGTGCCTTGGGAGAAATTGGGCTGGATTATTCAAGAAAGCAAGTCTATTTTATAAATTTTTTAAATGTGAACTTCGTGATGATGATCCTGTAATAAATGTTTTTGTAAAATTTAGCAATCATATTGGATATTCAAAAAAGTAAATATTCATTATTGCTTACAATATGCCCACCATTTGTATATTAGATCAATTTTTATATATATATATATATATATATATATATATATATATATATATATATATATACAAAATGAAGATAAAAACAAGGAGAAATTATAGACATAAGAGAAAAAAAGTTGGGGGGGGGTAAATAATAATTAAAAAAAATAACAAACAACTGATTACAAAAAAAAAGAAAAAAAAGGATGAAATTTTATTTAAAAAACCGGAAATATATCTATATATATAAAAATCTCTTGTCACAGTTTTAGTGGTTAAACTCCTCCTAAACGGCTGGATCGATTTTGATGAAATTTTATATGTATATTCAGTAGGTATGAGAATAGGTTTATAACTAATTTTTTTTTCATTTTTTGGACAGATTTAACGTATATTTTAAATATATCTTTATTTAATCATATTCCAATCCAAACTAGACATAGAAACCTGATAAATCAAAAAGTAATATTCACGCACGTTGCAACAATTCACTTTAAACTCTAATACTTATGCTCGCCCTTAAAAGAAGAGCATCAAATATATTTGCAAGTATGTGAATAAAGGCAGTGATATGGCAGTATTTCGAGTTGAAAATACCAATGTGACCGCTTTTCCAGTGAATAACAACGACGAAATAACGCTCTACCAAATTGGCCAGTACATCAGCTCCAATGAAGCTGTTTGTCGCAACTTTGGATTCCCTATTCGTGATCCTACCGTTAGTCATTTAGCCGTCCATCTTGAAAACGGTCAGCGCGTATATTTCACGAACGAGACAGCGATTGACAGAGCTATAAATCCACCAAGAACTACACTCACCGAATTTTTTTGAATTGTGTAATCGTGCGGATGCGTTTGATGCCTTTGCACAGACATTACTCTGTTCAGAAGTACCACACTATTTCATATGGGCTCAAACAAAAAGAAATGGACTTCCCGCAAGCAAGGCACACCGATGAAGGCAGTTGTCCCGGTTTATTCAAATCAAACGCCTTGGGGAGAGCATTTACAGTCAATCCAAGGCAGACTTAGTGCTTTTATCTTCGAATGTTGTTGGTTAATGTCACCGGCTCATTGTCATTTCAAGATATACGTAAAGTCGATGGACATCAGCATCCAACGTATAAACGTGGAAGACGACAGTGGGAATGTATGTTTGCTGAAGCAGCATTGAACTGTACTGAAAAGCAAAATCGTCTACTATTTGCTATAGTATTAACTACATGTTACCCGGCCCGAATAGAAACGTTATGGGATAATCACAAAGATTCAATGACTGATGATATACTGTATCAACATCGCACACGTTGCAACGATCTAACGATAACATTCAACGATGCTATGTACAATGAAGCACTGATGGCTATTGAGGATTTTTGCATTATTTTTACCAACTTGCCTCTCAGTCATTTCGGCATGATTTCGCCAAATCGATGTGCATCTGATTTATTAAACACTGACATGAATCGTGAATTTCAAAACAAAACGGTAGAAATGGCAGCGATTGTTACTCGCAATGTTTCACTAATAAATGAGGAACAAAAGAACATTTATGACCGCATTATGCTCGCAGTTTCGGCAGGACAAGGTGTTTTTTTTTGGATGCACCAGGTGGAACTGGCAAAACATTTATTATTTCGTTTATTCTCGCTGAAATACGATCAAATAATGGCATAGCGTTGGCCGTTGCATTATCTGGCATTGCGGCAACTTTATTGGGTGGAGGCAGAACAGCTCATTCAGTATTTAAGCTGCCACTTAATATTCAAAACAACCCAGACGCAGTGTGCAACATAAAAAAGCAATCGTCTATGGCCACAATGTTGAAACACTGTAAAATTATCATCTGGGACGAATGTACTACGGCACACAAACAGTCGCTTGAGGCGTTGAACAGGACATTGAAAGATATAAAAAACAATGACAAATTATCTGGCGGCACTCTGTTACTCCGTTCAGGTGATTTCAGACAAGCATTTCCCGTCATTCCGCGTTCAACGTACACTGATGAGATCAATTCTTGCTTGAAATCATCTCCACTGTGGCGTAATCTTGAAAAAGTTCAACCAAAAGTAAATATGCGAGTCCAAATGCTTCAAGATCCATCTGCTGAAACATTCTCAAAACAATTGTTAGACATCGGTGATGGAAAAGTTACTAAGGATGAGACTGGACGCATAAAATTACCGGACGATTTCTGCGCAATCATTGATTCACAAGATACTCTCATTAACCTAATATTTCCCGATGAACACACGCAATACATTCATCATGAGTGGCTGTGGCAGAAAGGACGATTTTAGCAGCAAAAAATGTGGACGTCAACGAATTGAATCTGAAGATAAAACAGTTATTGCCAGGTAACTTGGTGACATATAAATCCGTTGATGCAGTTTGCGATCCCTTTGAAGCTGCAAATTTTCCAACAGAGTTTTTAAACTCATGGGATTTACCAGGCATACCACCGTATAAGTTAGTACTCAAAGTTGGATCTCCGGTTATTTTGCTTCGTAATTTGAACCCACCACGGCTGTGCAACGGCAAGCGATTAGTCGTTGAAAAATTAATGAACAACGTTATCGAAGTCATTATTTTAAATGGCAAATTCCGGGGTGAAAGTATATTACTTCCACGAATCCCTATTATGCCCACAGATGTGTCAATTCAATTTAAACGCATTCAGTTCCCCATTAGATTGGCATTTGCAGTGACTATTAATAAATCTCAAGGCCAAACAATGTCTGTTTGTGGCTTAGATTTGAGCACACCATGTTTTTCACACGGACGTACGTGGCATGCTCTCGAGTGGGCAAACCATCCAATTTATTTGTGTTAGCTAAACATGTAATGACAAAGAATATTGTACACTCCATTGCACTAAGAGATTAATATTGTTGACTAATATTTTCAGAATTCGTTGTACATATAATTTATAAAAAAAAGTTACAAAAAATTTAAAAAAATTATTATTTGGTGTGTTGTTAGTTTTACATTTCGTCATCGTTCACAGCGCTCCTTGCCTCTTCCACTCATATACCACATACGCACACACTTACAGTAAATGAAATATATTTTCATACTCTAGAAATAATTCATATGGCAAAACAACGTTTGCCGGGTCAGCTAGTATATATATATATATATATATATATATATATATATATATATATATATATATATGTGTGTGTGTATAAATATATATATTAATTTATTTATTCTTTTTGTGTGGGTAAAGTAACCTTGTAATCTCTGTTCAAAGGTTTTCCATGCAGCAATTATAAAATTTTAAGGATATTTTCCCAATAAGTTTGTTTGCTTTAATTTCCTTTTCTATAAAGGATTTCATGTTGGAAGTAATGAAACATATCCTTTTTTCCTCAAACTTCAATGTAATACAGTACAGTGTGTTGATACTGATAAGACAAACAATAAAGACCAGAAAAAGAAAACTTTTTCATAATTTTAAATCACACTGACTCTACTTCTATGTTCTGACCATTTAATTATTGTGTATATTTTGCAAGAAAATGTTTCCGAATTCGTTGTGGCTAAGCCCTTTTGTTTTAACAGTAGAAGATTAACAGATTTTTGAAAATTCTTTTGTAAAAATTTAGTTGCAAGTGGTAGAAATCACTGAAGTAATGGAGGATAATTTACATGAACAGAAAAATGTTCAAGGCCTATTAAAATAAATCTATATATAGTCTCAAGAGCAGAATTTCTGCTATAGGACTTTAAATAATTACAAATATTCGGATTTATTGTTTAAATGTTCAATAACTTTAAACTAAATTTGAAAAAAAAAACAAATGCAAGAAACCTTAATTAGTTAATTATCGAAATATGTATAAATGCCTACATAAACAAAAATTGACAACAGCATATGAAACTTACATTGCAACTTAGACAAAAAAAAATTTCTGTAGGGAAGTGGATGCAAGTCTGCACCAAACATAAATTGTTCTGCTGTTTGAACGCTTTTTTGCTTTAAAGGTTGTAGCAATATTCAATTTACAGGGAATTTACTATATTTCAAAGTAGTTTGTTTGATTATAATGTTTATTAATAAATAATATCTTACATGGTAGGAATGATTGTTCAAAAGATATACAAGAGAAAGTTTTTATAAGGCAGTTGAAAATAGCTTTGAAAAGAAAGTTGCCATTAGTTATACACTGCAGAGATGCTCATGAAGATGGCCTGGAAATCATGAAAAGGGTAAGGAAAGGAATCGTATCAAAAATTTTTTAAGTTTATCTATTTTCATTAAAAATTTTTTTTTTTAATTGCTGTCTAATTTTAAAAGTTGCTATGAGGTGTTTGCTAACCAACAAAAGTGATTTGTACGTCATTATTATATAGTATTTAATTTGTAACTTCTTCAATATTGCTACAGTAAATTTAAAAAAAATATATAATTTGTTGATAAATTTTATGTACACAAAACAGTCTTGATTGTTTTTCAAACACATTGTGTTGTTTTTATTTTGTGGTATAGCACTTTTCCTACTTTCTTGCTTTTTTCTTGCCTGTTGTAAACCAGGGTTAAAATAAATATGACAATATATCAATGAGAAACATTATTCAGGCTTATCTCCATCAATGAAATGCCTGTGTTAATTATTAAGCATAATCAGGGACTGCGGAAATAGGGGTGGGGGCAGAGAGAGCTTTATAGTCCCCTCACATTTTATAAAAAAAGGAATTCAGTCCCTTCTAAGATCAAAATTTTTCGCTGATATAATTAAATTTACAATTAAAAAAATTTTTTTCTGTGTATAAATTTTTTCTGTGTCTAAAAAAATATCTTTATTTCAAACAAGCTTGTTTCTATGAACCAAAAGATGAAATTAAGAAATTTAACCGTCTGTCCTCAGGACCAGTAACCCAAAAGTTATTGCTAGTTTGTATGCATTTTCAGGGTTTCATTTATTGAACTGTATTAAATATTTTTTAAATAAAGTTAATAAGATGAATTTAATGGAAAAATTACAATGTGAATGTGTAAAATTCAGAATTAGATACCAGCAAGCAACGCCTGCCAGGCAGATACGACACATATGCATAAAATCACTTGCAAGTATCCAATTAGAATCTGATCTGAAAATTGATTCAGCATGATAATAAATCTGTGCCTATCTTTAACTTTCATAACTATGTGATTGTTTGCAAGTACCCAAATATGATAATATTGTGACAAAAACATAGACCAAAATGTGAAGCAGGAAAAAAAAAAAAACGACAACAAACTAACACTTTATATATATTGATTGCTGTTCCTGAAAACTGCTGATAATTTGTTTTATAGCAGTCCAAGTCAAATTTTAGTGGTCGCAGGCAAACAATTAACCGTTAATTTTGAACCTTTCACTTTTTGAACTGTTCACTTGCCCTTCATTTCTGCTCAAGTCAAGTTTAATTCAGCTTTTCAATATCAACATAAAAGAAATTTTATTGGTTTTTGTGATAATGTACACATTAGTAAAAAATGATGATACACATAATAATATGATACATATACTGAAAATAATCTCTTTCTACAAGTTTGCAATCTACACTTTTTCCACAATAAAAGCAGCATAGCTGTGGTAACTCAGGGAATAGGCCTTCCAATGAGGTGAACCAGATTAGAATCCCAGCGATGACTGCATAAGTCAAATTTGGAACCCTTCCCTGTGTTGCGACTACGTAGTGCAGATGTTAAGCTTACCCGTCTGCGAATCGGACACACCAGACTGACCCATCTACATTTGTTGTTTGGTGAACCACCTCCTCAATGTAACACTTGTGATGTTTTACTTTCGATTCACCATATTTTAATCACTTTCCCGTATTTTAACAGACATCGTCTTGCCTTTTTTGGTGGTTCTATTTTATCTATGGCAGATTTGTTAGGTGACTCTTATCATCCTAACATTTTTGCATTTTTACGTGCTATTGGCATTTTAAATTGTATATAAGTTTATTCTGTTCATGAATTTATTCATTTTTAGAAGGATATTCTTACTTTAATACTATTTTACTGTGTTTTAACTTTGACGTGATTTTAATCCAATATTACCGTTGATTGTTTGTATATGATTTTATCAATTTTTAATTATATTTAGGAAAATAAGTATGCACTTCAATTTTGACATGTATAAACATATTGTTTGGCGCAGCATGTCCACATTTGGATTTTGTGCCATTAAACTCTACATTCAATCCAATCCAATCCAATCCTAGCGATGACTGGTTGATACAAACTCCGCACCACAGTGTTGGCATAAAATATCCTCCATTTTAGATGACTCATGGGTTAGAGTCTCCTTGCCATCAGGCTAACCCCGGGAGGTTTTCGTAGTTTTTTTTATACATGTAATGTAAATGTTAGTTCCATCAAAAAGTTCTCCACGAAGGCTAATTTCTTCCAATATGTGATCCATGAGTTCCCTTATCTTTTGGATTGGGTTCAAATTCATAAGGTTATTAAATTGAACATTGATGGTCATAAACTCATAATTGGGTCAGCTGTTCAGTGCAGGGTTATAAAATGAAATAAAGACAGCATTTTTAACTATTGCTTACATTGCTTGATAAATTTTGGAGTATTTTGAATAAAAATTGAAGTTAAAGAAGACTTAAAGAGCGGAAGCTTATTTGAGAAATTGTCATCTAAAGTTGGCAAAGGCTTAGAGCTTTCTGTGTATATTTATTGAGTTTATATTTTAATGAAAATGTTTGTTTTCTGTAGAAATATGTATAAAGTAAAATTCTATTTTTAAAAGTTTCATAGAGAAATCTCTTTCTCTTTGCTTTAATGTTTTATTGTTTATAATAAAATATGAATATCATGAAATTCAGTTTGTATATGTAATACTAATTGATTCTAAATGTTTAAACAGATGGTTCCCAAGAATTATTTTATCCATTTGCATTGTTTTACTGATACCTGGGAAATAGCACAAAAGTGGTTGGAAGAATTTCCCAATCTTTATATTGGTCTTACTAATCTTGTTACTTTTCCATCTGCTGCAGAAGTACATGAAGTTGCAAAGAAGATTCCTTTAAGTCGTCTTTTACTTGAAACAGATACTCCCTATTTTATTCCTAAACCAGTAAGTTTATTGTGTTTCTAACATGTTTAGAATTGGTTATTCAGTTCTAAAATTTTGCACAATGTTTATGCTAGGACAAGTAAAGTCCCATTAATTATGATCCAAGATTTAATATTTGAAAAAACTCAATTTGCTTTTATGTTTTGACTTGTTGTAAAATAAAAAGATCGACATAAAGTTTAAATCAGGGTGCATAGTAAAAAGGGCTTAAAGGTGCTTATTTTTGATTTTCGTTTTTTAAAAGCCCTTAAAGGTGTTTCATTGGGTGTTTTTAAAAAGTACTTAATTTTATCGTTTTCAAAATGAGATTTTTCCTATACTGTGTTGATTTTTGCTTCGAATTATGCAAAGAGACACAGTTCACATTGATTGATTCAACGTTTTCACAATTAATTCAACCCCAAACTATTTCGGCTTATTGTCAGTTCGTAGCGTATAAAAACAACACTCGTTTAACATGATTCAAAATTTCATGATTTTTGACAATTGTCAAAAACAATTCCGCAAGTGTTTTCTTTTGACATGATGGTTAAAGCAAGATAAAACCGTAAATTCTCAAAAACTTTCCAACCCTACCTAGTTATGATATTTTTTTAAAGTGCTTAAAAGTATTTTTTGAGTGCTTGAAAAGTGCTTAAAAGGTGCTTATTTTTTGTTGAATAATTTAGCTTGCACCCTGTGAATAAAAATAAAACTGACAATAATATTAAGATTTTTTTCCTTTTAAGAATTTGATGTAATATTTTTTACCAATATATTCTTGTATTTAAATTAAACTAATCCCATCTATTCAGTATGTGTTTATTTTTTAAATTGTCAAAATATTGTTCAAAGTTCTCAAATGTCTTGCAAGATTTAATTATTTGTGTAACTATCCTTTTAACTATACTATTAATCAAAGTCTTATTAATATTGATTGAAGACCTAAAAAAGCTCAATTTGCTTCTATGTTTTGACGCATTGTAAAATAAAATGATAAACATGACCTTTGAATGAAAATAAAACTGACAATTTTAAGTTATTGATTCTTTTTAAGAATTTCATGTAATTTTTTTTTTACGAATGTCAGGGGGATTGTATTCCGGGTTTTTCATATCATTCTTCCAGATCTAAAAATTGAAGCAAGGCATTCGATTTTTCCGTGAATAACGCAGAATTCCGCATATCTCAAGATCATTAGTTTACAGACTTCCACGATTCAAAAACTTATAATCAGACAAAATTTTGACACTTTTAATTAACAAGGCGTTTACATGCACGTGATTCTTCCTCCAATTTGATTCTTTTGGTTTGGCATTTTTTGGCCAATTAGAATATTTGGTACTGTGCCAAAATCTTCTAATATTGCAATTTTTATTCGCGTGATTTTAATATCAAACATTAGTTTTTGTATTTACCTGATTTAAAAGCTACTGCTTGCAGTTCGTATTCATGCAATCTAAAAATCAAACACCACGATTCCTATTCATGATTTTAAAATCCAATATCGCAATTCTTGAAAAAGTAAGTTTTTTCTTGATTTAGTTACTGTAAAGGGGTGATATTCTTCGTTAGTAGGTGATTTAATTATAAATGCTAGTTCAAAAAATTATGTTAAATATGAAACATGTATGGTATATAAATTGATATCTTCATATAAATTTTTTGCACACGAAATTTTCAGTTTTTTTTATACTTAGTATCACAATTACCCTGCAATATATTCTCGTATTAAATTTGAATTAATCCTATCTATTCCAAATTTACTTATTTTTAAACTGTCAACATTTTGCTCAAGTGTCTTACAACATTTAATTATTTGTGTAACTTTTTTTCTTTCAAATCTATTCATAGATTAAAAATATAGCCTAATCAGTTAGTATTTATTTTAAGATATGCAGTTTTAAATTTGTATTGTGTTAAAACTGAATATTAAATAGAAATTATTAATATGCTTATAATTTTCTTTGTTTAGTTGACCAGGCATCCTTCAAACCTAAGAAACTCTCACCCAGGTATGGCTATCCATGTTGCTGCCCAAGTAGCTGCACTAAAAGAAGGAATACCTCTGGAACTCGTATTGTATAAAACAAGACAAAATACCAAAGCTGTATACAAGATCTGAATCACATTCTCTCTTCCAATTTGTGATATTTTTTTCTAGTCTTGTAAAATTTACTATTGCTCAAATTAGCTGTTAGGAGAGATTATGAGACTAACACTGAAATTATTTTCAAGATCTGAAATCAATCTATTCCGTCTTCTACTTTGATGTTTTTCTAGTCTTGTATAATCCTCTATTTACTCAAGAGCTTATTTTTTGTCTTTCGATGAGCTTATTGAAGGAACATAAAGACTATTATATATTATATTCAAGAGCGAAAGGTATCAATCGAACTATGGATGTGATTAAGAAAATAAAAGGATGTTTATTGTTTCTACCTTGTTTAATTATGAGTCATTTTTTATTTTATTTTTATCGTAGCTAGATATAAAAAATGATGATGAAAATAATGTATGTAAATTTAATATAAAGTAAAGCATTCCTGCAACATTGAATTTTGGGCCAGAGAGATCAATGAAAGTTAAGGGTGTACAATTTAATGGGCGATATCAGGATGGTTAGCTTTTATTTTCCAAACCAGCTGGTACCATTGCTCTGAAGCTGATTGGGCTTAGTAAAAGTATTACAAAATGATAATTTTGTGAAAAAATATTGATAAAAAATTAAAATTTTATTTGGATATCATTAACCCTTTGATTCAGAATTTTTATTAAACATATATTTCATAGTTTTTTCATCTTTTTTTGTATTAATTTTAGTCAAAATAAGCAAAAAGTATTATATTTAGCATTTTAATAATTTTTCGATCATGAAATACTGCATAAAACACCAGTATTTTTTTTTATCTGCATTAAAAGTAAAATTTTCTAAACACAGCTCACTTCCAAATTATAATTTTTCAAATTTGCAGTTATTTAGTTGAACAAAAAACATTAATGCATCGCTGTAATTTCTTTAATTTATAAAATCAATTATTGATAAATTTTTAAGCATGAATACAAAAAAAAAAATTTCTACTTTATTTTATATTTTAGTACAAATGTAATTCGAATAATCTGTTTTTTTAAGCAACTATTAGATTTTTTTCAAACTAAAAAATACCAAAATATATTTTTACTTGTATTTAGAACATTAAAAATATATAAGGAATACCAGTGTCTCATCTGCGTCAAAGGTTTAGAGGAAAATGCATCCAATTTAATATTGTTTCTATTTCTGATTATAAAAAATTCCTAAAATTCTTTTTGTGTGAAATATGTTAAAAGTAGCACAATAGTTTGCATAAAATCTCTTATTTTATTTATTTCTTTTTTGTTATTTCCTTTTACTAATTATTGAAATCTCTAAAGTTGTCTTCTATATGAATGATACTTTAAACATTTACATTATGCAAAAGTTTGCATAAAATCTCTCATTGTAATTTCTTTTTTGTTATTTCCTTTTACTAAATCTCTAAAGTTGTTCTCTATGAGAATAATGTTTTAAACATTATGCAATAGTTGCATAAAATATCAGTTATTTTTCAAAATTCACCAAATTTTTTTAGCTGTTTATATGCTGAATTGATTCCAGGCCCTTGAAATCAACAAAATAAATGTATTGTTATCAAGATTTTATGTTACAATTAATACCAATTTCATGTATGATCCATTGGTTGTTTCTGCATCACACCTCAAACTGAGATACTTTAATACAAAATATATTAATATGAAACACCCCACATTCATTGATTGCAAAGTATTGAATCCCTGCATGAAAAGAATATCTTGAAAATACATTAATTAAATATTAGTTATTACATTAAATGTACTGAAAGTATGAGTTTTTGAATAGAAAAGACTATAATTAAGTTAAGTAGGTAGTTTATCTAAACTTTATGAACAGTTCATAAATGGTTAGCCTTATTTGAATTGCATCTATTAATTATCAACCTTGTTGGTTTGTAATTTTGAACCCAACCCAGAAGACAAGTTAACTTAGTTCAAGCATTGTAAATTATTATTATTTTTTTAATAGAAGTAATCCTCAATTGCTTTTCATAGCAAGAAAGCATTTTATGATTAGCCCTAGAACAAAGGGAACAGTCTATCCCATAATTCAGTCTACAAGTGAGAATATTCTATGTCAACACTGTGTTTTTGTAAACCTGGAGCAGTTATTGTCAGAATTCAAGCTGGGTAATGCTAATCATACAATATTTAATAAAGTAAGCCTACATTTCATTATTTTTCTACAAAAAAAATAAATAAAAAAACTGTTAGCAGAAACTCACCAGCACAGTAGTTGGTGCTGGTAGTTATCACAGCATGTGAAGATTAATTTTTCTCTTTGAAATGGAAAGTCTAATTTTACTGTTATCTACTGCAAATTCACCCTTCTTATAATTTTTTTCCTTCTGATTTCCTTTGTGCATAATGTGTTGTTTCTTGAGCAGAGCTATTTATCTTTCAACTTACTTTTTTTTTTTTAAATCCAAATTATAAAACTGAATTAACAGAACAAGGCTTAGAACGTTTTTTTTTTTTTTTTTTTTTTTTTTTTTTGGAAAGATTTTCTTATTTTAGATCTGATCTTTCATATTATAAGGATTTATTCCATTTTTCTTAAATATCACTTAATAAAATTCATATTGTAAATACCGTAAAGTTTTTTGTACAATTTTCACATACTTTGTATAGGTTAATTTTGCTACATACATGTTAATTTAAGTTGAATATTTACAATAATACAGGAGAAGCAAACTAAAATTCAGAAGTGTTTCTGAAAAGTTTATTTTGTTAAATTTTTTTTATTGGCAAATGTGAATAGAGAAAAATGCCATTTTAAAAATAAAAATGCAGTTTTAAAACCCTCTCTAATTATTTTGCTGTTCTGCTTTTGTCAAATAAGGAAGAAAAACATTTTAAAAAGGAAGAAATAACAGTTTTGTATATTTTATTGTATTAAATTACTGGATTTTCTTTAATGAATTGTTTTTGTAAATAGTTTATATTATTTTATATAAACTATTAGTAGCTAGTTGATTTGTATGCTACACGAAATATGAATAGATAATAGTGCTGACATAAATTATTATTTCCCATAGGAAATAGAGCACGAGTTAGTTCCATTGAGATTGGGCATAGGAGATTTTTGTTAGATTTCTGAATATGTTAGGCCGATGCTGGTTAGTTTATTCTTAAAAAAAAAAAAAAAAAAAAAAAAAAAATCAAGCTTGAAAACTTTGACTCAAAAGTTTCGTTGTCTTCTGAATTGGATTCAATTTTACAAATATACAGAGGAATAAGTTATCTCAAAACTACTGCATGGGTATAAAATTAAAAATGGAGAAACAAGCAACTGTATAAGATTTTTGCATAACGCTTACGGTATTGGTGTTAATAAGAAAAAAAATCATTTTTTAAACTTTCGAAATAATTTTTTTTATTATTAATTTTGTAAAACTTTTGACTTTTAAGGTACATTTATCTTCTTTTTTTTAGCGATTATTACGTTTCGTAAACTTCTATTTATCTGACAAAAAATAATAATAATTCAAAATCGATAATTAAATTTTAAATAATTTAATGAGTAGTAATTTTTCTGCGATTTCATACTTTAAATAGAAAGAATGAAACCTTTTTTAGCATTAACATATGAAAACTGAAGCCAGTCGTCACCTGGAATAGAACCTGCGTCTTCTCAATCTGGTTTTCTTGAATTATTTTAGAAAAATATCTGATTTAAAACCAATTTTTACTGGTACAAGGGTACGAACTACTACTAATACCCTTAAATGTATGCATGTCTAATATTAATAAAAAATGTTTGAAATCAACCATAAAATAGGGGCAGTAGTGGAAAAAATACCTTTTTTTTTTAAAAAAAAAAAGATTAAAAAAAAAAAAAAAAAAAACGTATCTTACGTCTCTATGAGCAATTACTCTTTGAGTTCTACAAATCTGCTTACAAAAATATATCATTTCAAATACCCACCAAAATGAAATTGCTCTTAGAAAGCGAGCCAAGATTTGAAATCGTCGCACATAAAGAAATAAATTGTCAAAGCATTTAGCTGCTTTCAGAAACAAAGTAATTTAGGTAAAAAAATGCATTAAGAGATATTAGATTTTAAACTTACGATGGAAATACACATCGCTAGCATTTATGGGTTGTTCTGAAAGTGTGACTTATTATTTATATTGCTTTCGTAGAATGCATAATTTGCGGAAACTAGTAAAAAAGAAGAAAAGTTCTATGACGCATAAGTAAATAAAGAATACTTTTTACAGGTCAATTCAGTATAAATTTTATTTTTTAACTTAGGATACCCGCCTACCATAATAATAGCAAACACTATTAGTAGGTAGATAAAACTACGGTACTCATAAATCCGAAAAGAGGCGTAAAAACTTTCTGAATGAAATGGAAAAAGTAATCTAGTTAGACGTAAAAGATTCATACTAATTCCGTAGGATTCATTAATATATCTTGAGGAAAATCTTATGAAGAGAATTAGCAGAACATTGGACGCATAAGATTCATACCAATACCGCAGGATTCACTGAATATATCTTTAGAATAACTTTATCTTGAGATCACCGGTTCGCTTAACATCTCTCGATGGTTGTCGAATGGTGATTCTCTAGTCATCAATTTCAGAAAGTATCCGTCGGTCTGAGAAGGGATTTTCCGGTTGGACGATTTCTTCAGCAATATGGTTCACTGACTCACTTTCCCCTTGAGCTCT